>NC_092429.1:18034296-18351796 GCF_036169615.1 Heliangelus exortis | reverse complement strand
TCACTACAGGGGTATGTTCTTTTACCCAATTTACAAAAAAGAAGTCTTAAAAGACATACAAAGAATATGGCATGAAACTCAGCATGTCTGGACCTGGTTTTCATGGGGAGTGGTTGAAAGGAATCACCTATTTTCCAGGGGAAACATTCAGCATATTTCTTGTGTATACGTGAACAATAATGTAAGTGGTAAATTAACTCCACCATTTTCATTTTTATCTCTGCTTTACATTTATATAGAAGGATTTATTGTTACCTGGATTTACCTTCTACAAAAAGAAAAAGAAAAAAAAAAAAACAAAGGGAAGTATGAAGGAAGTATGAAGGCAGAAGGATTTATTATTATCTTCTGGAAAACTTCAGCTTGCAGGAAGTGCTGTGGCGTGTCTGCTCACAAAGCAAAGGTGCTGCAAGCACACCAGGCCATCCTCCCTCCATTTTCTAGACTGGATTGCTGGAATTTTGCAACACAGCAGTTCAGCTGTAAGGTTCAGCAGATGCTGAAGGAAAGATCCATCTTCCCCTTCTCAGATGAAGCACTGACCTCCAGTATGGCCTCCACTTTTTATTTTGCTTTTTTCCCCTGGCTCCCTTCATGTGCTAGCAATGAGCAGTGTTGGTGGAATGGCAGCCGTGTGGGGGCCATCCCAGCACAGAGCAGCAAACAGCTCTTGGCTCTTCAGCACCATCAGTACATGCCAGCTATCTTACCTGCTAGCTTAAACCCCTAGGGAAGACTGTGCTCCATGGCTCCATTCACTGCTTGTGCTTGCTGGACATTGCTTTCAGCAATGCTCTTTCTGTAAAACCACTGTCTAAAGTGACTGCATTGGTTTGGAGCATGTCCACAGCTGTGGAACAAGCTCCCAGAGGACCTGAAACTCTATCAGTGCCTTTGCTTTTGAACCTGAGAGTAAGGCACTTTTCCAACTTTGCCTTCTCTGTTCAGAAGTGTATCTATGTTGCTGCTTTCTTATGTTTTTACGGGAAAAAAATTACTAAATTTTACCAAAATAAAGCAACCCATACCAGACACAAAGAATGAGAATGGGAGAGCAGGTGAGGCTTGCAAGATAGGTTGAATTCATTAGTTAATAGACACTGCTGGGATATTTTAATGATGGTGGTGGCATAAAACCTTCTCAAGGGAAGACAACAGTATGAAACAAATGACCATTTTATCACATTTCTTTTGTCTTCAGGAACAGAAACAGAGACACTGAGAGGCAGGTTCAAGAAACTAAATTAAATACTGAAAGGAAATTAAAGTTTGTTCCCAGTTCTCTTAGCCAGACTGATTCTGTGCATATTTAATATGTATTATTTGCAGAAAAAAAGTAAGACATTATAGCCAGAATTCTCAAGGTATTTCTCATTCTTGAAGAAAGGAACCTGAAGAGAGGTGTCTGGGCTAGTTTTCAGATATGACCCATACTCCCAGCAGTGTCATTAGGAACTGCCAAGTATTTGCCATATCTCAGATCAATTTCATTGTTATAAAAAGGAGTCAGTGGGCCCTGAAATCTCATTTCTCTTGGGGAAACCTTTCAAGACTTTGAAGCGAAGTTTCCTAAGGAAAAAACAGTTAATAGCAAATTATATTAAATAAGCAGAGTACCTGTGGAATCAATCATCAACACTTACTTTTTATAGCTGTCATTTTGCTTAGAAAGAAGAGTTAAAGCAAAGAATTACAATTTGATGATCTGTCTATACCAGTGTCGATATCAGCGTCACCAGTACCAGGTAAAGTGTCAAAGAAAAAAGAACTTCATAGCATTGTGAGGTTGCTTCTCTTCCTAATTAACAGTACACCAGCATTTTGAGAGTGTGAAAGGAATCCTGTGTTGTAAAGTAGTACAGAAGTGAGAAATAATTTATTATAAGGACAGACGTGGTGCAGGAGCGGACTTTAAGACTAGGTTGAAGAGACAGCTGATGTCAGAGAATGGTGTTTATTCATTCTGCCTGGGCACTGACATCAGAAGTGACTGGATTCCTGTAGGCACCTAACATCAGAAAAGAGAGATATGTCTGTACTTTCAAATAAAGTGTGCCCAGGAATATTCCTAGGTGCATAGGCCAGCTGCCATTGAGCAGCCTGTGCCAATGATCAGAAGCTGTTATGTCTCCAAAGCAAGCTGGCTGCAGGCAGGCTGCCTGCTGGGAATGGCTCCTGGAGCATGCCAACTTCCAAAGCCTCTCCAGGAAATGCCTGGGACACTGGTAAGTAAGCACAGACCAAAACCAGGCAACAAAATATTGTAATGCTTTGTTGGGTTAGATAAAAACATCCTTGTGCCCAACATTCCTAGTCACTGGTTTACAACTGTGGATATAAACCGAGTGTCTTGTAAAAAACTCCAAAAAAGAAAGAAAGAAAGAAAAAAAAAAAAAAAAAAAAAAAAAAAAAAGGAGAGAGAGAGAAAGAAAGCAATGACTAAGGTACGATGTGAGTGGGCATGAAAAATGGACAGATGGACATAAAACCAAACTATGTTAGATGTCAGTGAAAATTGCACTGGGAAAAAGAGCTCTCACAGCCTGAGGTTCCAAAATTGAGTTCCAAAACACGGTGAGAATTTTTAGAAAATCTCCAAAAATATCTTCTATCTAAAGTATAATAGAATGAAGTGTAATATAAATGAGTGGCTAATTTACATATTTTTGAATGCTGTGAGTAAAATATCATGTATTACACAAATATGGACATTTTTTAAAAACAATAGCTTATTATCTTTTTGAGTGTTAGAAACCAGCTAACAGTTTGCATCCTAATGGATTAATTCAGTTTGTAGGTGGGATAAACTTGCAGTGATTTGAATGAGAGCACTCAGAAGCTATGTTAACATTAAGAAGTAGTGCAGACAAATAGGCTAAATAGAAGAGGAGTTGCAGAATTAAATAATTGATGCTGCAGACTAGTGTTCAAAAAATACGCATTCCAGGATTTTTCACTGTGTTCCACCTCTAGTCTGGTCTCTTGGGCTAAATGCCCATTAGCTGTTGGAGCTCATTTTAGGTGCACCCCTGGAGCACACATTCAGGTTTTTCTTAATACAATATAAAATCAGCTTGTGCTCTCTGAGGCTGCTCTGCCATAAGAACCGAAGTGGAGTATGTAGGGATAATCAGGAGATTCATATCAAAGGTGCACTCCTGATCTAAACTAAACCACTAATGTAGAGAGCTCATGCAGCAGCATTACAGTAATGCAGAGCTAATAATGTATATGATTGGTGAGCAAGCCCAGGCCAACCAGCAGTGGAACAGAGACAGAAGTTGTTAACCACTCAGAAAAGAAAATGTGTGCACAGACAAGGAAAAATTTTGTGCAAATATAAATGTATTAGCACAAAGCAGAGAAGAAAAATCTACTGGTGATTGTCTCACATATGGGATTCTTTGGATTGGCAAGAAAATTGTTTTGCCAAAGCTTGCTTACAATAGCAAAAAGAAAAAATACACCACATCAGGAAAACAAACTGACTCAGAAAGTGTAATTTTTCACATCTCTGGCTTTTATGCAGTCACAAGAGGAAAAATAAACTTTTGGTGCCATTTGCACAGGCATAAACTTTAAACTAAGAGCAGTAGCACAAAAGCAGAGAAGAGTTTGAATGCCAGCTGGACAGTTCAACATCAGTAAATGCTGGATAGCAGAGACTTTCTTGTCATTTTGTGAGAACCTAAAACTGCTGACAAAAATGTACAGCACACTATTAGCCAACAAAGCAATCAAAATATCAGCAGGATAATGTAAATTACCAAGAAAAGTTGAATGAATTAAAATACCAAGAAATACAGATAACACATGAAAACTCTGCTTTTAACTAAATCAGGCAAATAAATTAAGCGTGTGACTAAAGGGAGGCAAACACTTCCTAAAAGTTACACACAAGAAGTCAGAAAACTTAGCTCAAATAGGTAGTAAGCTGTCAGACCCTGTTGCAAAGTATCTACATGGTGTTTTGAAGGTCTGGGATGTCTTCTGGGCAGACCAGGGCTGAAATGGATACAGCAATGCAGCCAGGAGTGTGCTTGCTTAATAGAACGTCCTCTGCACTTGGGGAGAAAGCAGGAAGGCAAGTGAAGAGTCTTTTTCTGCTGGGGTTTTCCAGAGAGAGATGGGTAGCAAGCCAGCTGTAGAGAAGATGGGAGGCTGTACATATGCATAGACTATTAGCAATTAACGAGACATTATACAGACCTGCAGGTGGTAATCTGAGTTCCATTTTTAAAAAAGTAAAAGTAGTTTCAGTTTCTGACGCAATACCCAAATACTTTCAAATGTATTAAGCATAAGAATTAAAGAGAGTAACTACCGCCATACCTTCTGAGCATCCATTAGGGCAGAATAAAATGCAGTTTGAGATCAAACCTGTGGTAGAATATGCCAACAGTATCAGCAAGAACTAATGAGGCTGCTTGGTATTACCTTCATGTATGTATAGAAGCAGAAACAGAACAGCAAAAGCTGTAGCTGATCATTATTACATTCTCATCTATCTGCTTGAAATGACCAAGGCGATAAATCTAAAATCTAAATCTAAAATCTAAAATTAAATAAAATGAGGGATGATTGTTCCCCCCCCCAAAGGCCATTACCCAGCTCCTAAAAAGTAAAAACAATGCAGGACAAACCCTCATGTGAAAGTGAGTAAGCCAGTTTGAAGATTAGTGGGATTCATAAACCATCTCACAATACTTCTCAACACTTTTCAGATCTGTAGTCTCCTGAGGTGATAACAAAACCACAGTATGGTTTGTATCTGCTGTAATTCAGTGGAGTCTTCTCATATATAAAGGAGCTGTATAAAATATCCCACAGTGCAGCATGTATATGTGGAGGCCATTATATGGCACAAGGCAGGGCAGGGGAGATACTGCTGTTTGTGTGAAGCTTACATAGAACATGCCACCTGCAAAAAGGCTTCCACATCCACCAGCAGAGTGTAGGAGCAGCTCAACTGAGACATGCTAGATAATGTGTGCAAGGAAAAACTTGAATCCTTCTGTTTTAAGGGCAGGAAACTATACAAATGAAAAATTTGTATAGTTCAATTGTTAGAAAGCATTTTATGAAGCCAGAATTAGCACTCCTCAGTAACCACAAGGGAATGCTGCTAAACCTGCAGTGATGTGCATTGCTTGACATCTGGAAAGGGTGTGAGATGTATGGTGGCGGAGGGGCAGGAGAAGTTCTGTCAGTCAAGTTACTGTCAGAGGAGGCAGCAGTCTGGCTTGGCACAGGAGGAGTGGGGGATTTGAGGGGCACTGCAGCTGCCCATCAGAGCTCCACAATTCCTCACTCCACTGCTGCCCATCACAGACTTGCCCCTTCACCGTCCCCCTGCCTGGTGAGCAAGTGCTCCAGCTCTGCACCAAGCTTTTGCAACAGTCCTGTGTCACAGAAGGGTAACCCTGCTCTTTCTCTAGCAAAATCAAATGCTGCTTAAGTACTTCACAGCTGTGAGCTGGCTTTGTGCCACAGTTATCTGTAAAGCCCACGTACCTAAGGTGCTACCCTACTTTGTTTCCCTGCCTGCCTGTCAAGCTCCAGGTGTGCAACTGATAGGAAGCAATTTGTCCTGCTCTGGTGTCATGGCTTGCCAAAGGATCTGCACACAGAAAGAGTGGGTATTTGAGAAGAAAGTTACTGCTCATGCAGGACCACTAGCTGCATCTTCTCTGGAGGCAAGAAGTGATCCCAGCCTTCAGGAGAAACAGCAGATCTCTCCTGTGTGGTGACTTCAGCCTTTATAAGCTGCTCAGACTGCAGTTCTAGGAGCTTATGCAGCTGAATACACAGACTTTCTGTAAAATATGAAGGGAAAAAAATTCAGGCACATAGATGACATGGATTATCTATAATAATATATATTATGTCATCTGTGACCTTTATAGAAGCAGTGCTGTTGTAGATGGCATTAATGTAGAGAAGCTGCACTAAGTAGAAAATTTTGTTTCATGTTCTGTCTTACAGTCAAAATGGCTATAGATTTTTGGGGGCTGTAGATCAAATCACAATAAATATCTGGCATAACTTTAACAAGATGAGTTAGTGTCAAGAAATAAAAACAATTTTGTTCTGCATTTTAAATGAGGATGAGATTTTAAAATATGACAGGTCTTTGAGCAGCAAAGCTCTGTAGGGCTTGCATGATTCCTCATCCATGAAGAGGCATGTTATCTTCCACTGTCTGGGTGCAGAACAGCTGAAGACATGACAATTTTTTCAAACAAGGGAAAACAGGAGGACGCTGTGCACTACATTTTATCTTTCATTGGCTGCTTTTAAGAATTGTGGTGAAGTTAAGGGGAGCCATGTGTGCATGTCCAAGAGCAGGTTGGTTGTGGTTCAGTTAGTGACATATGGTCCAAGTTCCCGCAGTCATTGCATTGGAGGCCTGACCTCAGTCTGTGTAGCTACCTGTGTGCTTGAAGGTCAGACATGCATAAAGGTTTGTAGGATCAGAATGAAAGTTTCTTTGCAAGTATAAATTATATAGTTCACTGTGCATTGTCAACCCTTTCCACCTGCAAAACAGCCCAAGGAGTACACAGAACAAAGGGATATGTGAAAGAAAGGTTTATATAACTCCACTGTTTATTTGTAAGGAGCACCAAACCAGTGAAAAAGTGGATGACCTGTTGAAGCAATTTGTGATTGTGGTTATTTTCAATAGCAGAGGGCAAGCTGAATGCGTATAGTTGCAAGCCTAACTCTGCATACAAATCAGTGGAGTTTGGTAGTAGCAAGATGATCAGAACTCATTTTAAAGCTACTGCAGTAATTTAAGACAAAATAGTTTTAAAAAATACAGTGATGTATGCCTGTGATCTGTATTTCTAATGATTTGTACATTAGATTTTTAAAAATCAAATTCTTCCTCTGGATACCTTGATTGATAATCTAATCAAATAGCATTTTATAATGTATGACCACTGTAATGTCATGTTCAGAATATAATGATACTTTCAATATTATACTTTAGCTGTTATAAAGGCATAAATATGCAAGAGAGGCACTGTGTGTGACTTAGAAGGTTGATTCTAATGAGCACTTTTCTGTTTGTCTACATTAACTTTTTATATAACATCCATTACTTTGTTACTTACGCATTGACATGTCCTCACTGCTTGATAGTGATTTAGGAAGCATTTATATCAGTTTAGTGAAGTTACCATTTTGTAATGCATAATTGGCATTCTATTAACAAGATAAACTTGAGATAATATTCATTTTAGAAATTAATAATTGATTGTCATATCTGCTTAAAAGTTTTAATAAATTCATAAAACCATATCATAAAATGGTTTGGGTTGGAAGGCACCTTAAAGATCATCTAGTTCCAATTCCCCCTTCATGGGCAGGAACACCTTCCACTAAACCAGGTCATTTCAAGCCCTATCCAATCTGGCCTTGATGACTTCCAGGGTTGGGGCATCCTCAACTTCTCTGGCACTATCCCAGTGTCTTACCACCCTCACTCTGAAGCATTTCTTACTTATCTAAATCTAAACCTAATCTAAATCTTCCCTCTCCCAGGTTAAAATCACTACTTCTTGTCCTATCACTACACATCCTTACTAGTCCCTCCATAGCTTTCCTATGGCCCCCTTCAGGTACTGGAAGGACACTACAAGGTCTCCCCAGAGCCTTCTCTGCTCCAGGATGAACAACCAGCTTGCCTTGACCATCAGCTTGACATCTCAGCTTGCCTTTGCAGGAGAGATGCTCCAGCCCTCTGATTAACTTCAAATGATCAAAATTCTTCATCACTGTTTTCTTTCAGGGAACCATTCTTATTTCACTGTCTGGCTATATTTTTGAAAGTTTTTTTATTGTCACATGTTATGTGTTGATTTGTCATATTTTCAAAACTGTTGAAAAGTCTGAATCAAACCAGATTGATTACTTGGTACCCAAGTCTTCTATAGGAGAGCATTCAGCATTTTCTTATCTTACATCATGCCAACTGGAGCTGGATTTTTACTGTCTAGGGATGGAAGCACTGTTAATAACAGAACTATTTGTATTATGACTGTTAGAAATAAATTTAGTGAGCTTAGATTATTAAGATGATAATGAAAATCACTGTATTATTGAGTTTGAAGACTCAAAAGGCAGTGGTAGGGTCCTTGATCATAACTGCAAGAACTGACAGGACCTCATTTATCTGCACTGAACACTTTACATGTAAATTAGGATTGAGTGAAGCAGAGATGGGAGGATTACCATGTGTGAGAGATGAGTGAGAGAAAGCACTGTAGTCTGTGCAGAAGGAGGATAAGTTCTGTACTTCATCTGCCATAAAGTTGGATTATAATGAATCTGAAGTTGAAGAAGATTTGCTTAGGAATTAGTGGCAGTGGTTTGCATTTAGGTAATCTATTAGAGCAATGATATATCTAATTATGTGATGTGTAATCTACCAGGGAAAAGCAGGCTTTATTCTAGATATATTGAGAGGATATGCTGTTTACAATATTGGCAAATCAGTAATCAATCTCGAGTTTCCATGCAAAAAGTGCATCAAAAAAGGAAAAGGAAGGATAAAGAAAAATTGAAACAAATCTACAAAACAAAAATCTACACAGGTTCCAGCAGAATGGGAAAAAGCATATGCTCTTACCACTCCTGTAAGGTTTAACTATTAGCACAAAGTATGTGATAGTATGTGGTCTCTTTTCCCAGGCAACCCTCAGCAAGACAAGAGGGCACGGTCTTAAGTTGTGCCAGGGGAGGTTTAGGTTGGACATTAGAATTTCTTTACAGAGAGGGGGATCAGACATTGGAATGGGCTGCCCAGGGAAGTAGTGGACTCTCCGTCCCTGGAGATATTTAAAAAGAGACTGGATGTGGCACTCAGTGCCATGGTCTGGTAACTACAGCGGCAGTGGATCAAGGGTTGGACTTGATGATCTCTGAGGTCCCTTCCAACCCAGCCAATTCTATGATTCTATGGTAGGTACATTTGCAACTAAAACACATACCAATGGTGAAAATGTGCTTTCCCTGGCAAACAATGTCATCAGTGGTTATTTTACTGACTGTGCTAAAAATCTCATAGAGTGGCTTTCGGAATCTTGGTTTCTTCCTGGGAATGGAAGTGGTGGTTGCCGATGGCCCTCTCTGCTTCATATCCCATTCTCCTGAGAGCATGAATTTCATGGACCTGACTGATCAGACTGTATTTTTATATGGCCATGGTGCATACATAGACTTTCTATGGCTAAGTACTGCAGGGTGTTTAGAGCTGTAATACCACCAGAGAGATACTGGAAGAGAGTGTGCGAAGCTATAGGCAGGATGTAGATAGTGAGATTCCGCTTCATCCTGTCTACAGGGTGTAATTTCCTTTGGGCTGTGTGATAGGGTCAGGTTGCTCAAGGAGCTTTTGAACAGGTTGACGTGGATCATGCAGACAGTTTACATGAAGCTTCACAGGGCTTCACAGTTCCAGAAACAGAGGTGGACTACTCCTGGTACCTTACCCAGTTTATTTAGCACAAAGGGAATTAGCAAATTCAGTGTAATATGACAGTATCTATGGTTGACAGTTCTGTTGGTAACCACTAATGTATCCATAGCATCCAGGATGTTCATGATTTCTCATTGTTGTAAGAAAAGATTGATTTTTCCCTTTTTAAGAGTCTGGCTAGCATCTCTGAAACTTCATTGAAAGGACCTAGAAAACAAACAGTCATTAGGTACTGCTAGAGTTCAATCTCAGGACAGGTACCCCCACCAGAGGATGGTTAAATCCAGAAAAACAAATTATTTTAGGGTTGTTCTGGACAGCTTGGAGGAGAAGATGGATAAAAGTATCTAGCAATTGTATTTTTTGTATGATGAGGTAGTTTAAAACATTGACATGGAAAACGCATAAGCTGGATGTATAGATATATGTACACTATATAGAGGCACATGAAAATCTGAATACCAGATTAATGTGTTTTTACTTCTGTACCAGTAAAAGGACAAAACCTTGTTTGCACAAAGTTTTTTTCTAATACTAAGGCACAACTGATACTGATCCATGTTTTCTAAGCACATTTGAATATAGTTATATTTGCTTGCCTGTCAGATATTTTTAATAGCCATTCTGCTGACATCTTTGTTATGCTGCTGCTTAGCTGACAGAATTTCGTCTGCATAAATGGGTGGAAAGTTCTCTCCTCACATGTCCAACAAACTGGAGACAAAGTGGCTGCCAATGTTTTAATTTCTTTTGCATGTTCTGGTTAGAGAGTGAGAAGAATGCTTTCACTCCACAGTGTCATGAATATGGTAATCTATGGAAATCAAAAAAGCAGGTACTTAAGTTAAGCACATACTGTACTACAGAAATCCCTGATGAAATCAAGTCTCTTCTGTTTATAGAAGATTTTGTTGTCTATTAGGTGACAGACTGCCAGTTGTTCATGAAGTGGTACAGTAGTGTATATCAGTGTCTTCTTTTCTTCACCCCAGAAGGTAACATTTTCTTTATCATCTATGTCATCCTGGCTTTTGATTGTAAGTGTGTGAACTTGCTTCAAATATTAACTCGTTTTTGTTTTATTGATGAATATTTCATTACTTTAGCACATTCATAGAATGTAAATTTTTCCTGCACTACAGAAAGCCTATAATCCTAAAACTTTTCCTTCACTTGATATATATATAAGCTGCTAAAAACCAAACATTTGAGGTAGAACATGAAGAATAATTTGTTTGTGATTTTGAGCTAGTAGAGAAAATTTCATCAATGTTAGAAAAATGATGAGAGAAGTAGTAATTGTTATTGTAAATAATGGCCTTATCTGCACACTCAAGCACGGTACTATATATGTCATGAAGAGGTCACAGCAATTTTTTTTCCTAGAACATACATTAATGTTTCAGTTAGTCTCAGATTTGCTGCAGGGCTGGGGGTTAGCTCACCCACTTTAAATAATCATGGTCTAAAGAGCAGGCAGAATAGCTGAGTAACTAAATGCAATGGTATATATATATATATGCAGCATGGGGAGCAGAGGTTAAAGGACCAAGCAGATGTGCAGTAATTGTAGATTATTGAGACAGCACTGTTTATGAAGCAAATAAAAGTTCCAGGAAAAAAAAATCAAAATAACTGAAAGGCAGAGTTAATTTTTTTTTCCCTGAAGAATTATTGTGTTCTGTCCTTTATTGTGAAGACATTTCCACTTCATTAAAGGCAGTTATGCCAGTAATGTCTCAGCTCTAAGTAGCAGCTGTGACAATGTGTAAACCCTTTAATATTAGGGGCAGATTATCTGTGGCTTCTTGCTAATATAACTACAGTGGCTCTGGGGACTGTACCAACTGGTGTTGGCCCAAGAAACTCAGTATCAGGTGGCAACTGACAGAGTCAAGTAGCCCATCCTCTGCATGGCACATTGACTGGTTACATGGCATGGGAACGGCTCTCACAGGATTCCTTGCTGGAGGGCTTGACATGAACCCTACTGTCATCTGGATGACTCCTTCATGATGTGGGTCCTTCCCATGTAGTGTGTGGGAAGGGCCCACATGTTAGCATTGCCAGCCTGACACAGAGAAGAGCAGCTATTTAAGAGAGTTTAGTTATGAATGTCTGGAAGAATTTGAAGGTCTAAAAGAATAAGAATTAGTAGCTTCACTTTTCTCTTAGTTTTTATTAGCTAAAGAGCTTACTCAACTAGTGGGGAGAGCTTGTGCAAAATGTTCTCTCCATGTTTTGTTTGGTTTTTTCCCCCCAGAAAGAGCACAAGCTACCTTGACCTTGCACGTTTTGTCATTAGTACCATTGCTGTTCTTTGTTACGGGGACTTAGTGTTTTCTTCTTCTCTGGAAATGTTGGAGTTATTTTTCATTGTATTCTCCCACAACAAATAAGAAAGCAAATGCCACTTTGGGAAATTTTAATACTTTTGTTGTTGTTAAGTTGCAACAAGGTGGAGACACACCACTGCATGGAAACCATTGTGCAATTCAAAGTATGGTCAAGGCCATTCCTATGAGCAGCATGTAATAAGTGTTCTCTATATGTGCAGCTATTTTGAGCATATTAGACTTTAGAAAAAATAAACTTGAAGGATTCAGAAGCAACTGAAAAAATTATTAAAATTGCAACTGCTTGCTCTTTATATATCAAATATAGAAGCTTTCCGTATGAACAAATGGAGGTCAAACTTTACTAAAACCTTTGTGCTGAGGGCATATAAAATGGCCCATACAAACCTGATTTAAATTCTTGTAGCAGCTGGGTGAGGGCAGCTGTCTACCTTGTTTAACTGTTAATGTTTCTCTTACATGATTGCCTTTCTGTACCATGCTTCCACTTTCAGGAGTCCTGCTTCAAAGCTGGTCATGCTTTTCTGCAATCTTTGCAACTTAACTGTGTCTGAGGTAGTCACTTGGCTATGTAGCCTCCCAAGGCTTTCACTCTTAGCTTTTACCTGCCCAGTTTCTTGTCTCCCCAGTTCTCTGAAGCTAGTGAGAAACCTTCCCAGATGCAGTCCTGTCAAGGCAGCAAAGTGATGAAGCCCAGTTTTTCTACATATTTATATAAGAGATTGGTATCTGGGGAGAGTAGGTAGCTAAACCTACTGTAGATCAACTGTTCTTCATAGGAACCAAGTAGATGTCATCGATTTATGAGGGGAAAATCATGCTTGACCAATTTGATAGCCTACCACAATGAGATCAGTGGCTTGGCAGATGAAAGAAGAGCAGTAGGTGTTATTTTCAGCAAGGCTTTCAGCACTGTCTCCCATAGCATCCTCACAGACAGACTGGTGAGACCTGCTGTAGCTGACCCTGCTCTGAGAAGGGAGTGGAACTGGGTGCACTCGAGACATCTTTTCCAATCTCAAGCACTCTGTAATACTGTGTAGGTAGTTGACCACCTTTGTCTTTTCCAATTATTTAGAAAAGATGTATTTTCTCCTCCTTTCTTTCCTCCTTCTTTGAGGAAAAGCTGTTTTTTAAGTAATTTCAGAGAAAGATCTATTCAGAAAAACAAACTATGGAGAAGGAAGATTAAGAGCCTCCTCTTGTTTGATTTCTAAAACATACTTGTGTTTTACAACACCCTAGTGTTTGCCACTGCCTGGCAAAATTTTGGTGTGTCAATTATCCACCCCTTTGCATAGCTACAGAGTATGTGGGCCTTTGGTGCATTTCTACAGCAACCAGTCTAGAATATTTCAGTAGAGTAATTTGAACACTCTTTCAGCAGTTCAATTTGTCAGACACTTTTCACTCTTCATTCTTGTTCTAATCTAGTTTTGCTACGTACAAGCAGAAACATCTAAACTTGAAAAATGTAAAGTAGAAAAAATAAGACAATTTGGCTTCAATTCCATTTCCAGATTCATGAGGGACATCACTGTATCACTTAAATTTTTTTACGTGTTAAACGTGCACAAGAGTAATTTGGAGAATGAATGTGTACACATTTTCATACCTCAGACTGGAGGCAACACTCACATATAAAAAACATTGGATAATGACCTTACATTCAACGTGGGCCATTTATCACAAATGAGGCAAATAGTATTTTTGAAATGTGTTGCCTCATAACTAAACAATACTTCTACCCCAAATTTCCATGAGCCAATGATGTCTAGAATCATTTGTGTAAGTTATTCCTTTACGTTGTGACCACTGCTCCCTGAAAATTGTTTTCATGAATATTACTATTTTCCAGTGTTGTTTCTGATTCCCCATCTCATTAACACTGTCAGAATATACTTTAGACCCACTGGAGTACTGAAGGAGACTGCTGCTTATTCTTAGTTTATTATAGTACCTATATGTACCAGCTGAAATCTGTCTCTTCTAACAGTAGCTAACAATCAGCCCCTTAGTAGGAGACAAATAAGCAACCATGACTACATCATGGAGACATATGTGGACTTCCCCTCAATAAGGAGCTGTTTAGTTTCAAAGTCAGAAATAAAGTCTGAGTTGTCTGGCGCATTTTGCGCTGCCCTGTTCATCAGCCTGTTCCATGGTTAGGTTATTGCTGGTGTGCCCATAAAAACTGCAGTCATCCGAAGTGGAGGATTCTCTCTACTTTTTACCATTGGGAAACAAGCACCTTTTTTAGTTCATAATATGGTCAATTACCTTTAGATTGATCCATGAATGAATTATAATCAAAACAGACTTAATTCACCTTAAAGCTCTCTGGCTTAAGGTTTCACTGTTGATTTATTATGTTGTCAGTTCTCTATTGGCAGGTTAATGCTTTTTTATATCTGGATAGAGACAGTTTTAGTGGAAGATATTGTTATCTTCAAATGAGTAGGATTTAGCTTTTCTGGTGAGAACAAATTCATCAATGATGAATCCCTGGAGAAACTACTGAAACAAAAATCACAATGTTACTGGAGGTTTATACAGTTCATCAGTTAAAAGGCAGCTTTTGGAAGGGTGGGGGAGGATTTGGATTTTTCCTTTCTGTCTGTAAAGTACTCCAGCATCATACTTTAAGCTTCCAGTTTTGTGATAATGCCATTATAAACAATGAAATAATGCCACTTGATACATTTATTTTGGCTCCATTCTTCATGTTATTCCCCAATGGAAACACATTGAATTATGGCTATATAGAGACAGATGCATACAAATAATGCAGCTATAGACATCACTGATACAGATACATAAGTAGACAAGAATTATCTAATTACTCTGCTTGTTGGAATCTTCTAAGCATTTGCTGTGATCCATATATTCATATTAATTGGGTTTTTGTAGGCAGATGTTGATATAACAAAGCTGTCAGTGTATGGAATCTTTAGTGACACTGGAATATCTGGAAATTAAAAAAAAACAAACCAAACAAAAAACCAAACAAACCCCACCAAAACCAAAAACCACCACAACACACTGTAGAAGATTTCAAAAGCAGTGAAACTCACCAAGTTCTGTGTTTGTGCTTTCACTGGGAGTTGTGCTGTTAAATCCCCCACATGCTTAGGAAGATATCTCCTACAATGATTAGAAGTGATTTAATATCAAGCTCACCTAAATACCTATCTCTTCAGCAGTTATTTCAACATGTTTCCACTCTTGCTTTATCCAGTAACTCACTTCATTAAAACACAGTTTGCCATTTAAATGGCCTTTGACTCTAAACTGGAACCACAGCTATGAACAATAAGCAGTTCCCACTAACTGTGCATAACTCATAATGGGAACCATCAGTTAAGTCCTTCCTAAGCTCCTAAGGCTGCGTTTTCATTATATTACTTATTTTTATAAAAAGATGACTGTTTTCCAGTGTTGTTTGATTCAATTTGGCTTGGCTGCTTGTGAATTGCTAGATTCTAAACACGAAGAAAGACTCCACAAAGACTCCTTCTCTCAAATCAATGGAAGCTCACTGTGGACTAAGACCTAGGTTTTCCTTAATTATTTTAAATTCCATTTAATTACTTTCTTGATGGAAAAAAAGCAATGCACAGTCTAAGTTAGGATTTTAGTTTTCTAGGCTAATCAAATTTAATTTATTTTTAAAAGGTACAGATTATATAGTTTAAGTTAGCTGCATAAATTACAAAATATCTGAATTATGGTACTAATGGTACTGCACACTTCAAAATATCTGCTGTACAGCTAGAAGCTATGTATGTGTAAAAATCTAAGAACTTCCAACTCCCAACTTAGAAAATTAATTAATTGCCTTTGTAATTTGCTCTTCGTGTATAGCACAGAAATTAATTCTTTTTCCATTTTCCCTTGGGTCAACTATTTTGTTTCAACATACTCAGTATTTCTGTCTGTAGATATTACGAGACTGGGCACATATAAAAGAACAGAAAAGTAGAGGATTTGTTCTGCCAATTATTTGGCTATTTTTCCCAAAGATGATCTTCAATCAGTCCAGCCATGAACAGCTGCCTCCTCTCTCTACTACCCCAGTTGAAACCTCAGCAAAATCAGCTTTGCTACCTACTCTGAAAGTCAGCAATTCAATTCCTGGCCAGGCAGGGAAGAGTCCAGAAACACTTTGTCATCAGATCTCCTGTCCTCTCAAGCCCAAAATTATTGGCATCAGCATGTAAGTGAGAAGAAAATAGTTTCTCAGTGACACAGCTGCCACTTATTGTGGCCAAAAGGTATTTCTAATGGATGCAGCCTAGCAGCTATTCAAGAACCCTTTTTATCTAAATTTATATTTGTTAGATTTTTGCAAAGGGTTTCAGTTATATAGCATATTGATTAGATTGAAATTAGACTATTTCCTTTTTCTATTCATTTTCCTGTTTAAAATAATTCTGATTTTGCTGTCTTATCTGACTTTGGTGTGTAAGGCCACTCACTACCTCCCTGCTCATTGCAATAATATTTAAAGCCTTATTTTGAAACATGCTAGAAGATTTAATTTCTGAGATTATATATGGCAACTGTAGAGAAAGGGCAGTTGTAAGGCAGCCCTTAAACATAACACGCAGGAGCAAAGCTTACATTGAACAAACAAAACAAGAGCTCTTCAACAGTGGGCTACAGCTCTGCATACTTGGGCTACATCTACATTTAGGACAGACACGGTCTGCAGGGTTGAGACTTTGTGCCAGGGTACAGCTCAGTCCCAGGCTGCATAAGGGCAGCTCCTCTGGAGAGCACCGTGAGCCTGCAAGTTTTGTTCTGACTTAAGAATGTGTTGAGATCACAAACCGAGTCTCAGAATCAGGTAAGAATTCAAGGAGCTCAGCCTCTGGCTGTGGGCTCAAAAACCTAGCATCCAAGAAAGCTTTTATCTGTCTTAAGAAGAAGCCTGAGGTCCCAAGGTTGGCTATCGTGACTGACAGAGCTCATTGAGGAATTTTCCTCCTAAGGATTAGCAGAAGAGCAGGGTATCCTCTTCTGGATTTACTGCATTTTAAAAAATAATAATTTCTAAATTTTTAAATCACTCCAGTTTTAAAATTCACATTGAAATTCCATCTTAAAAAATTGATAAGCACAGCAGTCCTGTCTCTTGTTCGATATGCTCTTTGAGGTTGTATTATTAGCGTGAATTAATGGCAGCAACTGCTGAGGCTATGGATCCCCTGTTACAACCTGCTGGTTTCTGCAGTACTGCAGCAGCTTCTGAACAGGGTTTAGTTAGGTGGATAAAATACTTCTGCAGAATAAGAAACTAGTTTCAGGGGAGGAAGGGCATAATCCTTTGCATAAAGTAAAAAAAAAAATAAATATCTGTTTTCTACCATTTTTCATTCACCTAAATCTGATTGTGGCACACTACAGCTATCTAGATCTCTGCTAGGTAAGCAAAGGGAGTTTTTCTTTCAGGAACCTGGGTCTTTCATAAATCTAAACCAATGCTTTCATGTTCTTGGCTGAGAGTTAATTTTTGCAATTCACTGAAGGTTTCTCTAGAGTTTGCTTAATTGGGTTCATGGATTAAATGTTACAGAAAGGATTGCAAGTGGGTAGTAGAGGTAAATTAGGAGATTAGAATGTGTTTTAGTTCATTTGTTGATTGTTAGCCTTTCTTTGACAAGTTGAGACAGCATTTGTTATCAGCATGCAAAATGCATGTTCTTAAGCTTTTATAAATATATTGATATATTCAGATATCCATAGAAATAATCTTAAACAATGGTGGAACTCTTCTAAGTAAACTGATAGATTTACGACGCCTTTCCACTTACTATAGAAATAGTAAGTGCTATTTGAATTATTTAACGTGATGTATTTTTTTATATAAGAAAGTATGCAATGGGGAAATATAAGACTGCTGGAGGCTGACCTGCAATTCAGCTATTTTTTCTGCTGTGTTATATTAATATTTTAATATTCAGTGGATATTTTCAAGACAGATCCTGGAGTTCATTTTTAATTTTTATTCACTTCTCACTCTGCTACAATCTCACTGATTTCAATTTCAGCTTCCTGAATAAGAAGCAAGTCATACTCAGAAGGAACTTAGGAACCCACTCTTGGTATTAGGCTCATCTTTTTGCCACATCTTCTCATTAAACATAATCGTGTTTCCTGATTTTTTTTTCCCAGAAACTACCCAGTTTTGGGCCTTACCTGGAACAACGCAAAAAGTTAATAGCTGAGAGCAAGATTAAACTGAAGAAAGAGAGTATGGCTGCTGTACTTCCTGAGAAAAAGCAT
Organism: Heliangelus exortis; assembly: GCF_036169615.1. Taxonomy (NCBI): domain Eukaryota; kingdom Metazoa; phylum Chordata; class Aves; order Apodiformes; family Trochilidae; genus Heliangelus; species Heliangelus exortis. The sequence continues at coordinate 18,333,664 of NC_092429.1, read as the reverse complement.
TTCATTCCAAAAAAGCCCATTCCAGCAATCAAGGTAACAAAAAAATACATATTTATGCGTAAGAAATGATCAGCCATCAGGCAGCTGACATGCACAGTCATTTCTAGCAGTTTGAGTTAGTTATTACTGCTTTTAAGCTTGTTAGAGGACATCAAAGACAACTATTTATGCAGACTTTCTAGCTTTTAACCAAAATTGATGGGAAATGACTTGTTATGTACATGTATAGGTATTTCCCCAATGTCATTTTTCAAAATGAAGATATCCAGGCAATGGAATGGTGATTATAGAACAAGGCGTGGGTAAGAAAGAAGCAGAACTGTTCACAATATCTTTCCATTTGAGTGATGCAGTGTGAGTTGTTCTACATGATAACTTTTTTTGATTACTTGGGATGTGTTAAATACTCCCATCTCTCACACAGGATCAATGGAAAAGGTTGGTGTTCAGTACATACTAAAGCTGTGTCATAGGTTTTCAGACTGAACTTTTAAAGCTGGAGAAAGTTTGTTTAAGTAGCTGATCCACCATCTACAATGAGTAAATGTCAATGTGAAAATAAAACCTTTGACCACCACTTACTGCATAATCCATACATTGGAGCTTTTTCCTGCCCTTAGGTAGCCAATAAATGTCACTAAAATGAAACATAAGAAGCTAATTATTCTAGATGTTCACTTCAGACCTTCATTAATCTTCAGGCCTCATTAGGAAAAAGAAGCAGGCAAATATTATTTTTTTAGAATAAGGATTCTCATGTAGGCCCTTTTATAAAGCAGTGTGAAAACTGTATCTGCTGAGGTTGTTGACTATCTTCCTCATATACGAGACAATATCAGATATCTACAGATAGGTAACTTTCACTGTATGATCAGATCCTTGAGATGTGGAGCAAGAATAAGGCTAAACATAACATACAGGATGAGCAGTGGCTCAAAATGACATGTCATTCCCAAGGGAATTTTGCAGTCACCAGGACATACAGTATTCCAAGCTAATTGGGATAGCTGCAAAACAAGCCTAGAAGAAATTTAGAGTCATCTTCCTGTTTAAGTTAAATGGTTTCCACTTCTGTAGACCTCTCTGTGTTTTGGGCTGCTCACTTTGGTTTATGTCACGCTATTGAGAATTGCTCCCCTCCTCTTGTCCTGAGGTTCCCTTCTTTATGTGTACAAAAAGTTCCAGAGAGCAGAAATCTATTCTTTTTTTCCCCTATATTGAGCATTTTCAAAGGCTACTTGAACCTTATGGTTCTTTGCAGGGAGAGTACTGATGTAGGGAAAAAGAGAAAGAAGAAGCAACAGCCAATAACTGAATTTTCAATGAGATATCTTGCTTCTGAGAACAGCAGAAAACAAAAAAAACTGAAACCATCCAAAGCAAATAAACTGAATGAAGAAAAAAGTTTAGCACGAGGAAAAAAACAGACATAAAGACTTGAGAAAAAGCATAAATAAAAAGCTAAGTTCAATAATTTATCAAGCTTAACTCCAAGTACAAAAGCAAAAAGAACTAAGTAGTAGGAGATAGATAAAAAAAAAGAAGAAAAGAGGCCATACTGCAGGGAAGAGGAAAATGAATTCCCCAAAGTGAAAACTTTTGTTTATAAAGACATTGAATACTTTTGTGTGGTTTCTGTGAGGAGCTTCTCAGACATAGAAGTCAGGTTAGTGTCTTCCTCACACCTTCATTTCAATAAGACTTAAAAAAACCAAAGCAATTAGAAGAAGATAAGTACAACTAAAGCTGATTCCTGATAGTCTTTCAGTCAGACCATCTTTTTAGATGGTGAAGTTTTAATCATAATGAGAAAAACAGCAATGAGAGATGCCCACTAAGAAGCAGGAAAATACCTGGGTATTGCTTAGAGGGGGGAATTTGACATTACAAAGGAAGATTTTAGATGTTTTTAATTAAGTTTTTTTATAAGTCTATAATTAATACATCCATCTATTACTATGGTGTGGAGAAAATCTGCCAGGAAGATTCAGAATATTTATTAAGGATATGTTTATGTTCAGTGCAGCTTAATGAAAAAAAGTGACTTATCTGAGACCCTTTCCTGATCAGGAATTCTCAGAGAGAGGCAGTGGAGCTCTGACTTGAGCTATTTATTTGTAACTGCCCAAGAGGCATTCACATTTAGAATTACAAATCCCAGACCATCTCCAATCAGTTCTGTCTTGGCTGACCTTCTAGATTGAGGAGAGAATACATTCTATTAGTTCAGACTAGGATACCAAGAGGAGGGAATGGTCAGCTCTTCTATCAAGTCCCAGCCTAACTCTAGTTCCCTGGAGCAGTGAAGAGGTGGGGTTGAAAGCTGATCAGACCTGAGATAGCTGTCCTTGAAAGAGCTGTGACCCCTGGCTTTGGCTGGTTGTATTTAGGAGAATTGTTGCAAATTTCTTGATGCCTGCCCAGAACTCCCTCATCTGTCTAATTGGCTGCTTGGTTGGCGATATGTAAATTCCAACATTTGTTTAAATTCCACATGCTGCCAAAATGCCTCCTTTTACAGATTTATAAACCCTGTGTGATTATCCAAAATCTAATTTAATTTTTGGATAGCTTTTCCCATGGATTTTCTCTTTATTTTCTCTATTTTTCTATATTAATTGAAGCTATATACTTTGCTATTCAGCAGAGCTAATTCTTCTTTTCTCAGTTGTCTATAAGGTCAGTGGACATGTGGATGTGGATGTGTGTGCTGGATCTTTTCTTTTTAGTTGCATTTTCATACAGCTCCCACGTGTATTTGCCTCCCTCAGGTTACTTCCTTATTACTTTAATTTCTTTCCTTATACATTGCAATGTTTTTTTTCCCTGATAATTTAGCTCTTTGTCCTTCACGACCTTTCAGGCCCTGTATTTGATCACCATTTCTCTGCTTATTTGATTTTTTCCTGGTTTACTCCACCAGTCTTGATGTAGATATTACCCTGTTTGGTAGCTAAAACACCATCTCTCTGTTTGTCAGCTTAGCTAGGGCATGACATGTTGTTCCACCTGCTGGAAAAATATCCACAGAGATCCCCAAACTTAAGTTCGTTGTGTTTGAAGTATTTTTCAGTCTCATGTGAAGATATATTTACATGGTATTTCGCACATATATATATGCAAGTCTTTTTCTGCTGATGGTATAAGCACCCAGACAGAAGCCAGCACTTTGGGAGTCATCTTACCACATTTACTCCACTACTCTGCTTAAGCTATGGATTCCTCACAAGGGGTGAGGTATATCGATCTAGACACAGCACTGTTATGTGTGGATCTTTCCTGGCATGTATCTGGGTGGTTCAACAGGAGTAGTTTTAGCTTGTACTTGCCTGGAAAAGACCATATTGTAATCTTCATCGTAAATTTCGAGCTGTTGCATGAAATTATGCATGTGTCTCCCTTAATTTGTGGGAGGGCACTCCTGCACAGCACCTTGTACTTCTGAAGTCTGTTGAATACTGAGAACTGCCCAAACACACCGTGAATAATAATGAACAACAGAGTACCGGGGAATAAGCACACAACTTTGCTATATAGATGCTTTGCTAGGAATTTTTTTATGTACTTGATGGTGACTTAACTTCAGCATTTGTATCATGGTCAATGATTCCTTGGAGACATGAAGACTGAGGCTGAGGACTGTCCTTAGGATACAACAGGCAAACCTCTACTTTTGGTGATCTAAAGGTTACCCTGTTTCCCTTACCTTCTGTTGGAAGGGTGAACCTTCCTCCTGAAGATGGTGTGACATGCAAAGTGTTTTATGGTGGCTTAAAAAGTGCAATTAGAGGACAAGCTTTTGTGTTTCTTTTGAACTTGCTATATGACATGCAGTACCTGCACTGTGTATGGGTTTCTAACGACCTGATGAGAGGCTTGTGATGTTCATCACCTCTAGAATACAGTGTGGTCTGCATGCAGATTGACATAGCAGGTCTACAAGGAGCAATACTTCAAACACGAATTGTATTTACAAATACGGATTTACTAATATGATGGCTAATTAAAAGCTAATCACCATAAAATGTTTGTTATAATAACATTAAAAATGCAGCTATAGTAATAAAAATATCACTGTAAAAATGATATCCTACTTCACAGATCTGCTTCTTGTGTGTACCCAAAACCACATCTGCCTAGCTTAGTGACAAAATTAAATTCTTTTCTGTACTAATGAGTAACAGAAAACTAATGGATTCTGCTCTGATTCTCTCCATAGCAACTGAATTCCCTGCCAGTTGCAGGACTAAATTCCTCTCCCAGTTGGTTTGGTACAGTTCTGTTTAGAAGCGTGGGACAGCACAGCAGTAATCAAAAGGAGCACCTTAGATCCCTGAGATGGGAAAGGTGTAACTTCTAGCTTTGGTTTGGGTTTTGTTTTTGTTTTTTTCTAATTGCTGCTGGTAATGCATAAGCCAGAAAGAACACAGCTTGACTTTCAGAACCTGGCTTCTGTTTGCAGGTCTGGCAGCTGGCAAAAAAACCCATTACACAGTAAACAGTGCAAATCTGAACTGGAGGCCATTGAGACACACCAAGTGTGGAATCCCATAGTGCTATTTTAGACAGTTGTTTTTTGGAGTGAAACTGCACTTTAAACAGTGAAAGCTCAATATTTCTTGCTGCGCTGTTTATTTTGTTCCAAATGTTTATGATTTGAGGGAAGCAAGAAGCTCTGAGATAGCTTGAGATGCTGTAAAAGAGTGCACCTGCAAAGCATCTTTTAAGTACCATTGCTTTTTTCATCAGTAAAGTCTTGAAATTTTGCGAATGAATAAAGATACAGCTTTTGCTTGAGAGAATGAAGTGATTAAAAGACACGACACCCAGAAGTGTAAATGAGCAGTACATCATTGACACAGTCTTTTGAAATAATTTTCAGGCCTCTAAAATGCCGTCATCTTCCCTATTTGGGATTCTAAGTCCCCAAAAGTGTATTTTGTGAGCTGTTAGAAGTGAGACTTGGTTACAAAGTCAGAAATCACCATGCCATATGCATTGTTTTAATTATTCCTTTTGTAAGTCTGTAGCTGGAAAAACTTATTTTGATTATGTTCTTCCAAGCAACCATTTTCTAAGCTATCTAATTCTATCCTAAACCTTGGACTGCCACTCTCTTGTCCCCCAGCTGCTTCTCTGGAAGTCCATTAACCAACTCACTCCTTTCTCATTTAAAAAGCATTTTCTAATTTCCAGCTTTAAATTTATTCATGGCTGGCTTATAATAATGTGTTCTTGTGCCAACATTGTCATTTAACTTAAGTAGCTCTTTTTCCTCCCTAATGCATATATAAAGAGACATCAAATTCCTGCTCTGTCTTCATCTTCCTAGGCTAAACATCTTTTTAGGCACTTTTTGTCTTCTCTCATAAGCAAGGCACTCCATCCCATGATTATTTGAGTAGCCACTCTCTGCAACCTGCTTGAGTTTTGTGGGTTCTGTTAACAGCAAAACACTATTTAAGGAATACAAATGTGAATGCAAGAACCTCCCTGAGATAATTGCTAATTACCTATGCTGTTTAAAGGACTGCTTTTCTTAGATTAAAAGCCCTTTGCTATCAGGAATCTTGTCTTGTTGACAGTGCTGCAACAGGAGCTGACAGTGGGAAGCTACTTCATTTTATGTTGTAGATTTCTTCAAATTCTTCAGTACACGGACAAGTATGTGCAGACAACACCTGCATTTATGACATACAATGGAATGTTTGGAGGCTATGTATACAACAAAGACTTACACTACACGGTATTGCTGGGGCTGTGGATAACATAACAATATATATATATATTTAGAAATCTGTAGCAGGTATGATAGAGACAAGCCTAGATGAGATTTCAAACAACCTTGAGCTGAATTTTAGTTAGAATTTTTAAGCTGATACAGAAGACTGCAGAAACATGGGAACTGTAGCACCTTGGAAATTGCTGAGCAATTCCCAGTAAACCCATGAACTTTTCTGAGTAAGACGTGGAAATGAAAATACAGGGGTCTGAGCAGTTCCTAAGATATCACATTTGATTGAGACTAACTCCTGTAGTCCTGAGACTATTGTAGCTCACCAGTGGAGCCACAGTAAAGGGCTGTGTGTTCATGTCTACCTCTTTGCAATACCGAAGTAAAAAGTATCAGCCAGAAGATTAGCCAGAGTAGTTAATTGACCTTTTACAGTGGTTTAAGCAAACAGATTTTACTTCAGATTTGCAGTGAATTCAGGACCATGCTTGCACGGCTCTATTGGTGAGTGCTAACTCATTAATCTGTAATAACTTGCTCACTTAACAGTTTTCTGTCCACACTCATCATGCTGCCTTTAGCAATGTCCTGTAGCTGTTTTATGATGAAGAACACTAATGTTCTCTACGTGTTGCTGAGAAGAGCTACAAAGCTTTTAGCGTTGAAGGGATGCAAGCAAGGTATTTCACATGTCAGCAACTTAGGGGTTTGGCAGGGATAAAACATTTGGGTGCTTTTGGAACAAGAAAACTGGACATTTTCCTGTCCTTTTTCCTGGGCTTAGAAAATGGATGAATTTGCTACCTCAACAATCATTACGATCAGCTTCATGGATGCTACCACTGCATCTTGCAAACAGAAATTTGACTCATTGCCTGAAGATACTACGACAAATTAAGTGCTAAAGGACAGGTAGTCCTTAAAGTTAAAACTTCAGAGATGAATGGGAGTCATTAGTGCAGGAAGCAGAGCTGTTGTTACAAGCTCTCAGCAGACTCAGGAATACAAGGCTGGACCCTATTTTGTTTTTAATTCATGTAGCAGAGCATTCCTTTAGAGCTAACACTGATGAAGCCATATTACTCTATTACTCTGATGTGGCATAGGAGTAACTAGAAATGCTTAGTTGTCTGAAAGTAAGGCTGCCCAAAATAAACTATGCAATGAAAATTTAAGTTACTATAATCCGGTTCTGCAATGAGATTCAAACATAATATATAGAGGACTATATGCAATTACTAGTTATACAGGTAAAATATAGCCTATTACTACAGACTTACAGTGGTTGCTAATGATTTCAGAATACATTTTTGGATGATAGGAATAAGATATGTATTGCTTTTTCAAAAAATATTAAGAAACAGAATACCAAAAAAATTCTTATCATGTTTCTTGGTGATGCAAGACCAAAGGTAAACACTTTGAAGCTTAATATTCTGGGCAGACTTGTCTGTGTCTCGTATTTGGTTTGATCTTGAGCATTTTTCAATTGACTTGGATCAAATTCCATAATCAAAATCAGGAAGACTTCTTGGTTTATTACAGTAGGATGACTTTGAAGCCATTCTGCTCTCCTATCACTCAATGAAATTTTTCTAATAGTTAACAGAAAAAGCAAGATGCATTGTTGCATCACATAACCTTAATTTACTGAGCCTAACTTTATCTTAACAATGTAGAATCTTGCACATAAAATTGAGTTTGTTTTGCAACATGGGAGCTGTTGTAGAAGAGTGCCTGGTACACTCACAAAACATCCATGCAGCCAATACAGTGCCGCAGAGAGAATCTTTTAAAATGCCATCATTTTTACTATCATTGTTATACTTCCACAAGTTGAAATAATTTAACTGAGGGATAGCTGTAGTCCAAAGAACCTGGGACTTGTCCCATCTCTACCATTAACTCAGAGAAGCTGAACTCTGCAGCTGCCCTTGATGTAAAGCGGAGACGGTTTGCAACAGGAGTTCTCAACAACTTCCTTTAGAGGGCACATCTTCCCCTTGTGGTACCATAAGCTGTCCTGCCAGACATTTATATTTGCAGCACAGCTATATAAGGCTGATGCCACAAAATCCTCCTATGAAGTTAACAGAACTGAATTAAGACTTGCAGGATGAGACCCAAAGATTATTTCTGTACAATGTTTTCAATAAACTGATGATCTTGTCATTTTTGTTCTATCTCTCAGTTTGTTTGATAGTGCCTCTTTGTTTTCTTGCTGTGAGATCTTAAAACTGTGCTCATAATAAATGACCAAGGATGATCAGATTGTAGCATGCCATTCATGGTTTGTGCTCCATTTATTTCCTTGAAGTTTCAAATAATAATAGCAGAACAGCAGCAGATTCAAAATGTGCTAAATTTGTAGAACACACTTGTATACAAATATATACTTCTAGTGCTGCCTACATTCCCAGTGTGCCTATATGGAGTATTCTTTGTATTTTACAGGAACTATGAAAGTCAGGAACTTGGAAATTTATGAGAAAAATCCTAAATATCATCACTACTTTACTACAGAAGATTTGGCCATGCATTGAGTGCTTCTGCACAACAATAGAAATCACTTAGGTATCTTCTAAATGAGTCAATAACTTTTTTTTCCCTAGGATGTAATTGGAAAAGCACTGCAGTATATTGGACCATATGGTGATCTCTGCAACACAGAGCAAGTTGTGGCTCTGATTGATGAGGAAATGTGTATCAACTGTGGCAAATGTTACATGACCTGTAATGATTCTGGCTACCAGGTAAGAGCACAGCAGTAATTAGAAGAAAGACACAATGAATTATCTTTCTGCTGCTGGGAAGAAAGAATCCACCTTCTGTTAATGAGCAGGTGGTAAAAACAGATGTCTAAAATATTGGATTGGAACCCCAGCATGCTCCCAGGCTATGCCACACACGCCCTGCCTGAGCTGTTTGTACAGTGGTGAGAACACCATCCAGCAGCGCTTCTGGGAGGCTCTGAAAAGTATATCCCATCTCTCTGGCTTGCTTTAGGTAACCCTCACAATCTTTCCCAAATGGCAAGTGGGAAGTAGGATGCTTTTTAAGAGTAAGAAAATGAAGGAGACCCAAATCAGATGGCAGTAAATGTAGTTCTGTGATGGTTTTCAAGTACAGGAGGGAGAAAGGAAGCAATGCATTCTTTTCCACCAAGGGAATGGAAGAAGACAAGAGCTGATCTTACTCTCAAATGCTTTCTAAGAAAACTAGACTTGTTCTGTTAGTGTAACTGGACTTGAACTAATTCAGGTTTCAGGCAGGTGGGTTTTGTTTTGATTTGGGTTGAGCTACAAATCCGTTGGCCAGGATAGTTGCCAGGGTTTAGAGCAGCAGGTTGAAGTCACAGTAATCACATTCCATGCCTTGCCATGTCAACTGCAGCTGATGGACCAGTAAAAAGGGAAGTACAGGAGGACTTCTTTTAGAAAACCAAAGTAAGGTCTGATGAATTTAACTATATACAGTCAAAGAACAAAATCTCACCATTTAAAATCTCACCATCTCCTGCAATTAAAATAAGTGTGTCAGGAAAAAGGCAGACATGTTTTCTCCACTGATATCATAGAACAATAGAATGTTTTGGGCTGGAAAGGGCTTAAAGATCATCTAGTGCCCCCCTGTCATGGGCAGGGACATGTGAGAAAAAAAATGCTGCATTTATACCATAATAGATTCCTACAACAGCTTTTAACTGTCTAAATTTCTTCTTGATGCTGCAGTCTTCGCATCTTCTGTGAAATTCCCAGTGAAGTGGAGGATATAGCCCTTGGAGAGCAAAAAAATTCAGCACCAAAAGAACCAAAGTTTAAAAGCCCAGGAGGTTTCCTAAGTACATTTAAAAATATAATAAAATAATAAAAAAAATTCAAAGAGATGTTTTTGCCTTAATTAAGTAAAGAAATTGAAAATTAATTAATTGCAAAGAAATCACACAAACATCCTCCTCAAAGTAGCACCTGCTTTATGCTTCTCTTTGTTTCAAAAGTACTCGTGTTGCTCTACAGAGCTATCACCTTGCATGAGTCAAACAGAAAAGCTTGCCTTAATTTAAAGTTATCACTGGAGTCCTGACTTCCTCTGCCTTACTGAACTCCCTCTCAAGGTGTGCATTGTTGTTAGGGAGAGAGGAAGGAGTCCTTCTGAAATACTCACAAGCCAAAGCTCTCTCTGTGCTCAAGATAAACTTAAACTTGTAGATTCAAGGCAGTTAGTTCCTAATTCATGCTTTTGCTGGTTGCTACAGCAACTTCTGTGTTTTCCCTGTAATGAAACCTCAAATGCTGTAAATCTGCCTTTGGAGCCAACCTGCAGGACTGCCCGGTACCTCCCATCTCCTCCTGGCTCCCCCAGCTGCTGACTACAGTTAGAAAGACTTACTAAGGGACCACTTGTTTGCAGAGAAGTGAGAGTTCAGCTTTTAGGCCTTATTTGTCCTTCCTAAAATTCTTCACTGTTTTTTCACTGTATTTTTTACTTTCCTAGGCTTGCTTCTTAGATATGGAAGCTTTTACGGTTCTCTGATTCTTTTGTTTTTGCTTCTAATTGCCATTTCCATCATACCAGGAGCTTATGTCATTGAGACTGCAATTGTTATTTCACATTTAAATACACTTATCACCCTAATTGGTAATGAGGATTCACTGCATGGAAACGTGAGAACTGAGGCAAGCTGTGCCTGCCTACAATTCGGATAGCCCTTTTGAAGATTTGCAAAGGAAAAACAATCATACAAGGCACAGCATGCTGTGTTTTTCTTTCCTATTTATTAAATTAGATTGCATATGCTGTGCTGAAAATAAAAGTAAAAAGAACACACTAAAGCCAGAGTTGTGCTGAAGCAGAACAGGCATGGTCTGGTGCCTCCTCTGAACCAATAACCATGGCAAATTGCTGTCTTACAAAGTATTTCCTTCACACAAAGGAGAAATACCCCTCTGGGAGTTTAAAAATCACGGACCAAACTCCTCCTTTTGTCACCAGCCCTTGTGACCTCTGAGCTTTCGCGGAGGTATAATTTGGCCCATCTTTCTAATTTGGAAGTGTTAGGAGTGGGGGTTGTTTTGTTCCCTGCTAGTTGAACAGTTGCTATAGCTGCAGTGCAGAATCACTCCAAAATGTCTCCAAGTGCTGTAGCAGATGAAATGCAGACACTAAAATGGGAGCAATTTTGACCTTTTCCATGAGTGACATCAATAATGTTTATTTCTGTTCTCAGGCTATCCAGTTTGATCCCAAAACCCACCTGCCCATGGTCACTGACAGCTGTACAGGCTGCACCCTGTGTCTCAGCGTCTGCCCCATTATCGACTGCATCCGCATGGTTTCCAGGACAACACCCTACGAACCACAGCGCGGGCTGCCCTTAGCTTGAAGCCCGTGTTCAGGTGATCAGTCCGACAGCTCAGTGAACTTTACACTTGTTTGATGCAATTGATTTGCTTTCTAATTAGTCCTCAGAAAAAAAGGAAAAAAAAAAAAAAAAAAAAAAGAAAAGAAAAAAAAAAAAGTAATATTGATAGCCGTTGTGATGAACACTGCATTTTCCAGTTATTATTTTTACAATAGTTAAGTTTTGAAATCACTGAACAGCAGCAGTTAGTCAGTCATAGCTGTCAGTTGTCCCCCATTTGAAGTGTAACTTTCTTACAATTCATAGTGTAATTTCGAAATTTCTCTATAGACTCTTTAATCTCTATGTATTTTCTGGCTGTAAATATAATTAGGAAAGCATTTTTAATGAACTACAAATCAATGTACAAGCTAACCATTTTCAAGGAGGCATTTTGTAATTAAACATTACATTTAGTTTTAAAAGAGTTTCTTAGAAGATGTAATTAACTACACAGCATTCAAACAAAGCAATGTGGCTTCTATTTTTCTATGGAAAGAAATGGAAGGGAGTTTAAAATAGGATTAATCACTTTCAGCTACTACAGCATATGGTAGTGTATTTTTTTATAATCTTTTCTAATTCCTTCTCACACTAGCTACTTTATAGAATAAAGCTACTGTGCACTGGCACATGCTGGACTATTCAGATTTCTGTGTTGTGTGGGTAGCTTGATTGTTATTTTTTTTCTCCCAGTGAACATTCATAACATGTCTATAAAAACTGTTGCACCCGTTTATTATGAAGCCCAGGCTGCATTTTAGGATACTGTGATGTGACATTTCTTTCTCCAAGTTCCAGAATGTACATGTTATGGAACATGAGAGAACAGGTCAGAGATCTGATTCCGTGCAAATGGAATATGCACCCCACAGACTGCATTTGCCAAATGCAGACACATAGAGATGATTTCCCCCAGTGCCAATTCTTCATATTTCCTGGTTATATATGATTATAATAGTTTCAACACCAAAAAAAAAAAAAAAAAAAAAAAAAAAAAAAAAAAAACAACCCCCCCCAAAAAAACCCAAAAACAAAACTCAGGTTTGTCTGTCTTGCTAATAAGTATCTCAGTTTTAATTTTTCATTCACAGTAGGAACTTTCTAATATGAATTTATTGCTGTCAACTTTACTCAACTTAAGAATATAAAGCCTTTATTTTCATAATAATGTGATATATCACTAAAATTTCTTATACACTACATTGTAATGAGCAAAGCTTTGATTAAAAACATACCCTGACTTTTGTTTCTTGATTTAGGAATTGTGCACTGAATTATTAAAAAGATGTTTTAACCAACTTGGTTTTGTTTGTGGGTTGTTGTGTCTTTTTTCATTTACTAAACAGATTTTTCCTGTAGAGGCTTGTCAGGTGCTGTTTCGTGATCTCTAAGATTAACTCCAGGAATCATTAATGAGTTACTTAATCTGTACATTATACCATTAATTGCCTACAGTGCAGAATATAGCACGCTCTTTGCCCTCTCTGGCACCTCTTTTTCTACTTTTGACTTGTCTTTCTTCTGCATCCCTTGTCATTTCATTTAGTATCCTTACTCCACCAACACTGTTTTGCTGAGACTTTGGGCTTGCTTGGTGAGCTCCCTTGGCAGGCTCAAGCCCACTGTCTCCATTAATAGCTTTCTTTCCATTCTTTAATTTTTCTCTTTGTTGTTGTGGATTTTTCAAACTCAGATGAAAGCAGGAATAGATCTTTGTACTGCTTAGAAAATATTTGCCTGAACCTTCTTTATAGCTTCTGGTCTTCTGGTAGTTCAAGATCTTACATGAGCTGTAGAGGACTCATTGGCAAAATAAGCTTTTTTGTGAATGTTAGTAACAAAGTTTGGAGAGTCTGCATGTACTGCTTGTGCCTCTTCTGAGGAGCTGGCTGACAGGCAGCATGCTCTTGATTGAGGCAGAATAAAGCATCAAAATCAGGTCACCTGCAGGTAACATTTTATGTTCTCTGCAGATGCAAGAAAAAATATCTTCTCCCAGGCTTCTCCCACGTGCTTCTTGTATCCTACAACTAACAACTGAACTGGCCAGCTTCTCCAGGTCTTTTGCTGCTGCATAGTCAGACAAGATTACCTTGCTATCCTTAAAGCATCACATCTGGTAGTGCAGCTTCTTTTAAATACAGAGCAAAGCAAGGAGACCTAATTTGAGTAACTAAGTACATGCACATCATAAATGTAGCAGCACAATTAGAGCTTGTTCTAGGATGTTCAGTAGTCACAGGACATTCAGTATTCCCTAGCAGCTATAAAGTATTCTTTGGAGCAGTAAAGGCATTCTTTGTGAATCAAGGTTATAATTGGCTAAAATTTGTTTCCTGAAGAAGGAATAAAAGGTTATAATACATAGATTTAAATATTGATATTATCAATATCCAGGTTTCTTTCTTACTACACGCCCTCTCCCCTAATCCTGTTTGTCAGGTCTGTTAACAGTTTCAGGAAATGTGTTCCAGAATGAATGTGAATACTTTCTAAATCTAACAGTCAGCAATAAAGCTGTGTGCTGTGGAAACTCAGAGAAACAGACACGTTTTGGACTCCTGCACAATTTTCTTTAAGTCATCAGGGTAAGGCGAGATGTAGGGCAAGGGAGAGGATATGCCCCTGAGTTTTAAAGGTTTTTCACATCTGTCTTGGGGAATCCATCTCATTCAGTGCATTCAAGAGCCAAGGGAGCAAATTAGAAAAATCTGGTCTATTCTGCAAATGCTGTAGCCAGTTATTAAAAAAGGGATATGAATTCTCAAAGTGTAAAAGGTTCCAAATTAAGCTCATATATTTCAACGATTTAGTTGCACATTTAAGGAATTATATATTATTAAAGACATTCTGGGCGAGATCCTGCAACCCTAGCCCTGGCAGTTTTTAGACATGTCCTATTGATTACTATTCTAAGATATTATAAGCTATATTTGACAAATTAAATTACGAAACAAATGCCATGGCTCTTCCACCAGTACCACATTTTTATTCACATCATATTCCTAAACAGAAAAAGCTCCTCATGTGCTGTGCATGCTCTGCAGTCCAAGAAATACTTGAAAAAGCTGCCAAATCTGCTTGTGTGAATCCCAGTGCACCCATATATGTTCATTGGAAAAAAGAGATGTTTTGCCTTGCTAAAAAACTACACGGGCAATTTGGATTTTGGCCTCTAGGATGAACAGATATTTTTCCAAGACACTGGATTGGCAATGTTAATAGCCACATTTCTAAAATTATACAGGATTTTTAGAATACATAGTTTCCTTGTTTTAAATGAAATATTAATTTGATCTCTCAGCAAAATTGAAGCTAGCCTTTGTGCATGAATCCAGTGGGCAGCGTGTATCTCCAGTGTGGAAGCCATTGTACTTCTATGCTGCTCCTTGCTCTGATGCCTCACCAGTCACCAGCTGAAGTCCTCTTTGCAGACACACATTTGATCAGTTCATAAAATATGATGGAAGCAAAATGCAAGTTACCTGTCTAGAATTGCTGCCCCATCATTGTTGTGTCTTGGAGGACACAGGGCTTTCCATCTTGTGGCCTCTGGGAGAGGTGACTCGGCAGGTGCAGTGTCCTGCTGTCACGTCTGCATTCTCCCTGCCTTCCCAGCACGTGCTGCTGTCACCCTTGGCTCCTCTAGTTTTGTCTTTTATCTCAAGGTGGCAAAAGTGACTGCTAGACTCAAGGCAAACTATCAGAACCCCAACTGAGGGCCATCAACCCCATGCCTCATAAGGCATTTTGTCCAAGACTGTAGCCTTAGAAATACAATGTTAAACATAGGTATTTCCTATCAGTAAGATGATCCTGCCAATATGTTCTGTATGTATGTTTCATTATTTATCTACTGTAACGTGGGGTTGGACATGTTGTTAAAATTTTATATTTTTCAACATGTTCGCTAGTAGAAAATATTTTTTAGATAAAATATTTATTTTACTGGCAAAGGTTTCACTTCACTAGGCTGCTCCACTTCTTTGATGAACTGTGGAATATAGGTTTTCATTGGCAACATCTGGCAACCTGGCAGACTGTCCTGGCAGCTGGATTGGTAACTTCAGAGTTGCTTCTGGGTCTTTCATCTAATTAGTTTGCTTATGGGCCATCTGGGTTGCTTCATCTTTGCTGTTGCCATTTCCTTTCTCTTCTGAGGAACTGTAAGCTCTCCAGGAGATCAATTTTTAATAACTCACAGGTTGGTCTGCTGGGTCTTGTACAAACATCCAAACTGGCCTTGCCTAGAAGCAGATATGCTAATCTTATCCCTCCATCTTTCTTGGATGTCTGAATCTGCCCATCACTACTTTTTCTGGAGTGGGAATAGAGCTTCTAATTCCTACAAAGTAGTGAAGCTGGAGGTCAGCTCAGCAAGTGGATGTATATTGTCTCTGAACAAATAAAGCCCTAAACAATCTCAACCCTGGGCAGTAAACACACACGGGTGCACAAATACACACAGAGTTATAAAGCTTTGCCTTGATATGCCTAACTTCCTGCTTTTAGACACCAGGGCTGAGCAGTATATGTGAATTAACTTGGGCTGAAGACAGTCCTTCCTGTTGTGGCTTAGAAGTTGAAAACTAACTGTTCAGTTTATCTATGCTTTGTCAAATGCTAAGATACCTCTGAACCCACTGAGGTTTCTTGTGGTGCTGTAGAAACACCAACCCTCTCATGAATACTCAGCATTGGAGTGAAATATGCACAGGGAATATTTCCAGTACTCTGTGTAGAGCTTCCTTTTCCCCTTACATGATGAAGGCTTTCTCTGCATGGATGGCTACAACATTGCCTTCTGGCCTCCAAAAGGAGGTTAGACAGTGCTCATCTGTCTGCATTGCATGAGCCTTTCCACATAGTTGGCAACCCAAATTCTTTAGACAAGGGCAGCAAATAGTTTCCAGCTGTAGCCCTCCTGTTTTTGAGGTACTATGTAATGTTTGGGAGAATATTAAGAAATTATTTTCACTTAACTTCACTGGAACAGTGGCAACCATTGATCCTCACTGTCTTTTATAATGCCAACATTTATTTCTTCAGTATTGTGACACAGTTAAAGTTTCTCCCCAGTATTACTACCTGCAATGGTATGAGCTCTTCTGTTGCATGTCAGCCAAGAAAGAGGCAGTCAACATCAAATGGCTCCAGTAGGAAGCTCACTGCCAGTGGGAGTCCCACACTACCAGCTAGAGCTAATCATCCTCCTAAAGGGCCTTTCTCACCTGTTTAGTCTAGAGACTACTTATTGTCACAGCATTTACTTCTGCTTATTGGAGGAAAGTTTAGGCCTCATCACCAAAGCCTTCATATTCAATTGTCAGGAAGTAATGTTTCTTGGGAATTGAACTCCCATTACAATGCAAATCAGATGGCCTGCAGACAAAAGTCACCTGCTTTGTTCGTGCAGGTGCATGATGCTTCCTTATTGAAGTCTTCAAGAATTATTTAAAAACAAAATTATGCAAAATGCAAGTGAAAATATGATGAAGTTTTTTTTCCTTAAGGTGAAATAGTTAGCAGGGTGGTTATCACAGCTATGTCTTCTTGTCTGGGGTAGTGGTGCAGTGATTTTCCATGCAGTCACGTGTTCCGTAACTGTAGGAACTTGCCATTTGCTGGGTCACCATCACATACAGAGTGCCACACTGCACTCCGTGGATCCTTTCTTATGAATGTGCATAGGTAAACTCCTTCATGTGTTATACGAGGTGTGTACATATATGCTATTTTATGCTACTAGCCCCTTTATTGGATTAGCTGGAGGATTTAATGCAAAAGCTTAAGATGATATTGAAAACACACATCAATTCTATTGTAGCTAAGAAAATCAGCTTTAGAGAGACCTTGTATCTGGCATTATGTATAGCCCTTTAGCTTTTTAGCATGGGTGTTCTTTGTTGCTATAGCAACTGAATTAACCATTTCATTAATATAATGGAATAAAACACATTTATTCATTTTTGCACTCACAGGTAATCCACATTCAGCTTTCAGAATACTCATCAAGCTGTGTCCCTTTCACCTCAGCCTCACATATTTCCTCAGTGTTGCCAAAGGGTTTTTATTTTTCCTTGTTGGAGAGTGAGCTGTTGTTTTTGAAGAATGTTGTATTTTTTTGTAATTAAATTTACCTCCTTTTCATTGGCTAGCTTCTGCTTAGCACCCCTTTAGTGGAAAAGCAGCCTTCACAAGCAGCATTCAGTGCAGAGAAGTGGTGTTCTCCACATCAGAAAAGAATAAATCACTTAAAATAATAAAACCTCATGCCTATGATCAACTTATAGGCTAACTTGGCATGATGTCTTCTACTGTAAATACTAACAGTACTCAGTTATGCATGCTGCTGAAATGGCCGTGTTGCTGAACTCTGGTGTTAAAAGCAGATGGAGTGCTACACTCTTTGTTTACCTTGGTTTTAATATTTCCCAAGCCATGCCCACGTCATAGTGTTTATTGAAATAATAGCTGCATTAAAATCATACGTTTGCCCAGCAGCAGAAGGCAGCAAGACGACTACCTGTGGCACCAGCAGGGGCATTGTTAGCCCCGTCTGCTTTGCTCTTCTCAAGCAGAGCCATTCCTGGTGCTGCCCTTGTGCCTGCTCCCCCCCCCCGGTGGCAGTGTCCCCCAGAGTGTCAGCTCTGGGGAGGGCTGGGATGCAGCAGCCAGACCCACACACCTAGTGTTCCCCTTTGCAGTCTTGGGTTTTGGCCAGCAGTAACCAAAATGGGATGCACTGTCACCTCAAAAAGCTCTTCATTACATTCTGGTACCAGGGAGCCTTGGAGGCTGTGGTGCCAGGTAGAGTGCAGACAGGAATTGGAAACTCCCTGAGCTCTAATTTGCAGCCTGCCAGACACAGCGGGGCCACAGTGCCCAAGTAGGCAGCGGGGATGCCCCTGGACTGGATCTGCTGGTTTTGGTCTTGCTTTGTACCAGCGATGTGACAGCATGAACAACATGGGCTCTTGGCTAATATTTATCTGACTGTCCTTCCAAAGCAGCTACTGGTGCAGTCATAGGCCAACTTTCACCCATGAAATTCATCATTATTAGCAATTCCACATCTGAAGTCATTACAAATGAAATAGCATATCTGATGATGTGTTGTTTTGTTGCGGGTTTTTTCATTTTTTTTTTTCTAATACAACTCTGAGGTCAGTAACATGAAACTGAAGTTTTACTGGAAACAGCAGATATATAAATGATTTTGAGAAACGAGTTAATTAACTTGAAGGTATAAACTCATTAAAAAGAGGAGGCACAGAAATTACAGCACAAATTGCATGCTGTAAGACTGTTCATTCCCTGATGTTTGAGTGAATCTATAAATCATACAATCTACAAGGGCTAGTAGCATCTATATCATTCATGTGTGCTGCCTTCCCTACCTGAATTAAATTTTAAGTTCTTCCTTTAGGCAATTCATTGTGTAAGAAATGCCCAAAGACCCAGAAGGCAAAAGTTATGTATCCGGCAGGGTGGAAGACTGTGACTTTCCATGGACATGAAAGCCTGAGCACAAAGGCTCTGTGTGCATTGCAGACAGTGCCAGTGCCATGTTCTCCTCCTGCCCTTGTTTCTCTTTGTACATGGAAATCATCCTCCCAGCCACCTAGTCATACAGAACTAAGTTAATTTTACCATTACTTACCATGATGCTGTAGGTAAGGATTTTGAACTGGGAAATGGTATGATAACGTTAAGCTTTTGAATCAATGATTTAGTTTTGGGCAGCTTGTCATCTGGTGTAAGTTTAGCCAGAAGAATATGTCCTGCAATGATAAACAGAGAGCTTGTGGCTTCCAAAAGCATTGCATCTGAGCACCTTTTCCCTGCACAGACATTAATACTTGTATAATAATTAATATACACTACTATTATTTTTTTTTTCCGAACTTAATAGCACTTTTCTACTGTTTAATAGAACTTGGCATGCTTCAAAAATGTCAGTAAGGTACTTCAGACATTCAACAAATAAGACTGAGTGATGTTTAGGGGGATGGGATCCTTAGCTGAAACTCACTGGAAGCTCTTGTCCAACCACGAGGAAAATTGTGTTTAAAATAACTGCATTTCTGACAAAGTGTGGATCTTGCCTTGCCAACCTTTCCTTATTCCCATGGTGTAGAGAATACCTTGGGCCCTGACCCCCAGGTAAGTCAGTACCCTTGTGGCTGTGGGAATGTCACTTGGCTTCCAGACACACAGCCACCACTGTCAGCTGCAGCTGTGGACTGCAGGAGTACCAGTGCTTACCCTCTGTTAACCTCCCTTCTTGTGCTGTAAAATGAAGGTTAAAAACCTGCATTCCTCTCACCTGAGGCCTGTTCTAAGATTGATTAATATTCTAACAATAAGCTGTGTCTACACCACATTGGCTGTCATTTTACTGTCTAGCGCAGTCCTTGTGTATTTCTGGTGACTCCTAAGCCAAATACCCAAATGAGGATGTGAGGGCCGGCAGCAATGGTCCGTAGGCATAAAGAAGAGATACTGCCCGAGATCTCTTGCTTCCAGCCGCCTCTACAACTGCTGAGGGAGCGCAGGTGCAGGGCCCGCAGAGCCTGGGGACCTCTCGGCGTCGCCACCGGCAGCAGAGGCCGAGGCTCTGAGCCCGGCGGGTCACACCCCGGGGGAAACCCGGTCGCCTCTTGAAAGCAGCGGCAGTCCCGTCAGAGAGAGCGGGACCCCCCCGGTCGGCGGCGGCGCCGCGGGCACGCAGCAGGGGGAGTCCCTTCCCCGGGCCCTGCCGGCCCGGAGGGGCGGAGAGAGGGCCCGGGACCCGCGGCGATAGGGGCGGGAGGTCCGCGCAGTGGAGGTTGGGCTGGGTCACTGTTCGAGCCGGGAGCCATTTAGTGCACGATGTGAACTATTGCCCGGGCTACGGCTGTTAACGACGTGTAGCAGGAAAGCCGTTTGCACAGTGCAGCGGGAATTTCAGAGCTTGATAACCATTTTCCTGACACCCTCAGGATTTGTGGAGCTGGAATCCAAGTGTTTGTATTGCTGCTGACATTTTATCTCTGGTGTTACATAAATGTTTGTATGCCATGCAGTCTGCAGCTTCCCTTCGGTAATGAATGAATGAATGGAGTAACCTCCAGGTAACGATAGCAAACCTTCCATCCAGTCACTAAATTCAGAGGGAGTCCTGGCTTCATCCCAGTTACCTGTATTATGGATTTAAGGTCTTACAAGTAAATCATTTAACACTGTTTATCTCCCCACAGTACCAGTGACCCAGTACTGTGTCCTTTTTCTTCACTACAATAGCAGCCACATGCTCAGGTTCTGTGGTATTAGTCATAGTGTATTTTAACTTTCCAGTGACCCATCAGTACAGGTGAAACAGGAGGTAGATCTATTGCCAGAGCAACTCTGAATACCAGAATAAAATAAGCACCCTAAGAAGAGAAGGGAACGTATTGCTGTTACCCAAACACTGCTAAATTAGCTAGATGGAGCTAAAAATAGATTAGAAATGTCTATATTACAGCTGAAAGAGTATGACTTCATATTACTCAAGCTGAAATGGTATTTTGCTGCATGAAATCTCAGGCATACAAACAGTGCCTTATATGTTTTAATCTGCAGTACTTTGTGGCTCTGTGTGTGTGTATATATATATGTACACTTTATATATTGAACATTTCATATATATGTCTAGACAGATGCTAATTATTGCTCACAGTTAAGAAGTTTCTATTTCTAAGGAAGTCATGTGAGACACTGATCAAAGGCTGTCTATCCCCAAAGCTATCTCCAAACACTTTTGTCTATAGCAAACATACCTTAAAGTCTAGCTGGGGAAGAAAAATGGTGTTAAAGGTATTGACAGATGCACCCCTAAGACCCCTCCTAGCAAGAGCCATCTCTACTGGGTTTTTGCAGGAGAATTGAGGGGGTACAAAGAGTGGCAGGCAGGAGGTCCTAGGAGCCAGTACCCAATGCACGAGATTATTCATCTGCCCTTCAACCACTGGACTTGTAGATCTTCTTCTCTTTCAAGTCCTGGTCTATCCATACGCACACAGAAGATCTCTGCTCTTCTCTGCATTCAGATAACCACTTTGAGGTATAATTCATCTGTGCCATGTCTTTACACAACAACTGCTGTTACTGCCATCAGCACCAACCTGGCTGTATCTGGACAAGATCAAGAGAGGGTTAAGAACATTAAAACCAAATCAAAGAAGGGTCTTAACTACACCAGAGATGAGGTACTTAGGGTATTTTCCTACAGCAAGTACACGGCCTCAAAATCTCCCCCCAGGTTGACAGAAATCCCTTGGGATTTCATCATAGGAAACCTGGGTAGGTGCTTAGCCTTGTCCCTCATCTGGTAAGTTACAGCCTGCAACACCAGAGCTCTCCTGTACCACAGAGTTTCATTGCTTTTAAGGCTTCCCATTATTTCCATGTCAATGAAAAATATATTGGCTAACAAGTGAATTCAGAAATTATTCAGAAGCACATTTCACTTTGAGGAGGTAAATATAGGCACTTCTCTGGCCTTCATTTCTCTGAAGACAGCAGCTCCCTCTCTCCCTGCTCTTGCAGGACATGGCTTAATGTCACATCTGGAAGCTGGATAAGGAAACAGCCAGAATATTGGCTCTTTTTGGACATGGCTTCTCATTTCTCTGCCTGTCTGCTGCAAGCTGTGAGCAGAACATGTCAGAGCCCACATGGACTCTGTGGTCCAGCATGGTGTATATGCAAATACTCCTGGCTAGTGTGCAATAATTACCCATGATTATTGCACAGTTCAACTCATGAGTCAGCCTGGCATGCTCACTGCCTCTGAAACATCACTTCACCCTGCACTTTCCTGACGTTGCACATCCTGTTTCTTTACAGATGCCAGTGCCTTATGTCAGCTTTATGCATTTATCACACCGCTTGCTCATTACTGCACACTCCAAATAAAAAATAAGGTCACCTCATGCTTTTTCAAAGCCCTCAGCTGTCTCAGAACAGGCTCTCTCAAAGACTCCTTCCATCCTGCTGACCCTCAGCAGTCAGCCATCACCACAGAGCCTGAGCTCTGCTTCTTGGAGCCAAGCCCCTGACCCCATCTCACAGCACATGCCAAGCTGCCCACGCAGCCTCTCTATGGTGGGGATGGCGAGCAAAGTCTTGCCACTCACAGTCCTTAACATATAGCCCAGCTTTCTCTGACCAGGCTTTCCCACAGGGCTGCCCTTGACTTTAACCAGCTGATCCTTTAAAAACAGCAGAAAACAAGGAGACAACTCCCTGCTCTCCTCAGCAGTTCTTTCCCTGCCCTGCCTGTCCGCCCTCCCGATGAGCAGCCTGGAAGCATTTAGCATTGCTTGTATGGTATGAGCAACTCACCAGTTATTACACTATTCTTTTTGTTTGCATTATCAGTTGTATTTAGTGCTTACCAACAGTACAAGCCTAGCAGCAGGGATCTTGTCTAGATGAAGGCTGGCTGACACTGGAGATTGGCAGGGGAGCTTGATCATTGCTGCAGTGCACCTAGGGTATGGCCCAAGGTTGCAGGCAGCTACAGAGAGGGGATTTATTTAAATGGTGACACTGCTCTGAGTATCCTGTGTCACGTCTTCCATGGTTGCTGCAAGGAGTAAGGATGAACAGCACCCAGAGAGGCCATTTGTATCACAGAATACAACCTCCTTTTAAGGAAGAAGTCCCTCCTTTGTGCTTGAATTGTTAAATATTTGTGTTGCAAGGGGGACTGCCTTACCTACTGGGAGGGCTCATTTGTCATTCATCTTAGAGCCATGCAGGCTGCATGGCTAGTTGGGGTAGCTTATCAATGCTCTACAGGCAGAGCCCACACCAGCTGCATGCAGCAGGGCAGGAGCCCCATGTCGGCTGCCTCCTCCAGACCATTTGCCTGTGGGCACTGCACACCTCTGCCTGCCCTGGATGCTTGGTAGCTCAGCTGAGGCCTTCAGTATTTTCTGCACCCATTGCCTAGTAGGCTGTAGCCATCCAGAGTTTGCTGCACACATGATGAGAGAAAAAGAAACCAATAAAGGCAGATTCCTTCTTCATTTCACTTGCTAATTGAAAAATATCACTTCAGTGCAGTAACAGCATGTGTACAGTAAGTATTACAAGCCAGCAGTAACAGAGTGGTGAAGGTCCTCTGTCACTTCTGCTTTAGCATTTTGGGTTCAAATTACTGCAGTATTTGTCAGAAAAGCAAGTTTAGAGGAAGGCATAAAGCCCAAGTGCAGCATGGGTGCCAAAGCCTCTGAGAGTGCCAGTGCCAAGGACTGCAGCATCTGGGCAGAGAAGATGCCGTATGTGATAGCACAGGGGGAGGTTGCTCCTGGAGGCAGGGCCCCTGGGGCACATGGTGACCATTTGAGCATTTCTCCTGGCAGCCAGCTGAAAAGATGCAGAACGTACTTCCCAAACAGGACTGCTATGAATTTGGTAAGAGCTTGCAAGTTTTAGTGTTTACAGATGGCTTAATTTGGCAGTCATAACCATTATAGCAGCTACTAATCTAATGGGAGTTAAAGGCTGCCAGAAGAAAAGTGTGACAATTAGAGCAACACCCCAATCCATGAGTGCCCATAACTTAGCACCATTACAAACACCGTAAGGTGTCCTGATTCATAAGCATCAGGTGTTTGTTTAATTCCACTGCAGTTCAAAAAAGCACCAGCACCAGGGAAAAAATGGGTAGTGAAAATCACACCTTCCTCTGTCCCTCCCCACCCAGACCCTCAGCCACATGGCTGCCGTGACAGCAGGCTTCATTTCTTTTAATCCATGGGAAGAAAGCAACACATGAACTCCAAGCAGTGGCCATACAGCACACAGCTGAAGAACCTGCCATGCGGAGACATACTCAAAATGTGTGTTTAAAGCTCTTTGTTCTTCCACATGTTCAACAAACTGTGTCATTCTTGTCACCAAGGGTGCAGTCACAGGTACTAAACCTACTTCCCACCAGCTGAGCTGCAATAAAGGTCAAGGAAAGATGCCCAAAATAACCTGCATTGCCTGGCATTTGCTAATGATGTACATGTGAACAGTTGTGAAGAATCAGCTGATGCGCAGTACCTGCTGTCCTCTAAATAAGTCCTCTGTGTCTGTAAACCCCAAGAAGTCTGAGTGTGCATAGACACAAATCACCCCACTCACTGTTGTTTACTGTTCTTTGGTAGTACACTATCTGCCTTTTCTTCTTCCAGAGGCCTTGCACTGCTGGATATATTCTCTGGATCCATTTTGAAAACTTCATAAATCCTGTAGTGTCCAGATTATAAGGATACTGTATTTTCCTTTGACAGAAAAAGATCTCTCTTTTAAAATCCCACCTATAAGGTATGCTGCAGAACCTCCTGCTGCCACTGAAGGAGAAGCTGATGTTAAAAGCTGGTTATAATACTGCTCCTGGGATCATGCTGGACTGGGATGTCTTCAGGGGAAGACATCTGTACCTGTCTGTACCTGTTAGGGCAAACCCCACTCTTGCTGAAGAAGCTTTCTTGGGTCCAAGAGGGGGTTTGTTGGCAGGAAGAAAAATATAGCCTTCATTTCCCACATAACTGCCCTGAGAACATCCATTAAGGATGCACATGATTCTATTTTAAATTTAGGGCAATGTATCTCACTGCAATGAAGAGCTCATTTGTCTTCAGAAGGGAATGTTGTCATTTAGTCTTTTGTGGTGTCTTTCCTCTTCTGGACAAGGAAGAATCATAGTTCAGCTTGGGATCAGCAGTCACCAAGAAGTGGGAGAGCTTACTGTTCCCTCTGCAGCGATTAATAAGTAATTAGTGATAAGAAGAACTCAAAGAATCTATTATGTGCGTGAAATACAATGTTCGGATGGATCTCCCCAGAGAGTCAATATAAGCAAACACATTTGTGTACATTTTGTACAGGCATTAAATCAGGATTCCTCACTCCAAAAAAACACCATGTAGCAGAAAAGGTTCCATTTCTGTCATTTTTGCTGTTTCCATCAGCAAGAGGGGAAACAAATCTTAACCCCAGACTCCAGCAAAATAGTGGCAGTAACAAAACAAGCTCCATTATTAAACTAATTCCTGGTAAGAGCCAAATGATTTCTACTGACAATTTTGCATGCAGTTGCTAGATGTAATTCACAGAGTGAGAGCCAAATTGCCATACTAATTATTTCTGGGCTGATGTTGCCTCTGTGACCTAGTGGCATTTGGAGAATGGGGACTAACCAACAAGTGAAGTGCTGAAGTGGGAGATCACTAATAGGGTTTCTGAGAAAGAGAAATATAGCAAATAAAAATCATTTTCATATGTTTGCTCTCAATTTTCATTGAGATAATTTAAACCATGGAACTTTTCTACCTAGTTCATCTTTATTTTTGGCATCATTCAAGGAAATGATGCCCACCTGTTCCTGGGCAGAGCACAGGCACAGCTGAGCAGTCCCTGCACCCCAGCTGATGCTGGGCCTCAGGGCAAACCCTGGAGTGGCCTCACCAGCCCTGAACATCTCCCAGACAGATTTGTGTCCCTCACTACACTTCTGACAAGTGACTCCTGCACACACACACTGCAGGACACAGCTTGCCTAACTCTCCAGGCTGTGAGATGCTGGGGAGGGCTGGAAAGAAGCTCACCTAATCCATGTCTGTGAGCAGTTTTGTATCTGTTGTCTTGCTAGCAGCTTGCTCTGAGTCAGCCTTTAAAATTGGATATTTCTATTCCTGATATCTAATATCATAATATTAGATGGAAAAGACAAGCCTTTCTGGAGTACTGTGAGGTTTTTGTTTTCTGGGTTTTGTTTTGTGATTTTTTTTTTCTTCTCTTAGTTTCCCCCCTTTTTTTTTTCTGTTGCTGCAGTACTTTTTCAGTTTTAAGAAGCATAATTTTAGTCTGGCACTACAGACAGTGTTTAGTGAAAAGCAACAACAAAAAAAAAAATTTAAGGGCATATTTCTTTCTGTTAAAACAGAATTTAAGTGTATTAAAAGAACTAATTACTAAATGTTGAATAACAATTTAATATTTGATTGGGAAAAAAAATTACCAAATTGATTTATGTTTTGATATCAAAAATTGATGTATGACAGTGAGATTTGGCCAAGAAAATAAAAAGTCCAATCCAGCAAGCAGCAGTGGCGGGAATATAAATTATCTTTGCTAAAATGTCAATAGTTCTCCATTTGCCTTGTGTTTGACATTTCTGTAGCAGAGAATTCGGGATAAGGGAGACCTAATCCCCCTGGGGGCTACTGGGGCAGACTGGATGGGTAACACTGAGCTGTCATGAGACTACCACCAGCTCAGTTCTTCATTGCAACATCTCTACATGGACAAATTTTGATTTAATTTACACTGCCATAAGACCACAGAGATCCAATAGCTGCTTTAAGCACATGAGCAGTCAGAATCAGTGATTTAAAATACATCAGAAAATACCAGGTTGTTTGGGCCAGGCATGCAGAGTGTGTGTCCATATTATGGTGCCTCCAGTGGGAATTCCCCAGGCCTCTCCTGTGGAAGATTAGGTCCTTCTGCATTCTTGTTTGGGTTTATGGCCTCCAGTGCTGTTTTCCATGCTGTGGAGCAACCTCCCCTTGTTTGGTATTTCACAGGGCACCTCACAAATATTTCTGCTCTCACTGTACCCATTTTGCACTCTGATGATTCTTTGCAGCCTGTTATGTCCATTTGCATCATACGCCTACAGCGAGAGGCATTACTCACAGCCACTGTTACCTGCAGCACTTATCCTTCCATCCAGGAAAGAGAGGTCACCACTTCCCAGCAGGGCTCTGGCACACTGGGACACCCAGCATCACTTCAGACCCTCTCTGGTGCTACAGTTACTGTAGGATTGCCTCAGACCAAGATGAACTCATCAGTGGTTTAGCCTGTCCAAGGCTAATCTTATTACAGATAATCTTATTTACCATATGTGCTGGCCATAAAACAATGTTAGCTGTTAACTCTTGCTCTCCCCACAAGCCAGCTTGTTAGAGACAGAACTATAAAGGCTGTGTGGGGTAGATGAATCCCTGTTCCAAACTCCACAGCTACCACTACATCCTCAGAGGATAAGGCTGACAGCAGCTTTCCCTATGAAAGAACAGCAGCAGTGCCTGTAGTCACACAGCACATCAGCTCCTGACATCACATCTCACTGACATGTCATCAACATCTTCTCTTCCTTCACATCTTCATGGATGCCTTTTGTGCTTAAGTTTAACCCTGCAAAGTGCAGCATAGCCTCATGCCAAGGAAGGATGCAATGCTTTTCCCCACTGGTATATTAAAAATACACCTCCTAAAACACTACTTTGCTTCATAGACCAACACAGGAGGGGATGTGAGGGGGGGGACCATCTCACACTGTTGGCATCAGTCCTCCTGAGGCAGGTGTCTCACTCCCCTCTGGGCTCTCCATGGACCACATGGACACCCACAGGGTGTGCAGACCTCCTGCCACAGGAGGTGCAAATTCTGCTGGGGGCAGGTGCCCAGTGCAGCTGCCAGAGGGTGGGTTTGGGTGCTGTCAGTGCTGGGACTGCTCAGCCTCTCCCAAACATCTGCAGCTGTAGGGGAAGCTTCATCTTTTCATCACCTTAAGAAGCAGGACTGCTGCTGTACCTTGTCACTTCTTTCCCATGATTTCAAATGCTCATGCTCGTATTGGGTTAATCTCAGCTCAGCCACCCTATCATATTGCCATACTGCCAGCCTCTTGTAACACAGAATTGTGTGCTGGTGGAAGTTTGTGTTTGCTCCAATTTAAAAAAAAAAAAAAAAAAAAAAAAAAATGTTTTTCTCCTAAAATCCAGGAAATCTGGAAAAAGATTACCATCATTATTTAAATCACAGTTTCAGATTTCCCATTTTAAATCTTGTCTTTTCAATTATTTTACATTCTACATTACCAGGTCAGCTGTGGGATGTTCAGTTCACTGCATCATCTGCTGGAATCATGTAATGGAAATGCCGAAATTTTCCTATTCTTTTATTTCACTTGTGAAATCAGTAAGGATGGCTGCCTCTCAGAACTAACTTATTGAAAATCATTGTTTTTCTAGATCAGGGCTGCTACTTATTTTCAGGAAGCTGAGCTCATAATTACTTCTAAAGTCAAAGCTGAAAATTAATGTTTAAATTATTTCACATTCCTAAGGGGACAATAGCATAGTAGTGTATATTAGTACTTACAGTAGTCAATATTAAATTGTGAAGTAATTTTTAAATGAATGTGCAGAACTGCAATTTTAGTTTCCTTTTCTGAAACAAGTGTCCCAAACTAAATATTTTCAATGAGGTTTTTCGTGTCTTTGTTTAACATAAACGTATCAAAAGCCTGCCATTTCTGTGAAACAATTTAGTTTCACCCGAACAACTTCATCTGTTGTCAAAACGTTGTCTTTGCCCATGTCCTGACCAGCCCCAGTCCCAGTATCCCTTGCAGAGGTGACAGAAACGAGAATCTGCCCCTGATATTTGGGCTGTGGAGGAACAGGAGGACATTTATTCTTGTTGCTAAGATCCTTCAGGGACCTTCTAACACAGTTGCCATAGTTTTCCTCTTCAAAAGACACCCTTGGACAGAATTAAGGGGAAACATGATTAACAGGACAAAGACAGGAACCCCATCAGTTCAGGGCCTGTCATCTCCAGCACTATGTGAACAATCTCAGCTCTGCCCCACCAGGGCATGCTGGGACCATTCTGCCAGATTTGGGGCTGCAGCCTGTGAAATCCCTCTCTGTCCAGCCTTCAGGGAAATGGGCTTTCCTCAAATAACTAATTTTAGAGTGAAACTCCTAAGCCACCTGCCTTCTTCCATGCCACAGAGGTGCTGTGCTGAGACCTCTGCCCACAGCCAGTAGCACTCGATGCAGCGACAGCCTCATCCCTGTCCCACTGCAGGGAGAGAGAAAACAACAGTCAGCTGATTTCTCTTTGAATTGTGGAAATAAATATTCCCAGGCTACACAAATACCAACATCCTCACTTCTGCACCACCTCAGGTTACTCTCTGTCCCCTGCCGATACCAGCAAGTATTTCATAAATAGTCCACAAAACAATCTGCTGTCTTCTGCACTGTTTCCACAGACAGACAGCACAGTAAGTTGATTTCCATCCATAATATTAAAAAATACCTTAATTATGAATTTAACAAGTCTGCTCCCTAATGCAGTTTCCCTTAAATTGTTTCCTGACTAAGAATCCACTCATTAAAAAGCAGTAACAAACATGTAGGGTGAAACAAAGCTGAGGCCTTTGGAACTCTGCCTTGCAGAGCAAGAGGAGGAGGAAAAGCTCTTGTATCTCTGTAACAATGTCTGACCTTAAGCTAGATCTCGTAGCTCTGACACCACCTATGGAAGTGCTTCAACTCTCTGTCCCTAGACCCGATCTGTTCTGCTGCTGCTCCCTGAGCACAGCCTGGGTATTGCAAGCACTCTGCCCTAGGGGTGGCTGCTGGATGTAAAGCCATGCAGCATATTGTGCACTGAAGCATCCCAAGTCGGATTGTCATGCATAATCCAGAGAGCCAAGAAAAGCCAGCAAGCAATTTGTGTGGTGGGGCTAATGCCTAGATCATTAGAAGTGGTCACCTGTGCAGAAGAACCAACTGGTGCCCCTCACTAGACCCCTCATCAGGACAGCCTCCCACCCTCTTATCTTTTTGGCTACATGTTTTGTGCAGGGTTAATTCCAAGGGTCACAGACCCATGGCTTCACATACAACGCACCAGCTCTTCTTTGTGTCTCCAGTTAATTAGCAAGATCTTCACATGTATTAACTGAGTCTCAAACTATCTTGTCAAGCACTCCCCTCTTCCTGATCAAAGATACAGGTGAGCAATAAAGGATAAAATAGGAAGCACTCCATATTAGACTGAACTGTGGTCACTGGGATTGGTGGGCATGTCCCAGGGAAGAATTTGGTCCATGGAATTCAAGCCTTAGGGCTGCTTGTCCTTGCACACCTCTCCAAACAGCTATCAGCAAGATACATCCAGAGGGCAGTCAGGGCTGGATATCAGCCTGGCCCCCCTCCACTTGATGCCTGAAGTCCCTCTTTCAGAGCACCAACAGGGCATAAATGTGTCTTGAATTTTCTGAAGCTTTGGCAAATGCAAATTCTATGGTGCCGTCAGTGCCTGAGCTACATATGAAGTTAAAAGCAGATAGTAGTTGATGTACTAGTTTCTATGCTGAGCTATTTTTAATTTTTTTGCAAATTCCTGGATCAATCAGCCAAATGGTTTGGGTGACTGTGGCAGTAATTACCATAGAACTATTTATAGGAACTAGCGATGGAAGTTTAGCTGTAAATCCATCCTGCAGGACTTGACTGAAATTTAAAGATGCTTTGGCAAATGCTGTTGTTTTCAAAGAGCAGACATCATTTTTTTATACTCTATGTTTTATGTATTTGTATGCATCACACAGTAACATATCTTAGTTTATATATTGTTAAGATGCCATTCTAAAGGATGATCGTGCTCAAGAATGTCCCTACGAGATACCTTAGGGATCAACTATGACACATTGCATAAATTGGCAAAAAAATGTTTTGATCTCTATATAAAGAAGGAAAGCATGAGTAAGTCATGACTGTTTGCTGCTGTTCTAATCAGCCATCCAATGGGGACAGGAGACAAGGTTCAGAAGCACCTATAAATCCAGCTGTAACTTGCAGTTCTAGAAATCTTTTGCAAGAGTAAACCATTTAACAAGTATTGTGAATATGTCAAAATATTTTCTCTATTACAACTGCATTGCACCGAATTTGTCTCAATTTTTTTCCTTCAGATCCAGTGAGAAACTTAGATCTCCATTGAATTAAAATTGGTTATTGTTGTCAAATGCCAGTTAGAAAACCAGTATTTTTCTTTTCCCATATTAGCGTTACCTATGATTTTACACGTGTCTTGGTCTTCACTTGAGAGATCTGAAAAAATCTGTATATGTAAAAGAATTACAGTAGGCACTACTATGGCTTTCTGTGCAGGTATTGTCCCTCCTTGTTCACTCTGTGTTTATTAGCTACTCCAACACAAGCAGTAAATATACTAAGAGAAAAAGCAGACCTGGCAAGATGCAGATGAGCTCAGTGCTTAGCATTCACCACCCCAGCTGGAATTGGAAATGAGGAGGGAGTGATGGACTGGCTTGGTGGGTAGGGCAGGAGAGAGAAGAAGGCTTGCTACTGGTAAAATTTTCCTTTTAGAAATTTAGAAACCCTGAAATATAGAAATTTGTGCACCCTGACCATTAGAGCCCTGCCATGTGGTATAAAAGGATGGGTTTAGAGATTACCAAGTGAGTATCATGAGGACAATTTTCAATCTCAAAAAGACAAAAAAAGACAGGGAGAAATCATCTCATATACATCACTACCCGGGCATCCCTCATTCATAAATGCTTGGACATAGACTGTTCTTCAGCCAAGATGCACAATCAGCATTGCAGACCCGAAGAAAAATGCTGGAGAAACTACAGGAGCAAACCTGAAACTGATGGCAGTCAGGGAACACAAACGAGTGAAATACAAGAGACTGTGGTGAGATTCAAAATGTAGGCCAAGCCCATTCAGCTCCTGTAATCAAGTGTTTACTGTCTGCCGCAGCATCATTCTGCTCCCATCCTTGTTCCCTTCATTCTGAACAATGCAATGTTTCAATCTCCTTTAAATTCAAGGACACCAAGCCCCTGAGAGCCCCACTCGATGGCACTGAATAGGAAAACAAACCTGCCCAGCCTTAACAGCATCTTAGCTTACGTCAGTGATGCAGAACATATTGCTTCAAATGCACACTCTTCTAGGGGTGCCATCCATCCACACTGACAAGAAATAAAGTGTTCCCTCCCTTTATCATGTCTGAGAGAGATGAATGTGTGAAGCAAAGCTAAACGTGTGAAATGCAAATACAAGTCGCTACATTCTGGTACTGCATTCCCTACATTGTCTGGGAGTATTGCAGGGCTCCAGCTCGGGGATGCTAATCTCCCCAACAGATGGCACGTCAGCCCTACCTACGAAGCAAAGGCACACTTCTGAAAAAGCAGAGGCAGGAGCAACACAAAGCATGCAAGGGGGCAGGGTGCCAGCCCTCCATGTCACAGCACTGAGGACCAGGGCTGGGGAATCACAAGGAAAACTAGGGGAGATCCATTTCAGTTGTTCTCTCAAAGAAAGTACAGGCTGTATCAATTTTTTAATTGTTTGGTTTTTTTTTTAAAGTAGAGAGTTTTAGGACATTTTAAATTGGCAAAACCTTTTTAAAAAATAACATTTTATTAAGTACAGAAGTAGTAGCAGACATACTATGGGGCTCTGCATATCCACATTTTCTTTCCTCACAAACACAAAGATACAGAAGAGTTTGCCACATCTGGACAGGGCAGACACACATAAGTACAGCTGGGGCCACAGCAGTTCTATAGGGACAGCTTCTTTTGGGCCAATATGGCTACTTCTACATGATAAACTCAAGAGTCCTATTCTTACTTAGCTACATGCATTAGCCATGACATCACTGCATCTATTTAAGAAAGAAAAATCCACAACTGAACTGGAACAGTAACTTGGAGATTATAAAAGGCCTAATCTGAACCAGCTGTCCTTTCTAGACGTTTCTAGGTGGTGACATTATTGCTCACATCTTATCTCAGGGTTTTGCAGTGACTGACAGAGCTCATGTGCCCCAGCTGGTGTCAGCACCCACAACCTCTGTTCCCCTTCTGCATTCCCTGCTGCCATGGAATAACTAAAAACCTGCTGACCCTAAACAGTGGCACTGCAGATTTCCATGGCTCCCATGGTAATTTCCTATCTTTGAGGTATTTATGCTGTCAGGCGTATTTGAAATTGGCTGGTATAGTTGAAAAGTTCAAAAAGAGGAAAAGTAGTGAGTTGGGAGAGCCATAACATGAGTGTAGAGATTGAGTTTTCTTCCCAAACCAAGCTTCAGTAGTACTGCTACTATGATCTCTGAAGAAACTATGTGAGGATAACTTAATTATTTGTTAAGCATCTAGGGATTCAAGAATTTTACTGGTGGTAGCTTGAGAAATGTCAATAATTTTTATCCAGCAGAATTTTTATCCAGAAAATATTTCATTTTTCAGGGGAATGACAGGGAAAAAAAAAAAAAAAAAAAAAAGAATTATACTGTCTGTGCTTTGAAACTTCTTTCTGCAATGTGTTTAAAGTACTTAGTGCACAGAAAGCCAGAAGATCCTGGTGCAACCTCTACAACCTATAAAACCACCAGTAAGAAAAAGCAAAAATAACAACAGCCAGTCCTTCTAGAGGCTCAGGGGGCCAAGCTGTCTTGATTTATTTTGCCACAGAGCTGTGGAAAAGTTGGTGAAGTCTTTCTTACTATTTCTTACTGTGAACTGCAATTAAGATAGTACCTGGCAACATGTGATTTATTATCTGCATAGGTGCAATTTGACCAATCCCAAATTTCCTTCTACAGTATCATAGACATACCAAGCAAGTATAACACTAGTTTTATTACTAAAAACTACTTTTCTAGTAGATGACTAGTAAACTACTATTTTGCTAGTCCACATGATTGCCTTTTTTAATTTCCTAGATCGTGTTAATGAAGTTACCCTGTGTGCTGGCCAGCTTGCAGCCTTTTGGATGCTGAGGGACAGCCAAGAGTCAGGACACAGCCTTAAATGTACATTGTGAGCAGAAAAGTGAATGCCAAATTCAAACCACTAGGAAGGCTATTTTGTCTACAAGATAAAATTAATAGGACAGGACACTCATCTTCCATATTACTGATTTGTAGCTGGTCTGCACAGCAGTTAACCCAGAAATGTTTTGTCTTGGATGGATTACAGCAGTCTAGCCCAAACACATTTATAAACTAAATTTATCCATTTTCATGAAGTTTATTCCTGAAAACAAATCAAACTTAAATCAAGGATAATATGATATCTTAATCACATCAGAAAAATTAATCATCAGCGTAATTCAAATTTGGATTTGCACAATGATCTTCTATTACACCTGGAGATATTCTTCATAAAACCAGAAAAATATACACAGAGAATATTTTTGCTGCAAATATTACACTGAGGTCAAAGTCCATCTGAGTGCTCCGGACTTACCATGATTAAACCTGTGTAGCTTTCACCTAACTTCTCCTGTAGGTATTTCACTCCATAAATTCACAGCCCCCAAACCTCCCTACACTGAGCAACACTGAAGATGGCTCCAAAAGTTACACAACAAATTTGTTATGCCTGGAAAGGTTTTATTCTGGGCAAAGGTGTAACCACATATGTCCTACCAGACTGAGAGTTAAAACACGTAACACTCCCAGAATCCACAAACATATTTTTCTGCCTGTCCTATTTTGAAGAAACAGAAAAATTGTATTGAGGAAATTCTACAGAGAAAACAATTTGCATATGCCAATCTGCTTACGAGTTTCTGCTGCTGCTCCTAATGGCCACCAGTGTCTCAGCTTGATCCAATTACTGCCTCACACAGCTCATCACACCGACCATTCCCTTTTCCTCCTTTTCCTCACTGCTGAGCCTCATTAAGGGGAAATATGACAGGTCCAGTCAGTGTTAAATCCAAACTCTCGGGTTAGTTCTGTATCTGATGGCAACCTTAGGTTGTGTGAACTTTCATTCAACACAAAAGCAGCCTCCTGGTACTTGCACTCTTTAATGGATTTGTACCATGTACAGTAGTTGCATTTGTTATATTTTTTCCCCTTGGTATCTAATAAAGATTAATATTTATTTATCCGTTTCCTTATATACATATTTTGTTGAAATGTCTTTCAGCATGCAGGTAAAACACCAAGAATGTATTTTTCAGTAGACTGGAGAGGTATTTTTTTTTTAAACTCTGATGGTCCAAAATATCAGAAATAACAATGAAGTGATGCTTGAAGGGAAAACACAGCAATATCTTATATTTAAGCTTGAATCATTCTGAACAGGCAGAGGTGCTATTCCTTTAAATTCTTCCTCTTCTTAAATTTAACTCTCTTGTACAGCCTCTCTGACAGTCAACAGGAAATAAGCTAGAGTTTTATTTCTCTACAAAAGCTTTTCAGAAAAAATAAGTGCTTTAGCTTCTCTGGGTCAGAACATTTCCACTGTAGCTTTAACATAAACACACAGGAACAGCTTACTTACTAATTTAATTCCTTGTTTAAGACATGAAAGCAAGATCTTTGAAAGCCATGTGTACTTTGTGTACTTCAAGTCTCTAGTGAAGCCACATCCCTTGCTGTCCTGCACCAGCAGTAAACCCACTGACTCTGCTTGGCAGGATTTTTGCACCATATCTTTGCCTTTTATAACCTCATCAAGCATTCCATTGCCTCTCAGCTTTCTCCTGACTTCAAGAAGTTTCCATTTTCACTAGAACTGCTACCTCCTTTTAACTGGGATTAAGATAGGAAAAATCACCTTTTTTTCTGATCCTGAGAAGACCGTTTCCAAAACTCCTCTTGATCTGAGAGCTCCATTAAACTAGAGAGAATAGGAGAAAAGGAAGGAGATGTAGAATCTCTGCCCTATTGCCCCTTATCAGTCTGTCAGGAGTTAAGCATCCACGCTGCCCTTAGGCACAAACACAGCCCCTCTGGGTTTAGCCCCGCAGCTCCAGCTGCCTGCCCTGCATCAGGCACACACGGGCACACATGCAGAGCACAGGTAAACACATGCCCTGTGCTGAAAGAGCCTTTCCTTAAATTCCTGTTTCAAAGAAGGTGGTTTTGGGAAGCCTGCTCTCATGGGTGTGCTGGGGCAACAGCCCCACCTGCACCACAATGTGCAGCTGTCTGCAAGGCAGCCTCTCTGAAAAGGCTCCCCTAACATCCACAGTAGCCACTGCTTAATGAACCATGGTTTAATCCATTAATGGAGCGGAGCCAAAATGAGTAAAATCATGCTCAGAGCAATTCTGTCCATTTTCTGCTGTCTCTTGAATCTCAGCTAGGGGAGGGTGGACTGAGGCAGTTCTTTGAGAGCAGACACAGCCTGCCTAAGGGGTATAAAAATTAACAAAATCACATTACAATCAGTAGCTGCACAACCCTTTCATGACGTGTTCATCAGTTCTTCATTCACGTGGAGAGAAACTCTCCAAGCTCCACACTTATTGCTGGCTTGCTTTAAAAAAAAAAAAAAAAATCAAAGCCAAAAAGTAACACCAAAGTCGCATAAGCAACAGCACCAGCCATGGCTGTCCTCTTTACACATCCTGCAGAAATAAAAGATCTTATTTGTGGAGAACCAGAAAACCCCTCACATTTTATGGGCACTTCATCCAGGTTTTAGAAGGAGATGGAAATAACACACAGGCTATGTGCCTTTTGCCTCTCAGTGGCTTTTGTGAGGCAAATTCCAGAAGCAAATCCCAGAGCAGGACTCTAGAGCACAGGGAGGTGATGCTGCTCAGGAAGGGAACCAGGCTTCAGTAAGGGGCTAATGATGCTTCTGGAGTTCAGCCTCTTGTCTCTCCTCTCAGGACTGTTTTTGGCAGTCCCTCTGGTCCCTCTGTGCTCCCTCTGCTGCCCCTGGGAGCCTCAGCTGCCTCACCTGAACAAAAGTAACCAGCGCAGAGCCTCAGAACCTGACATTTGCAAAAGATGCAGTGCTGTTCCCTGACTCTTCACTGTGCTTTATGCAGGATCCGTCTTTCGGGGCTAAGACACCACCCAAGAGATACTTTGTGTTCCCAGTGTCAGGTACACCAGAGAACCACTGAGTGGAGCAACAGCGTGGGTGAAATCTCCAGCTGTGTCCACTGCTAGGATGGCTGGAGAGAAGGAGTTTCTGGGCAGTAAGCAGCCCTTCTCCACATCACTGCCAAGCTGACAAAACAGCACAGCTGCCATGCTGGTGTTACACCACACTCACTGCATGCACAGAGCACAGCACCTTCCTGAAGCCAGCAGAACTCTGGTGTCTAAAATAATAAATACAAATACAAATAAAACAGTAAATAATAAAAGCTCAGGTCCTGGATTGGGCTGCCTGCACGCGTCCCAGTCACCAGCACTCCTTGGCACGGGGAGCAGCAATGCAGGAAGAAGCTAAGAAGCTCTTCAGAAGTTAGCGTGGGGCTGGATGGGACTATTAGCCCTGGCAGAACTCCAGCACTGCCAGATTCCCTGTAATTTTCAACATGAATGGAAACACAGTGCAGGAAGCCACAAACTGTCTGTACAAAAACCTAGTGTGGGTCTGCAGAGTTTATTATCCTGGGCTTATGGCCACAAGAAAATACGTAATTTGCTCCTGCACTGCAGCTAGCCCTGGAAACCTCACAGGATGATTTGGATGGGCTGCATGTAGGCAATGAGTAAATGTCACCTTGCTTAACCAGCATTGTATATATCTTTGTGGAGGATGGGTAATTTTGCACCAGGAGTTCTCATGACAAGTTATTAGAATAAGAAATACAGGATAAGGTGGAAAAGATATTTCTTTATATTCATTCTTATATAGATGAGCTGTAACATTAACTATCATCCATGGGAAACAACTTGTTAGCATCCAGTTTTGCTCAGGAAAGTCTCATCTCTTTGTTAAAGCCTTGAAATTTGAAAAAGGCAAGAGGGAGATTATTCAACATTCTACCACAATTCAGGGAAACAGAGCAGAGGGCAGATTTGCCCCTCACTTACATTAGTATGCTGAAGGGATTTAGAGCAGTCTGGCCTTGAATGGATGAGACCCAGATTTTGCTGTCACAGAATATTAAAGCACAGGGTTCATGTTGCAGATGAAGGTACAAGTAAGGTACCACATTGCTTGGTCCTGACAGGACTGAGGCACTTCTAAACATGACTAGAAGCAAGATTTCAGATACCATGGGAACTTCGATGTCAAAAATACAGGTGCCTACTGAGCATCTGCTCAGTGCATATTTGAAGGAGAAGTTGACAGACTGAGGTGTGCAGGAAATTTGGCAGTACTTTTCCAGACTTCAGCAAGTCAGTTACTTTAAAGTTCATTTTTAAGCTTAAACAGTCCAGTTTCTCCCATGATAAAATCTGAATATCACAGTAAAACAGTAAAAAGTATAACAGTATAACAGTAAAAAAAAAACAAACAGAAACCCCACATCAATCAACAACAACAAAAAAAAAAACTTAGAAATCTAAGACCTCTAACGCATAAACTGCAAAACTGAACATCCCACTTCTCCTCTGTGAAATCTGGAAATTTTGTGAATTTCTTTGCTCCCCCCAGCCATGCAACAGAAGTGCCAGGAGCCACAGAACTCTCTGTGCTCTGGGTATTTGCAATCCAACAGCAGGCTGGAAGCAGGACAGTGGAGAGAGTGCACCCAGCGACAGCCTGGTGCCGGTGGTGGTATTTACAGAATGTGCTTAGCAGGCAACTCTTTTTTGAGAGTTCCTGCTTTGGCTCTTACCAGTGTGGGTCAGGCCTCTGCCTGTCAGCACGGTGACCCCTGTAAGGACCTAGAGAGGGCTTGGGCTCCCCATGGAAGGCTGAAGGCCCGCAGGGCAAGCCCTTCCCTCTCTTGCCTCCCTACAGAGCCTTTCACATTCTGAGTTCCCCAAGTCATTTCCCAAGCTGCTGATCTCCTGGTACATAATTCCAGGCTGATGGGGACAGAGTAGTAACTGCTCTCCTACAAAAACTAAGGCAACGAAATATTTTGTTCCACGAGAGAAATTTTGCCTCTATTTTAGGCTCTGCTTCTAAGGGAAAGGATGCTTAAAGCTAAAGAGAGCATCAAGCAGTATCACTCGTTACCTTTTAACAAGAGAGCATCACCCTTCTCTTACACCCTTTTCTTACACTCCTCAGAAGACATAAAATCACTGTTGGCTGCTTTGTAGCAAGGTGATGGTCTGGATTACTCTACTGACTTTTACCTTCAGCAACAGGCTCAGTGCATATCAGAACATAGCTCAAAAGGAATCATCATCTTTTTAATAGATTACATACTGAGTCACAAGCTACATATTCAACAGAAAATCAAGGTAATTGCTCACTTCTGAGAAATCCCTGAAGGATAATCGAACTTTGCAGAGCTCTTTCTAAGTTGGAAAATAAATAATTAAGCTGAAGAAACGTATTTCTCTTTCAAGTTTCTCTCTACATTTTCTTTTATTTTACTTCAGACCAAATACAACAGCCTAAACATAACCTATTGACTTCAATTAAAAATTAAAATCAGTTCTAGTTCTGTTTTGTTAGATTCACAGCTGAAAAACAAGAGAGTGTCAAGACAGAAAACGAAAACATTGCAATCTTCCTGCCAGTTCCCATCCCTATTCACTTAATCTGCAAATCATAAACATGCATTGCAGCATCTTCTGCCTGCTTATAACTCAAGAGTCTTCAGCAGGAATTATTGCATGTGGATTTCAGCTCGTAACAGCAGCTGTATACAATACAAATAAAGAAATGGACAGTGCCATAACATGACAGATGTGTGAAGCCCTCAAGTCTGATACGAATCTTCTTTATTAATCTAATCTATTACTGCCTAATTTCTTATGTACAGTAAATCCAAATGTTAATTCTTGAAATCACCAAACAATAAGAAGGTATGAAATACTAACAAGCCCTAATACGGTAAGAACTTTAATCAATAATCTAAATGAAGCCTTGTATTGCCAATGATGCATGAAAATGTACTATTGTTAGGGACCACAAGCATGGGCTTCACTGAAAGCAATAAAATAAAAAGCTAAGGATTTTGAGAGAAATCCAGTATAAACAGTACGTGTAAATATTGACTGTACAATAAGCTTTTTCAAAAGAGCATCTTCAAGGAAAGCCATTTCACTGAAAAGCTACTTTCTCAAACAAAAAGTAAAAGGAAAAAGAATGCTGATAAATGCAATAAAGAAATACTTGGCAAAGGCCACCTCTGAACTATATGGATGTAATAGAACATGTTTATATTAAATACTACCTTTTAAATGTTTGTAAGTAAATATTTATATACATTAAGCTTTCATAAACTTGCTTATAAACCTGCAGCCTAACCAAGACAGCAGCTTCATTCAGACAAGCATGTCCTCCAAGAGGACAGAGTTGCTGCAGGTGTTTCCAGCTGTAGAAGGAAGCAGACCCTTTACCTGGAGGTTCATGCCACTGTTTTGCTATGTGCCCATTTAGACAATTCCTGCCTTCCAGTTTCTCACCAGTTTCTAACTGGTTCGGATGAATGTTAAGGAAAAACAGTGTTTTAAAAACCACCTCTGAATTCTAAAAGGCTGCAGAACAGTGTTCTGTCTGGAGGAGCAATTTAGCTTTATTAAGCAGCATGAGATAGTCCAAGCAAGGGCAGATCAGCTTTGTACAGCCTGTTGCAGCAGAGGCAGCAGCAGAAGCCCATCAGTACAGAACCTGATTACAGGAGCTACACAGACA
The DNA here is from genome assembly GCF_036169615.1 of Heliangelus exortis. Classification (NCBI taxonomy): domain Eukaryota; kingdom Metazoa; phylum Chordata; class Aves; order Apodiformes; family Trochilidae; genus Heliangelus; species Heliangelus exortis. The sequence goes on along the minus strand of NC_092429.1, from coordinate 18,293,119 downwards.
CACTGCAAGGAAAAGTGTTAAAACCCCCTCACTTTCTCACTCACCTACCAAGCTAGACACCCCATTTCACCTCTGATATTACTGGAGGAATTTCTCATGGCAGCAGAGGTTTGGCAAACTAGACTTCTCAGAAAATGTTTTTGTGTTTCTCTGTTCTCATTAAACCTCTTTGCCAAACTGCCAGTTGTGAAAGTTGTTTCACTTGTATGGCATTGTTAGAATATATTTCACAAGCAGTGTAGACAGCACTTACTGTGAAAGCTGTATTTCTTATTTTCCTGCTGGTAGAAAAATAGAATACTTAAAACAGTTGGAAACCTAAGGAGTTAGACCTGCTACAGGCAAGTCTGAAATTGTTATTATAAAAAGGTCCATTAGCAGGTTTGATCTGAGCAGGGAGGGTGTGCTAGTTTACTGTATTAATCTGATTTCTTCCCAACTAAATTCTGCTCATGAATTTTAGAAGTATTGAATTAGAGGAATCTGGTTTTCAGGGCCAGACATGGATGCTGGGAACAGCCATATAACAATGCACTCTTATGTTTTAGGTAGAAATAAAGGAAGCATTATTTTTTCTGAACATTTCCTTCCTCTTTAAATCTTCAGATACACTGCTTTCTCTAAGGTCATTGCATGAATTTAAGATACACCATTCTGGAAACTAAATTAGCCCTCATTTACTGGGAAGTTGAATGCAGCCAGACTAATGGTGGTGCAAATATAATTGGTTCCCAACATGTGTCAGTGTGTATACTCCTCAAGCCACGGAAAAGATGCATTATGGGACTAATTTTTAAATGTTAATGGGTATTGGATGTTTGCCAGACACCCAGCTGTGCACAAAACATTGAGATGGTAAATAGCTCTTGATCTGTTTAGAAACAAATTATAATGGCTGTTTGGATTCCACATGACTGAAGGCATGGTAACCAGCACACGCTCACAGACTGACCCTATTAACTGCACTAAGGGGACTCTGCTGCTTTTTAAAATCAAAATAAGAGACATAAAATAAGGCTATTAAGATGCCATTTAAATTATTTTAAATTAATATTAAACAAACAAAATCTCAACAACAACTCATAGCACCTGTAACCACTACCTGCATGGACTAACTTAAGGGAGCTCTTCTGCTAGGTTTCTTTGGTAGGAGGTCAAAAAGAAAGTGATTTCATCACTCAATTAATTTGATTCTAAAGCTGAGATCTGAGTGGAAAGCTTACCTGCACTTACAGAAAACAATCTCTCCTGCTGCATATCAGCAGTGGGTCCCCCTGAGATGCACCAGGGAACAAGATTTCTCCTCAGCTGATGTATAGTTCTCATAATTTTAATTTAAATTCTATGAATATCAGTATTTGCAGGAAATTCTCTACTTGAAATTACTTCCTAATTGTATTCATTTGGTCAGCAGAGCCCAACAGGGAATTTCTAATCAGCTGGATTAGGTGCTTTTGATTACTATGCTGTAGCATTAGCACAAAGCATCATTTTGCGGGAGAAAATGTATTTAATTGTCAGAAATGCAGGAGAGTTCCTTCCTGTAAAGCTGTGTGTTCAGCAGTTTGAGACCCCTTTTAACAAATAAGTAAGGCAGTCATGTATATTCAGGAGACTGTTCCCTTTAGAATTTTGCTGTTTGGGTTTAAAAAATTCTCAAAAAAGGCTTTTAAGTCTAGGACATAATCAGTCCATTTGTGACACCAAAGTTTCTTGATAAAAACCCACCAGAATGGCATGTGATGCCAAGGGAAAGAGCACAGTGACTTTGAATCAACAGGGAATGACTCAAGAAAGCCTAAGAGGTAACCATGCAGTGTCATAAAATCATAGCCTGTCAATAATGCAAAATTGTTACTCTCTAAGTAACTTTGCAGTTACAATTTTCTATTTTGAATTTGCACTTAGCATCAATCCTGTAGGTTGTTTTTTAACTAGATGCTTCCTATTAATTTTGGTACCTCACACAGCTTGTTCTCTCTGATATGAAATACATTAATGTATAACCAAAGGAAGCACGAGAGTCACTTCTCAGATTTCTTCAAACTAGTTTTCTTTCCCCCCAAAATGTTGTTTTTACCAAATGTAGAACATCTATGAAAATAAAAGCATCCTGACTGTTAGGAAATAGGTGCAATGCTAGGAGGTACGATCAAAACATATAAGAGGAGGGTTGTTTTTTTTCTCTGACAACTCAAGAGTCTTGATTCATTCTTACAAATTATACATCTTGAAGAAATTTTTTCCTTATCACTGATCTCAAGTGTCAAAAAAATATGACAAATAAAAAATAATCCCTTCCTTAACCCTGCCAACTTGCTTGCCAAGCCACAAGATGAGGTCTGGCCCCACAGAACCATTCAAGCAACCATGCACAGGAGGGCATCACCACCATCCTCAGCCCCAGCTGCATTATTTCAGTGGCATTGAGACAACCCCAGCAGAAGAGTTTTGCTCTCCCCAAAAAGTCCAGGCACTCTCAGGTTGGGGCTCACATAAACACCTTCACCTGCACCCTGGTAGCAGGATATGAGAAAGTCACAGCCCTGTCTGCAGCTGTACTGGAGAAGGGTCAGGGTTGGGACAAAGGAGCATTGGTGGAGTGCTGGGCTCAGAAGAAGGAATCTGGGGTAGCAACTTCATCTCCTCTCAGCTTCGGAGCCTCCAGTGCTGTGCTACCAGCTCATGCTTTCTCCACAGTTTTCAATAGGCAAATCACAACTAGCTGATGTCCCACAGGAGCAAACAGAGTTAAAACAAACTCACCATTCATTCCTCATCCTGGCTGGGGTCTAGGAGGAGCCCATAGCCATGTGCAATTCACACCTTTATAATGTAATTTACTCCACCCCAGCTGCAAGCAGACAAACAGCTGAGACTTCCCTTACCTAGGAAATATCTGATTCAACAGCAAGATTCAAACGAGCACAACTACTTCAAGGACCAAGCTATACCAACCTTCAGCTATGTCAGCATAAATTTGAAATAATTCCAGCAGCATTCAGGGTTTGAATGACCTATATCCAAAGAGTGTTTTCAGAGATGCAGAGTAACTTTGTTAAGAGTACTCTGAAAAATCTTTTACTTGCATAACTTGTTTCCATTTCTTTTTAGTGTAATGAGATTTCATGATGAAAGCCAAATACAATCTAGTATAGCAAAAGTACATGTTATGCTGATCCTAATAAGCCAAATGAAAATCAATAGTGCTGCTGGTTTTCCTGAAATCAGCCTACATAAGCTCCAAGCACCGTGTTCTGCCTAAAGCAGAGTATTAGCAGCTTACATAAGACAGATTTTTCCTGGTAGAAAATCTGAAAACAACCAGACGTGAGGAAGAATAAAATAAATAATAAATAAAATAAAATAAAATAAAATAAAATAAAATAAAATAAAATAAAATAAAATAAAATAAAATGTTGTTTCAAAAAAACTTCAAAAACCTGAGATAGTTGTCTCCTGTCCTTAAACTGTGAGTAAAGGATCAGTTCCCTTCCCTTTTCATCCAGGTGCCATCCAAGTGCTGTGCTGGCTGCAGCCTGCAGGAGAGTGAGCTGCCAGGCCCAGGCTCCTCTGTCCCCTACAAAAGAAGAACAAAGCTGTTCACCCATTTGCTGATAAAGGATGAGAAATTTTTCTCTGCAAGCAGAAGACCCATTTTCACTGATATAGAAATAAGGATTATAATAGAACCAGAAAAAAAGTCCAGCACAGAGTATCAAGGAGCAGTATGAAAAATTCAGGCAACCTGCTTCAATCAGCTTTGAAAAATATGTGTATCATCTCTCACATTTCCTTCTTTTTGTTTGTAGTTTGCCCTAAATTCAGGAATAGGAAATAATTGAGTAATAGGGAAAAAAAACTGAGTTAGGAGGGAAAGAGAGGGCAGATCAGAAAGCAATGCTGAGAACAAGCCAATGTCAGAAGACAGAAACAGTTAATCTATAGGTTCAGTGTATCTGAAACACCCATCACTATGTAGATTTTTATACTGTATGTATTTCAAATAACATTTCTCTGAAGCCTGCCTCTTCTTAAACAAGCTAATAAACGTAGGAAGATTAAAATATAATTTCCATTGCATTAGTAAGCTGGTTTTATTTCACATAAGAAAATATTTCTCTGTAATGATCTACATTATGAATGACCTTGGGAAATAATTCCGAGTTTCTTTAAAATACAACCATTTGTTTCTTATTGGTAAGTTCAATTTCACTAAAATTTAAGGAGTGAACAGCAACAACCTACTTGCAATATTGGATAGCCAAAGGTGCATAATTATTTCCAGTTTACTATTAAAACAATATTTTAAAAATTCACCATGCAGTCGATGACTTCTTTTTTTAATGATGTACAATTAACAGGTTGACAAAGTGAGGCATTTTATGAAATATTTGAATTAAAAGATCCTCACAGAAGCAAAAGTAAGCATGAACTTTTATTTTTGTATAATGTTTCTATTAGAAAGTCTTTCCTCAGGACAAGGATATATTGAATTTCTGCAAGTGTAGACTTTCATGTAAGTAGCATATTTGCATTTATTTACCAAATGTAAGTAGGCTAATTCTGAATAAAATTATTGTATATACAGACCACACATATGTAGCACAGAGAAATATGTGCTGTGGATACACTGGAAATGCACTCCTCCTTTTGACAGGGGGATGGGGCACAGCTCATTCTGCCTAGTTCAGAGGTTGTAACGCCTTATGCTTGTACATCACAGGTGTACAGAACTGTTGCTATGGAGACTGGCTCAAACAAGCAAGAAATTTCATTTTGATAAAGTTCTATTCTTGGGCAGAGGAAGAAGGCTCTATATTCAGCATCACATATGGCATTTTTAAATGCCTGAGAAATGTTCTGTAAAAAAAACAACAGAGTTAAAAAGTGTCGCATTTTCCCCTCGTGGTATTGGCACCTTGGTACACAACACCTTGGGGTGTGCAGCTGGAGATGTCCATGGGACAGGACCATGTCCCTGCCCCGTGGAGCTCTGGGTGGGCAGAGGGGCAGCAGAGTGGAGGGGCTGGAGGGTGGGCACGCGTGGAGCTGTTGCTGGGGGATGGATGGAACACAGCCCGGGAACACAGCCAGGCTTTGCTCAGCTGCAAAGGGGAAAATTGATTTCAGGTGAAACATTTCCTTAATTTTAGCTTATGTAAAAACTTTAATGTTTGTTAGTCAAAGAAATCCAGCTTCTTCAGACAGAAGAACCATTTTGTGCTTCTGCTAAGGTATTTCCAAAGCAACCAATCAAAATGCTGTTTTGAAAATAGTGAAATGAAATATTTTTGCTTTCCCCAGTTCCCACACATCAGGATTTATCTAGTCTATCAATTCACTAAAGCTGACAAAAATTTGCTAAGCAATTCCACAGACCAGAATCTGCATTTTTCAGGGGAAACAGGATTTGACTGAAAGCTGCCACCCTCACTCAGAACAAAGAGAGGACAATTGTCACACGCTGGAGAGTATCTAAAGTTGTCGACTCTTTTTTTCTTTACCCCTCAGCTCTCTGTAGCACCTTCTGCACCCCAAGGTTGTTGCAGGGTGAGTTCTCAGCCAGCGAATGAATGGTCACTGTTTTCCCTGTGTTCTACCTACAGCATGGACAAAATCTACAATTTATGGGAGAAAGCAATTGGGGGATTAAAGCAGGAGTCAGGGACCAACAGAGGACCTGAGGTGGCCCAGTGATGCAGAGTGGCAGTGTAGTCCCTGACCTGACAGTCACAGGTGTCTCAGCAAGGAGCAGGCTGGAGGAGCAAGACACCAGATGGTCTCCACATGTTGAAATTTCAGGAAGATTGAAGTTCTCATGTATTTGGCAAATCAGGATCAGCAGGAATATTTTACAGGTTTTTTTGGAGGATTTTTTTGTGTTTGGTTTTTTTTTTTCTTTCTTTTTTTTTCTTTTTCGTTTTTTAATCATAGTATTTGAAAGCTCCTAGCTATTTACATCTAGCAACCTTATGCAAACAAGACTTTTTTGGATCATGGGAATTTTTTTCTGCACTAATTTGTGATAAAAATAATTTAAATATTAAAGAATATACTGATACTCCTAGACTGTGTGCAATGCTTGGAGTGTACAGAATATTAAAAGCCTTTTATCTCAGAAATTCCTTTCCTAAACCTAACTAGCTTTTCAGTCAGGAAAGCCATGGTGAAATAAATTCTCCTTCTGGCATATATTAAGCACCAGCCATTTCTGGGAAGACCAGTTGGCAAAAAAGAACCTCTAGCTATCATGTCTTTTCCCAGACTATACTTAACTTCCATAAATAACTGATGAGGTGGAATCTCCTTTTACACCTCAGTATTGTGCTCTTTTATTATCAGAAAAATCTATTTTGTACCTTAATAATCTCTCACTTGCCGCAATAAAAGGATTTGTTTCTCCCCTGTCCCCTCCAGAACCAAACACCAAGACTACAGTAAGATAAAGAAAACCCAAAGAAAATGAAAAATATCAATAAAGTTACACTGGCAAATTGAAATACTTACTATCTTTGGGGAAAACCTGTTATTAAAATCAAAATACCTGAGATAGTGTCAGGCAGTGTGACAATGACGATGTCATTACTAAATAGGACTCTTTGGTACCTTAGCTGTCAATAATTAATACATTATTTACACTTGCACATTCTCATTTCCAAGCTTTCAAGATTTCATTTACACTCTGATCCTTTGCTTAGCAGCAAATTTAACATCATTGTGACCTTCTTCTGCCTGACACTATACACCTATCAAGCAAAGAAACAGAATAGCATCCAACATGTGCATTTATTAAAGCAGAAAGCTTCGGTTACTGGAAGAAGTAACAAATGCCAGTGTTTGCCACAATAAACTGGAAGAGAAACAAATTGCTCCCAAAGAAAAATCAATTAAGAAGCCACCTTAATAATACCATTTCTGAGAGCCTCAGCATTTGCATGTGTAAGAAAAATGCATCTGAAGTGTTTCTAATTAAAACCCAAAGGAATCAGCAAACTTACAAAAGCCATACCACAAATTGCAGACAGTCTTATTTTAAAGAGACAACATTTTGACGACCTAAAATCACAATATTTTGTTAGGTTGCAACAGCATTTTTATCATGATGCTGAGAGGATACATCCATTCCTAGGGGAAGCAATGTCAGATGGTCATACGAGATGTGAATTGCTATTACATCACAGTGTACATAAATGTACATATTTATTTAGCATAAGAATAGGCAAACTCTCTGCATAAAATTAAACATATGTTAAAAATGTGCTGTAAGTGAGGATAGCCCAGACATTGCTGACTGAGGTAATCCTTTTGAAGTCAGTGCCAAGTTTCATGTTGGTGTTATTTTTTCTCTTTTGAAAAGCAAGTATTTTGCACCCATCCTGGACCACTAAAGACAGACACTGGATGATCTTGAAAGGGAAAAATCACAGAAATTTGGAGTTTGGGCTCTGTGGGAATTTTTCTGTTGGCTTCAGTGGATTTTGAAGCATATCCACAGTGCAACTGGAAAATACTAGGAGTAAGAGCAGCAACAGTCCTACTCCAAAGAAGGAAATGCTCAGAAAAGGCAACAACCCAGAGGAGGTTTTCCACATGCAGGCATTCTACTAAACTATTAAGTGAAATCCTGAAGAAGTTACTTTGTCAGTTCCTGGTTGCATAGAATTTATGACCATCATTTAGAAAACCCTCTTCAAGTCTACAGAAATCTAAAGGTCTGCACTTAGTTTCCCCCAGCTTTGCAGAAGGAGGCTGTTCCCAGGCACTCCTCCAGCTGGAGTTTTCCTGCACCACCAAAACAAGAGACAACTGCCAGAGCAGGACAGCCTCAGGGTTAACCATGCCACTGACTCTCTCCAAGCTCCTTTGCTGTCATAGTTCTTGAACTTCTCTGTGGTGTGGATGGCATCCTTGTTTATCATACAGAAGCTTGGCTGAATTTGTCACTTTCTGAAATTTCATCTCAGGAGCTGTAATCAGAGGGAAAACACAGACACTCTGGACAGCTTCTACAAAATGCTGTACCATCTGCTTGACCAAAAGTAGCAGAGCAGCCAGGACGAAGTGTTGAAGTGATGTAAACATGTTGTCTTTGCCAAGGCTGGGCTTTCTCACTGTGTTCAGGCATTGTGGATGTGGAAATCCACCTGACACTAACTGAAACCACAGTTCACCTATGTACAAGGAACAACCAGTCCAGGGATGCCCAGCTTTCACTCAGCTCTGACTGTCAGAGCTACGTAGAACAGGGAGGGCTGGCATCAAAAACATTACTACAACCACTCCGAAGTTAATAACTCTTTAACTATTTACCATTGCACAATATATTAACTCCAGTTTCTATGGCCCCCTCTCCTTTTCATCAACTGGTGATCTCCAGGTGGCACTGGAGTGGGCACACTGTTATTGCACCCTTGGTGCCTGCTGCATCCTAACGTCCCTCTCTCTTCCCAACCAGCTTTACAACAACACTGCTACTATGCCATAAAGATTTCTTAATATTCAACAAAAGGGAGTTCATTCTTTATTTTGCACTTTGACAAATTAGTATCAGTCACAGCAAATAAAAATTTCCAGGATGAATTCTTACATGTCACTTCTTAGCCAGAAACACAATCATAGAATCATAGAATTGGCTGGGTTGGAAGGGACCTCAGAGATCATCAAGTCCAACCCTTGATCCACTATTGCTGCAGTTACCAGCCCATGGCACTGAGTGCCACATCCAGTCTCTTTTTAAATATCTCCAGGGACGGAGAGTCCACCACTTCCCTGGGCACCCCATTCCAATGTCTGATCACCCTCTCTGTAAAGAAATTCTAATATCTAACTTAAACTTCCCCTGGCACAACTTAAGACCATGCCCTCTTGTCTTGTTGAAAGTCGTCTGGGAAAAGAGACCAACCCCCACTTGGCTACAACCTCCTTTCAGGGAGTTGTAGAGAGTGATATTGATCAAATGTGACCAATATATTGGTCAAAACGTGTTTTCTTGTTAGTGATAGAGATCTTACAGCAGAAGACCTGGCATGATATTTGTGATAGAGGAGCAAGCAGTATTGCATTCACTCTGCCATAAAAAGTAATAATTTCTGGAAGACTCCAACATAGTAATAATTCCAGGCTCTGGACTGGATTCAAATTGGTGAGTTCCCAAAATGTTTCCAAATGCCACCCAGTTGCAAGAAGATCTGTTCTGAATTCCTGAGCTATTATGGGAACACAGTGTTAACGAGACATGCTGGATTGATGGCATTCACATGTAAATTCTTTTTTGCTTGTGATAAAACAAGTACACGTGGAAATCAGAGTATAAATTTTCCTTTGCTGTCAATTTCCATAAACCACTCCTTTACAAGTGATGGGCCAGATTTATTTAATGGTTTAAGAAAATGGGTTGCACACTCAGTGCAAGTGTTCTTCCTTTTTATTTGCTCTCATTTTTATCATTATCAGAAATATTAGTTATTACAAAGGAAGAGTTTTGCTACATGAATAATTTGAAGTAAATTTTGATGACTCATAGACTTACAAGGGGACAATCTAGCTCTTCTTCCATCATTATGCACCCCTGTGACTACTGATGGCTTGGTTTTACCAAATGCTGACCTAAGAATGAGCCTGGCAGCAAAGGAGCTAGCAGAGACCATTATTTATTAGGCAGCTCCTTTGTCTTTCATCTTTCCTGCCAATACGTTGAGCATGCTGTAAATTTGGTGGAAAAAAAATCAGATGCAATGTTTACTTCCAATTTGGCAAAATCATCCATTGACCAGTCCCTCCAGGGTATATTTGTCAAAGGTCGGAGACTGAAAAGCACAAGATAATCAGCACTGCCACTTCTCAAGTTCTCATTTCCATAAGGGCAAAGAACAGATGGGGAAAAGTCGCAGTTGTGGCTTTTGCTTTTTGGTTGGTTTTGTTTTGTTAAATCATCATCAACAAACACAAAACTTCAGCATTCTCTAGGAGATAAGGAGGTCTACTCTGTTCTCCCTGTATTTATGCCTATTTGATTTTCATGTGTGCAGACATAAAAAATCTGAGATTTCTGACACGAGCCAGAGCAAGTCCATACAAACAAAGCTCCAGAGCAGTTGTGTGGATAGGCAGCAAGTGAACTCCTTTGGTTTCACCTCAGAGAGGTAAATGGCAGAAGCATAAGCCCAACCTTCACCCCTCAGAGCCCCTTGACTCCCCCCACCAGGATGGCAAGGGCAGGGCGAGTGCTGCCCCATCCTGGGTACTCAGGACTGATGCCAGAAGAAGAGGACGGTCCTGCGTCTAACCCAAGACCACTGCTCCAGAAGGTGAGCTGAGCAGAGATGAAAGAACCATCTATTTAAAATAGAAAGTATCACACAAGCTACTTCTGAGGGCATAGGTCTGGTACCTCTGCTGCTGTTTCATAACACAGGAGTTCTACATGCTACAAGGTGAGTTCATACATTGTTTGGAGGAAAAACTTATTGATGTGTGAAGTACTAAAGGGATGTGGTTGGGAGAAAGCCTGATTGAAGGCTCTTCAACAAATGATAGCCTTTTAGATTACTTTTTGTTTGGTTGGTTTTTTTTTTTTTTGGTTTGGTTTGGTTTGGGTTTTTTTTGTCCTGAAGATGAGAGGAGATAGAAGCAGCTTTGGATTTATATGGTCAGGCTAGCTGCTTTTGATAGTTTTGGAATGCAGCTACTGATACATTGAGAAAATAAAATTTGTCAGCCCATGGTGTGTGCCAGTCTTTTGAAGTGGGATGGGTCTGGATAAGGATCACAAGGCAAATGTAAACTGTGTGTAAAAGCCCAGTAACTTATCTCCAGAAGAGGAGTTTGTTTAAATTACCGTTAAAGCCTTTACTCTTGTTTGCTGATAAATTTATAGGCATTAACATCAAGGTAGCAATCAGGATTCATCAGCTTTACTTTTTTTATAGCCTGTTAGTCTCTGATAACTCCTCTCTTCGAGTGACATACTGTAACATTGTGTAGTATTAAATGATATGCACAAATAAGTACCTAATGGTAGATCTAAAGATGTTGCAGCCGTCCAGGTTCTTTCATTTTCCTGATTATAATGGCATTTGCATAATGTATGAATTCAAACATTATTGCTGTTAAATAATGCATAAATATTCTCCCATGCTGAAATTCATCTATTTCCTCTCCATGAATTATTTTGAATGTATCATTCAGTTGTTTTTCTATTTTAAAATGTAGTTAGAACTCTGCATATATCCATATTATGACTGGAAGAAGTATCATCACAAGTAGTTGGCAAATGCTCTAAACTGTAAATGAAGTATACATTATTAAATGGGCCATCTCCTTCCTTCTTCAGAAAGCATTATCACCAGAATACAATATTTAGTATTTCTGAAATGTCAGAAAGAAATGCAGGTACATATTTGATTATCTGGCAGGTCTTAGGAACGAAGAAAAGAAAAACAACATTTTGCCCCCCAACCTGAAGGGAATATGAACATGGTCATACATAAAGAAAGATAAATCTGTGAGAGGTGATTGCGTGAGTTCTTGAATAGCTCTTTGTGAAACTAAGCACCATCAACACCCATTGACTTCCAATCCCATATCCCCCAGATGATGGGCCCTTTTATTTATATTCGATTTTATGAAATGTGCCATCCAGCAAGCTCTTAGATAAATCCTGTCAACACTGTCACAGAAGTCAGTTACATCAATGACAGATGACAGGATGAATAAAAGGACTTTAGTATTCAAGTATCTAAACTTGAGCATGAAAAAATTTAACTCGGTGCACACATTCAACAATAAAAATGTCAAAATGAAAATAGCATCAAACGTATGTTCCTCCTGGGTCTACAGCCCAGCTGAAACAGTCAAAGAAAGTAAAGAATTAAATAAAACCCCAAAGACTCAAAAATGTCATGTATATATGCTTGCTTAGAAATGTGCAAAGGCACAGATTTGTCTGATTCACCCTAGTGTCTTTTTGCCCTGCTTACTCCACTCCATACCTTTGTAATGAAATACCTGCTTTTTGCAATTGCAGTGTTTTAAGTAAGATTTAAGCACTGACTTCTAATCGTGTCACCTCTCTTCCCCCTCTAAAATTCCTGACTTTTTAAATAATTACATTTAAGTTACCATGTAGACAGGACTTAGTGTTTCAATTTGGACTTTAATTTGCTTGATTCTCTTGTCTCAGTCAATTTTCCATTTGGTGAAGGCAGGAAATAATCAAGTCTCCAATAAACATAATCTTTTTCTAAAGTGTGCCATCTTTTATGATTTGTCATTATAATGCTAAAATGTGTCTACTCCATTGGTGCCACCCCCGTTACTTTACTGACATAAACCCACACACCTATATATACATATGTGCAGAGAAACAATTCACTCTGTCAGACAGATCTTCTGTCACTGCTCGTCCCTTTTTTTCTCTATTGCTGTTGATGGTATAGTGAAAATGCACTTTTTGAACTTAATAAGCTGATCCACTGGTAAAATGAACCCATTTTGCTTACACTTACTTAAAGTGAATCTGTGTGAAATGGGGAACTTTCTGAAATGGATTTGATCAACTAGAAACTATGGCAAATGAAACACAGAAAATGTCATCTCTTAAATTTAATACACTTGTAAACCCAAATAAAACAGACTGAAAATTCATGTCAGCTTCTAATGCATAGACATCTAATAAAGAAAAAAAAACCAAAAACAAACCAACAAACCCCCCCCCCAAACAAACAACCAAAACCTCATGAATACCAGGAACAAAGCCTTGGTTTACAAGGCTAACTATTATTCCACAGATCAGACCACAGAGACACGAGCATAGTTTAAAATGCTACAATTTAACTCAGCAAAGATATTAACATTTTTGCAGCCGAGCTGTGATAGAGAAATATCCCACCGGTAAAGCTTCATAAAACCCACCCAGACACTGCCTAGCGATTATTAACTCCTCCTTTCCCTTTAGTTTAAGGTGGTTTTCTTTCTGTAGAAGCAGGGTTTTTTGGGCCACTTCACAACTGCATCCTCAGCACAGCAGCAGTGTCCCACAGTGGCAAATCCCAAGCAGCTCTCAGGTCACTGGACATCTGGTTAACTTTACTAAGACCAACAAGTATCACACTTGGGGCTTAATATTCAAATCCATTTAATAAATCTGGGCTACTTTCTCTTGAGGAGAAACAGCTGCAAGCTATAGCTAAGCTAGGGTATTTCTTTTTTTTGCCCACTTGAAAAAAATGTAACAGTGCAGATTCCCAATGTACAATTAGCAAAAGGCTGAAGAGACCAAGGGGGGTGCATGGAGCAAAGCCACCCCACGTGGAGCCTGCTGGACTTCAGCAATTTCCACAAGTCAAAGAAAGGACTAGGCCGGTGGAAAGAAACACACTCTGATTTAAAACGTCTTTGTTTAATTCACAAATGAATTACTGAAGGATGAAACTCACCTCCTTATCTCGTTGTGGGTCTGCTGTCAGGTACAGAGCTGCATAGCTCAGAACAGTGACAAAAAAAGAGCAGTGGTGAACATTTGAGATGTTCTTTCCCAGGGGTCTGGTGCTTTGATTTCTCCCTTTAATACTGATAAGAAGTGACAGTAGTTGGATAAAACACTCAAAATTGGAGTTGAAGAGCTTATAAGCCTCTTGACACCTCAATAAACCAAAAGCCAATACAAACCATAAAAAAATCATATATCCATTTTGACTCTGAATGGCCACATGGAGCACAACTAGCATGAGCTCAGAGGGCTTGAAGTTACCTCCCGATTTATTTTACTCTCGTTTCATAAATTTTAAATAAAAAAATAAATGCTGAATTCTACATGGAGAAGTAAAATGTTCTATAATGTTTCAGACAGTTGCTGCCAGTTCTCAGGAGAGCTTTATGGTTGTTGCTAAATGTCTACAAATCAATATTTAATATTTTGGAAGATGAAGTCTTAATTATCCATCTCCCCTGTAAGCATCAAACCCACTTTCAGTGAAAATACAACCATTCACTGGCTGATGGATTGACTGCTGCTTATTAGCTCAGCTTTTCCTGTATCTCAGAGAGAAAGGCTTCCAATCACATTTCATGTTAGCTAAAGTATACATTTCTCCCGACCTTACACATCTATAAGTTGATTTCAGTTGGTTTCTAAAGCTTCTGCCACACACAATGGCACTTTCAAGCACATGGTTCAATGTATCAGACTGACCCCCCCACCCAGGTCAGAGCTGCCTGCTTCTCCCTATGGGGAATGGGGTGCATATGCAACCAGCCCAAACCACACATCCACCATACAACAGCAAAAACTAAGTGAGAGGCAAACAGATAATTTATGAACCAGCAGCCGACAAAAAGTAAATGTGAAAATTAGAGAATTGCATTCCTTAAGCATTTTTAATTTGCAGTCCAGACAAGGATTACCACAGAATATATTTTTCTCATTTGCAAGTACAATGGTTAAGTTTATGCTAAATTTATGTAGGAAATTCTGAGGAAGGCCAGATTTTTAGATATTTGGGAAATTCTGAATTCTGGTGTCTCAGCATTCTACCATCTCATGATCTAAAATCTTGCTCTAAGTGCTCTGGGAAGATATTCACTCACCCTTTGTTTAATAGAAGTTGGAAGACAGCAAAAGAACAGAATCTAGCACATTATGGATCTGCATCCATTGAAAGTGAGTTTCATATCAAAAGTGAGTTTCTACTTTGGATACCCGTTTTCAGTTTAGTATCATGAAGATTTTTAGCAGAGGTCAGAAATTAGAGTGCACTGAAGCTAATAGGAACATTTCAGCTGATTTCAGTGAAACCCGGATAAGCTGCAGCAGCTCAAAATCCCTGCAAAACTTAAAATATATATCCTCCAATTAAGTGGAGAATTTGACACAGGAGCTACCTTTCCAAATAGAGCTGAAAAAAACAAATGGATTTTTCTAATAGATGTTTCTATTTTAGAAAGCCACTTACTTTCTCCTGTGTTCCTTGCACTTGATCCTGCACTTGAAGTCCTGAATTGAATCTGTGGCATCACATTTATTTTTCCAGCAACTGATTTCGGGGTCACAGACACAAGAATTGTAACTTCATTGCACAAGATGAGTATGAAATACAAGAGAAGAATTTTGAAATAAATGAAAAACATCTTTCACTTGTCAATATAATACTGACAATAACAAGTATTTGTAAATTGAAAAGTTATTTTATTTGTTTTTGTCTTTGAAAGCACGCTGTATTCAACCAAAAGTTTATTAATACAGCACCCCTCCTCTGACACTAGTCCATATTTGAGGCTTACTGGAAGTGTTTAAGGATTTTAAGAGACAGTAGCTTCTCTTTGCACTCCAGGTGCTTGCACCCAGTGCTTTCCCTTTAGAGTAAATATTTTTTATGCTAACATTGAAACATATCAGAAGTTGCACTATTAGGTATCCAACAACTGTGTTGTCACAACACTTCATGTCCAGGTAAAAAAACAAGAAGCAATACAAACAAACAAAACAAAACACAAAAAAATCCAAATCAAAACACAACAGAAATGAATGAAACCACAGTATGCAGTTTCATATGCCACTAAACCAAGTGCAGATCTTGTGCCAGTGTGCTGGTGGGTGTGAAAATTTACTTTTGAATGAACAACAGTGGGCACAATCATTTCTTTTTACATGAAGACTTAGTCAAGAGTCAGGTATGGGAATAGAAATCTCAGGTGCCAGTACAGATGCGAGTAATGACATGGGCAAAATTAATCCTGTCACAGAATTTGAATCTTTAGGGTATAAAGAAGCACAACCACCTCTGTTCTGCAATCTCACCTTGCCCACTGAGCTGCCACAAACACACTAACATCCTGGCTCTGTCTTGCTTTGAGCAGCATGTGTTTATAGTGGAAACCTCTTTTATAAGATGACACAATGTCCATCAGGATACCTCAGTTTTATGCAAGAGATTTGTTTCAGGTAAAATTATGAGTTCAGGTTTGCATTATGACCCCAGTCTGGCACTTAACTGCTCGCTTAGTCCAGTTTATAGCCAGGGGGATTATTCATGCAACACTAAACATTGTTCTTACATTAAACTTTCCATTAACATCTCTCTTCAGATCACCCATCCAAATGACCAAGACTTTTGCATATGAACACGTGGTTAATAGCTTTGTCTCCTACCTTCCCTCTTTGAGCAAGCTACTTCTCATCCCCATCAAAACCTGTACTTCAAACATACTGGAAAAAAAAAACCAAAAATCCTAATTCAGAGCATTAATTCAATTTTGCAACACAAACTCCTCGAGGATATGCTTCACAGTGGCATGGCCACGGCAGGCAGCTGCCCTTATGTGGAGCACGCAGGTGCAGCTCCCATCTGCTCCCAGGAGCTCCTTCAAAGAAGGGCTACTCCCTGAACTTATGGTTTCAGCAACCTCACTCCCTGCTACCTGCTTCTCCCTGCCATATGGAAAATGTTCCTGGCTGTAGGTAGTTGCCTTCAGAAACGGCTGCTGCAAGACGGGATGGTGTCCACAGCACTCGGGAGAGCTCAGAGGCAGGTGGCTACTCACTTGAGCTGGCATGGGGCATCCTGGCTCTCTTTGAAATTACGAGCCCTTGGCAAAGTTTTTCCATGATCAAAAACATCTGAGAAGGCTAATAGGGAAGAAAGAGGGGAGAATGGAACCTTCAGGGCATCACGCCTTCAAAGAAAGCAGCAAAGCAGCCTGGCAGTCTTCCTAGTGCAGGGAGGGTTTCCCCAGCAGTACTCTGACGTGCAGAGTCTCCAGTCAGCTAATTTTATGGTGGCTTTAGACAAAGAGTACAGCAAATACACAACCCTTTAGCAATTGTTATAATTTGAACAGTTTTGGTGGAGCAGTAGTATTTTTTCACCCTTTCCTATTTCATACTTGTGTTTATGTATTAAGAAATTTAATTCTATTATTCAATGACAATAGCTGGCAACAGCCAACAGTGCAGCTCTGTTAGATTCAAGGGCACCATGCTGACTTACTAAAATTTCTTGCCACAAGCTACTTCAAGAGATTTAATTTATTGCACGGAAAATTTCTTCAAGATTTTTTTCTCTGGATGGAAATTGCCCTCAATACCTTGAGTGCACAGCAGCTGTATCAGACATTTGGTCCACTAATTAAGAGAACTAGAATAATCAGCTTTAAAGCTCTAACACCCATCTCTAAATGCCTCTAAATTAATGCAAACTAATTTTTACACAAGAAGTAGAGCATGCTATATCTTATACAGACATGACATATTGGTATAATATGAAGCATTGTTACTTTTTCTGGTTTTAGCTTGGAGGGGGGTGGGGAAGTCAGCACTGTCCTGGTCCTATCCACTTCAGGTTAAAAAGGAGACTTTCCTCTGGCATGAGTAGAAGCAAGATCAAGCCCTAAATACATGACTTCCCCAGAGAACCAAGATGAGCTGATACAAGAGTGATTGCTTCAGCAAGCAGAAAAATGAGCTGGAACTGCTACTTTTGCTTTGTCCTTTGCATTTTTCATACTTCGTATTGACAGCTCCTAGATGTGCAGCATTCTATGGCTGGTGATCCTTCCTACGTCTATGTACTTTGCTGTCTACAGCCCTATTAACCTCAGATTTATTAGCTAGTTTGTCAGCTACTTACACTGCCAACTTCCCAGGAGCCAAACACATCCTTATGTGAAGATGCACCAGAAAGACACCAATGGAAAAAATTACACCCTATCTCTCCCTTTTAAACTTGAAGAACACTTACACAAAAAGTGAATATGCTACACACATTCAACCAATTTAAAATTCAAATCAAGATTAAAACACATGTAGCAAACTCTAGTATTCATTTTGTGTTAAAAAACTATTATTTTCATATTATTTTGTATTGCTTGTGAAGACAAAAATTTGTCATCTTATGGAAGAAGATTCTAGTGGATATTTGGTAGGTAAATATTATATTAGTAATTGGTTTTTTTTTTTTATGACTGACACTCAGCAATAAAATATCTCACAGGGCATATTCTTTGGATTACTGTGCTTCAGACTCCTTTACAATTTTGTGCTAATATTTAAATGGTGGGCACAGTATCTGGTGTATGGACACAGACCTGCTTATCACCTACACGTGGAGGTGGCTATGACACATAAGCAACATGTGCACTCTTGAAGATCATGAAAATCTGGCTGTAAGTGCCAGAGACTGGAAGTCAAACCAGCACCAGTATAACAGAAGAGTCCATGAAATACTTAGGTGGAAACACAAAGGTAGGTTTCATGGCTAATATACAAAAGAAAGCAATGAAACTTTGCTAGAAGCTAATGAACACTTTGTAAGTTTTCTCTTTGTAAATCACCAAACATTTATTTTTAAAGCATGTTTCTGCAGCTAGGATACATTTGAAGAATAATCATTGTTCTGAAAGGTTGCTCTAGGGTGAGTTCACCAGGCAATAATAAAACTTCAGTATGCTCAACACTGTTGGGACTGTTTTAAACAAAACCTTTTCTTCTATGTTTTCCCTGGTGTACATCTTTGGCATTTAAAAAACTAGGGAAGTGCTTTTATATTACCCTGTGAAAAAACTATGAGAATACATGTGAACCTGTGTAAAAGATTATGGGGGGAAAAGGGAGGCAGCGTGGGGAAGGATCTAGCACACATTTCAAAAACTAGTGTTGAGTACCTAGCTATTCTATGATTTCTCTCCCTGTGCCATGAAGGACTCAGTGGTATCTATTGCACTGAATCTAAGATACACTTGGGACAAACAAAACCTTTCAAATAATTTGCAGTAAGTATAAATGAAAAGCAGTTTGATAGAACAGATTCTTTTTAAGTGGCATGATATAAAAGGCACAACCAAAAGTTTAGCAAAACAATACATGATGGGCTACTGAAGCAGTCTTTCACTTATTGAGCAAGTCCATTATTTATTGAGAAAATAAAATAAATAGGAAAGGGAAAGTAGAAATACTTGAAGTTTAAAAGTAGTTTACAATGATTGCTAATGAATCTTTTCTGAACTATGTATTTTATCTCAACACAGTGCTTTGAAACAAATGCAGAAAAAATTGCAAAATTGCTTATATGAAGTAACTGTGGTGTTGTTTTTAAAAAATATAATAATTCACTGTGAATATGTTGAATAGCCTAAGCCTCTTAAAACGCAGAAGAGTAGTAGCCTCTGAGTGTGATGGTAGGTCTGAGATCCCAACAGAGGCTGCAGTCCTGCCTCCTTTAAAGCTTTAGCTTGCATGATGGCCATCTGTGACTTAGAGTGCACAAGCAGAGTCCTCAGGAGGAGTTAGTGCAGACCATCATACCCCTTCAGACACTTCTCAACTAAAGGACTAACTTGGAGGAGGAGTACATTGCTTAACATGAATGTTCAACACTGTGGTTAAGTGCTGTTGACAGCCAAATAATTTAGGTCTGGTGAAGACTAAAGGGAATAACTAGGTTTCTGCACCTGCTCAAGATAGGTCAAAAATTCTGGCCCATCACAGGGGAATCTGTTGACATACAGGAGTGAGAACTTACTGCAGCTGACACACTGCTCTGGTCTGCCTCACACTAACAAAGTCCTCAGAGACAAACTTAGTTAACATGGCAGTAAGTGTGGTGACCAAGTGCAGTCCCAGAATGGGCTAGTTTGACTCCACTCTTTAACATTTAGTTCACTGGAAACTGAAAAGCTGTGAGTTTAGGTCAGAATCACTACTGGATGAGAAGAGCTTCAGAGGTTGCTTTGTTGAGAAAGATGTGGAGAAGCAACTGGCTGAGTAAGATTTCTGGCTGAAAAAAGTTTTTCTGGGTGAAAATCTTTTCTGAGGCCACCCCCACAAGCTCAAATGTTATCTCTGAATGCAAGACAGATTTGTATCTACAAATATTTTTATACGTAAGGTTTAATGAAGCTTGAAAGACAGAAAATCTGTGCTGGAAGACATTAACACAGTCCCATAAAATAGCTTAAGACAAGGTGACACGAGTGCTTCACATAGAGATGTGTATGGGCAGATATTTTTAACTGTTAATTCTTATAAGGCTGCATAACACTCTCCCCTTGTGTATAAGGTTTTTAAAATAAGGTATTCAAAATATTTCAAAGCCCGGCCAGTGCTTTTTCTGCAAGGCATGCTGATGTGCAGGTAGAAGGCAAGTCTGGGGCAGTGCTGTTACAGCACATCCCATCCACCCATTCCCTTTTTCTTTCTTCTACCTATTCTGTACAGGAAATTTTCTGAATATCATAGGAGTAAAGGTAATTATTTTGACTTGTACTGTTTCATTTATGAATCCTTTTGTAAGATTTTATGAGGCTGATTGCTGGATAATAAATAAGGCTGTGATATAAAAGCATTCTTCACTTCAGAAGTCAATCACACATTATTAATTCTGCATGTTATTTTCATGGTCAGTGTTGATTACTGTGCAAGTATATTTTACCTAAAAAAATAAGCAAAGGTATCATTCCCAGTTTTCTTAAAGCACTTCTAAACACTCACTATATTTGACGTTTGCAGCTACATACATGCAGCCACTTACTCTTCACTATTGGGTTTATTGATTTGAATGCCATTCTTTTTGCCCAGATAAAAGAAATGTGGCTTAGCCTGTTGCTGCTTATTAAGATCTGGCCAAGCAGAAACTTCATTCCATTTAAAAGATATCACTTTCCTTGCATTTTCTTCACATATGCACTGTTTAAAATTCTGAAGAGTTATTATATAATGCATTCATTCACCTTCTGTGAAGCACTTATATTAGCATAATGGCTTCTGCAACCCTTTTTGTTAATACTAATTCAGTTGTTTACACACTGTTTGCATTTGTGTGTAAACTGTAACATTAGCTTTAACTAACACTCCTAAATAAAAGATTAATTGAAGGAACAGTGAAACACAAGGAACTCAGGAATGTAGAGGATGTAGATTTTTGTTCTAATCAATCCATCAGAATATCAGAATTGAAACCAATCACAATCTCTTTGATTGCTATGGCTAAATAGGATTCACCCCCCCCCCCCCCTAGTGATGAGAGAGAGGATACAAAGCTTCTACTGCTATTAGATAACAAAGCATTACATACAAGTTCAGATGGCATGGCTTACCCCCCACTGATAACCTGCAGTCAACAGATCATTTAAAAAAAAAAACAAACAAAAAACAACTTAAATGTTATGGCAGAACATGACAGTGAAGTATTTCCAGTGGACGAATGATAAATAATTCTCCTGGATTTATTAATCTTTCAAATTACATTTTAATCTCTTAACAACAAAAAGGCAGAAATTGGGTAAAATATTCCACTTAAATTACTAGCTGTCTTTTTTCCCCTTCAGCTAAAAAATCAGTTCCCTGTTATAACTGTCCATTTGCCCTCCTAGGATTCATGGTAACAGCATGCACTGAATGCTCATAGTACAAATGACCTTGCAATTCCATCAAGGGGGGTGCCCATGCTTATGGGATGCTTTGCAGGAACATGAAGTTTATAGGTGGGCAAAAATACTGAACAGAAGCAACATCATTATGGATAAAACAAAGATGGGGATGTAGAGACAAAAGCAGAGGATCTCAGTTGCCACTCTCCATCAGGAGAGGTGCCTGAGGACTGGAGGACAGCAAGCATCACTCAAGTCTCCAAGAAGGGTAAGAAGGAAGACCCTGGTACCTATAAAACATTCAGCCTCAGTTCCACCCCTGGACAGCTGATACAACAACTTATCCTAAGAACTGTCTCTAGGCATATAAAGTACAAGAGGGCCATTAGGAGCACTCAACATGGTTTTACCAAGGGGAAGTCATATTTAATGAACCTTACAGCTTTTTATGAAGGCATAACCAGGTGGATAGATGATAGCAGTGCAGTGGATGTGGTTTATCTAGATTTCAATTAGGTATTTGACACTGTCTCCCACACCATCCTTCCATTTAAGGTCCCTTTCTACCCCTAACAATCTGTGTGATTCTGTCCCTAACACTGAAAATTAAACCTATAACTGCATACTGCATAAATCAGAAAACTATTAAAATACAAAAATTACTAGTTCAAAGCAATAAGCATCTGGTAAGATTTTTACATACTTTAAAATGATCAGAAGAGAGATTTCAGAATTGTAGACTGAGGGAACCCACTGCCTTGTAACCAAGAACTACTGAGGCAGCAGCAGCAGCCCCTGGACTCCAAAGTCCACAGCATGCCCACAGCATGACCACCCTGTGCAGAAACTCAAACAGCAGATGTCAGAAAAGTAAACTGCTAAAATCACTTTCCCAGTGCCATAAACTCCTAACTTGAAAATGAACTCTGAAGTATAATGCATAAATACCAAGTAAGAGCTGTTAGATTGCTCATATATGGTTAACTTCAGAGGGATGAAACAATGGCCATAACTGAGTCACAAATGGATCCTACTGTTCATTTGCATATATCCACACCATTAGCTGTTGCATACCACTATTAAAAAAAACACAATTGTTTTATGATGCTCAATTTAACTTTGGTGAATGAGACAAATGATTGTCAACCTCAACCCTTTGGAAATGCAATGCAATAGTAACTTGAGTTAGCCCCCTGTGATCCGTCCACTATTTATCAGAAGTTTGGAAATGAGTGTTGCACCGTTCCTTCCCACATTTGCTGTCTTCTGCCAGCTGTGTGAGGACTCAATAAAAAAGCCATTCATCCTCTTTTGTCAACCAATAGTTCTCTAGTCTCAAGCTACAAGTGAACAGCACAATAAATTAAATATATGACAGAGAAGATGTATAGCTTCACTATGCTGTTTGATCTACGTTTTTAAGGAGAAAACATTGAAACCCATAGCTTTAGTTATGCTATTGATTACTGGAAAAGTGCATCTAAATAATGAATGTAGAATACCTCTTTTCTCTTTTTCCCTCAGCCTTTGTAATAATTCCAATTCACAATCAGAAGAGGAAGTAATTAAAAAAAAAACAAAAAAACATGGCACCAAATCCAGTTTGGTGCTTTAAACACAAAGATATTTCTTTATGATCAAAAGGAGAGATATTGATAACTGAGGTTGAAAAGATGGTTTTGGAAGACTGAGCAAAGGATAGAGCTTCCCTCACTTTGCTGCTGGGAAGTCACTAAATTAAGCCAGAATTAGGGGAGAAAAAACAGTTCTCTCATATATATGACTTAACCTGTCTCTGCTAGAAACCTATCCTGACACAGGTCAGACTGTCCTGTTGAGCTGATTATCTCTGATGACTAATTTTAAGACTGTGCTAGATGACTGGTTCAGATGAGATGTCTGCTGTTTATGCAGCTAAATTTAGGGGACATTAATCACACAAAAGAGCCTGCATAGCTGCTGTTACAAATCAAAAGGAGGACAAGTTTATTGGAATGGCCCACTAGGAATGGCAAACTGGCCATTTAACAACTCAGCCATGCTACCTTCAGGCTGCAACACACAGTACCAAAACCTGTAAGGACTGAGCTGTTTGAAACACTCCAGGATGCCTCTAATCCAGGTTAAGCACAGCTTTCTGTATTTATCATTTGGGATAAAGTGCATCTCAGGAAAACACCAGTGAGGGCAATTAGACTGGGTTTTTGGAATGGTTTTCAGACAAGGAAAGCCAGGGAAGTTTGTGTTTAATCACTAAAATCAGTGGAGCTGTGCAGTCCAACCTGCATGCAGAGGAACCTACATCCATGGTGAAAATATGGGGCTGCTCCTACGGAGCAGCCTTGACCTTACAGG
The DNA here is from genome assembly GCF_036169615.1 of Heliangelus exortis. Taxonomy (NCBI): domain Eukaryota; kingdom Metazoa; phylum Chordata; class Aves; order Apodiformes; family Trochilidae; genus Heliangelus; species Heliangelus exortis. The sequence continues at coordinate 18,269,401 of NC_092429.1, read as the reverse complement.
ACACCTCTGTGGCTAAGAAACAGCAACATCCATGGTGCCTGAGAGAGGGGTGTCAATAGCTGGCACTCAAGAATGAGAAATAGTTCCATGAAACCAGGAAAATGTGCCCTTCTCAGCCTTTAGGTGGACTTCAACACTGCTGGAAAGTATTCTGCTCTGTATTTCAGTGTCTCGGGGCAGGCAGGCCTAGACTGAGGATGATGTCCTTTTCAGCAAGCCCAAATTAAGCCAAGATCACATCTGTACAAAAAGATAGGTGCCCCACCAAGACAGCACAGAGATGTCTTTTGATAAAAAAGTCAGTTATGAAACACTTTGTTTTTTCCATGTCCATCTTTTCCTGACATATGAACTTTCAGCATCCAGTGATGTGTGAAATAACTGCAATTTTCCTTCAACACCTATTAGCAGTGATGAGGTGACAGATGGAAAGCACATGATCATCCTACTCAACTTCCTGCATACCTGCCAAAATAATAATGCTACAAAATGAAATCTACAGATATTTTCTGGAGAGGCTGGTGTGAAAATTTTTGGAACATCTGTAAATTAATAGGAGAATCAGTAGCAAATAATTTGTGAGGTGTCAGCCTGATATTTGTTCCAGATAGTACCTAAAAAAAATGAAGTTCACAGGGAAATAGATGGGTTTTGCAATTTAAAGTTTATGCAAAGCATAATTTTTAAGAAACTTCCATCTACCAACAAGCCACTAATCTGTCCGTAGGAGGCAATTTTCAAGTACTTCCCACACACAGACACAAAGATTACAGACCCATCTCTCTACTGAAAACCTTTGGTTCCTTTTAATTTAGCATGCTTTTCTTGAAAAAGAAACTACAAAAGACTGAGTAATCCAGTGTTTTCAAAACCATCTTTTTAATCAATTTAGCTATCTGATTAGGAATAACAGAGAAAGAAAAATATCAGCCCAAGTTAACTTCTCTACCAATTACACCTTTTTAGGAACTTCTCTCTGAAAACAAGAATCAATTACCACCTGACACCCCAGGAAAATACTGAAGTCAAACCAGAAAGTGTGCCCAAGTGCATTGGGTCAGGATAACCTCAGCCTCATGTTTTCTACACTATTAACAACTGAACCACACACTGTGAAAAGCTGCCAAATTCAGACCCAGACACAGAATGTGACAGCCACCAGGCAGTGCTGCAAGTGAAGAAAGAGTTAAAGATGTAACTGGGGACTCAGCCACCTAGTTTTCTTCCTGCCAATGCAATTTGCAGCCCAGAGCCACATGTATACCCTGCCTACACTACAGGTTAGTAACAGCTTTTCTGTAAGCTCCACTACAAAGTGTAATTAAACTCTTCTTACAGTCACCAGCTCGGTGTTCAAGCCTCTACCCAAACTTAATTAGACACATGCCACCCTACAGCCTTCACAGTGGTCCCCAAACTTGAGACCCACCAGCCTCATGTATCTGAGAACACTGCTGTGCCCCCTTGGTCTCGGTTCCTCCTACTCCCTTGCAAGAGCAGAGATAAGTCTGCAAGTGCTCCTCTTTTGCTGGCCTGGGCACCACGTGTCCTGTTCAGCTGGGATTTAGGATCAGACCTTGGACACGGGCATAGCAAGGTGTGTCATATCAACAGTGAAGGTCCTGTTTCTTCCTCGTACTACATACAAACCAGAATACTTTGTTTTGAGGTCAGTGCACACCATGCCTCCAGTAGGTCATGCCACGTTTGAACAGGTGGGATCAGGCAGTGGATACAATTCAGTTGCAGTGGACAAGAGGTCTCTGCAAGGGAGTTGTCCTGGGCTAAGATGCATCTTGCTCTTGCAACTGAAGTAGCCTGACAAGCAGTCACCTGGGTATCTTTCTGATGCACTTCAGACTGCAGGGTGACAGCTCTTATGTTTTCTCAATCCAGGTTTACCACCACATCCTTTTTGTTCTCACCCTGTATTAGTATAAAGAATTATTATTATAGAGTCATTAGAGTTAGAAAGCACTGATGCACCGGCAAGAAAATACATGGATCCCACAGAGCAGTGGTCCTCTCAGTGCCCCAGAAAGGCATTTTTGAAACCATTCCTGCCATGCAGCCAGGTAGCAACACACAGGACACTCATATCTATCTGCTTCTATACTGCCCTACATTAATGTAATTCAGGTCTTATATTAAACTCAACAGATACACTAATTTGCTCAAAGGCCCTGTACTTACACAAGACAGCACAGGCTGAAGGGGCAGCTTACAGATTCGGTGTCCATCCTGTGGTGCTTGTGGGGATGCTTGTTCTTCAGCACCTACTGCATCTGATGGCCACAAGACACAGAAGCCTAAAGATTTTAATAAGGCTCATCTAAAGTCCTCAGCCAGGTAGCAATTAAAAGGTATCCAAAGTGTTCCATAAAATCCAGTGCCAATCTGCTCTTTGGGTTGTTATTGGGAATATCTTAAAATTGTATCTGGTTCCCTTTCTTGTAAGCTCTCTCTTGTTAGCCCTCTAGGATCATGCTATTCATAACTCCTGTTCATCAGGAAGTTGCAGGCCTCGCTGGAAGTTGGCCAGGGGGCCATCCAAAAAGGATCAGGGGGCCTCAGGAGCTTGCGAGGTGGCAACACTACAAAAAGGTGTGGATGTGTATAACAATGATGGTGACTGTGAGATTCCTAGGGGAAAATATACCACTGCAAGCTATCGTTGCCCATACTGGTGGGGTCGAGAGTCACAGATGTGCCACATGTAGATCCTCCCTGTGCTGTTTAAAGGCAGCTCCTGTGTTTCCAGAAGAACTGAGTACTGCTGATTAGATACCAAGTAACCACCATCTGATCTGCTACAATAGTAACCAAGATACTTTTCCCTGGAGCAGAGCCTGGAAATCAAAGTAAAAAGAAAAAAATCACAATTTAGAAATGGAATCCTAAAATACTGTTCCATTGAAGGGAGCTCAGTAAATCTCTCTAAATTAGCTTCTGAATAGCTCTAAATTAACTTCTATTCAGGACTAGATTAAGGCAGTCTTGGTTCAAAGGTGCCTTATGAGAGTGAGCCTCCAAATGATCTGCAATCATCCAAATAATCCACCTGAGATAGTCAAGAGTATCTGAAAGTGTAGCTCAGGTCCTTTCTGCCTCTTCAGAGCACTGGCCAGATCTGTTCTCTCCTCTGAAGGCAAACCTTCATTACTGAAAGGACAGATTAGCTCAGATGGATATATGGGTGAGACCCTTTGGCACTTCTCCCCCTTACACTCTCCCACAGGTATTTCAGGTGGTGCTCTGGCTCTGGCTGGCACCAAGACACTTGCTGGAGCTGCAGGCTCTGGGGACACAGCAGCAACGTGGTCAGGCTACTCTGCTGACATTTATTGCTTGACATATAGCAGCACCATACACCTTGCACTGACTGAAAGCAATTTTAAAAAGAAAAAAATTCCCCATAATATTATAATTCCTTAATGGCTTGTTCAAAACTTCCAGAGGATCAGTCATACTATTATGCAAAATTAGTATCATCTAAATCTGAACTCTCAAATAATGAGATTACTTTCATTCAAGAATACTTATACTGTGTTCAGCTTCACAATTTTTTTGCTACATCTTGCAGATCTTCTATTTGAGTGTGATTTCTGTACCTTGCAGTTAGATGTTAGTTAGATTTAAGATGTCAGTTAGAGGGAAGGGTTTTCCATACCTTACCACTCCTATTCCCATTATTTGACCCTATTCTCTCTATCCCATCCTCCCACAAAATGAAAAAACTGCCTCTAATGACCTTTCCCTCCACTGGTGCCAGATTTGCTGGTTTCTGTGTCACAGTCTGTTATTTCTGAGATTTCCTTGGCAATTCCAGCCTGATGTGGTATGACTGACAGGGTTGCTGCATACCCCAACAGAGCAAACTTTCAAAGACAAGGGCTAATCCCACTTTCTTGCACCCAGAAAGTGATTTCATTATTCAGAAGCTCTGACATATATATGTGTACATATATGTGTCTAACACATACAACTGTTGGCTCTTGGAAACCAGATTCACTTTTAATTTCAAGTATGTTACAACGTGACTAAGATTTGACAATAAGGAAACCCTGATTAAACTCTCCATTTGGTGCTTCTGCATTAAAAATGAGCATCCATACTGCACAATTTGTATTATGAAGAAATAACAATTGTGATTAATGACTGGTACTTACAAAACCTCCAGCATTAGAAATGCATTAAGGCAATACCTTACCCCCATGTAAAACTGCCTTTTCATGAAAAGTATACTGCATTGTTACTATTTATACACTGATGTAAAAGTTTGAAGTGCTAAATATTATAGATGGTCACAACCTGCAGAAAAGCAAACATATTTTCATGAAAACACACTGTAACTCAAGTAAATTTTCTAATGTCAAGTTACTTCCACTAATATAATTTCCTTTCTTTTCAGTATGAAGAATAAATCCAAGCGCCTTTTGTTAAAACTCGTAACTGTATCATTTACATCTTTCCTTTGAGTACAGACCCTGCTGAGAGGATAGCAAAAGCTACAAGAAGCAGAATTTATATCTTAGCAGGAGCTAGCAAATAAAGAGATGGGCACCCCCAGTTTTCCTCTTTTTCACATCTTCTATACACACATCCTTAATCAGATACTTAGGATGTTCAAGAATGCCACAAGAATGTACATGCAGAGCTTATACTACTTCATTATAAGGTTGAGAACACATAAGGTTATATTCCTCATCCTAACGTTTCATCTCTTCTTTAATCTTACGGATTTAAATAAAAGATATAATGCTGCAAATACTCCTCTTCCACCACTGAATTTTCCTGTTCTAATGACTTCGGAAATGATAATTAGATTTGAATTTGTGAGACTATGTCTTAAACCAGTGACATCTATAGAACAGAGAATTATAGCACCTTATGAAGTTTTATCTTACCTCAGTCTTCAGGAGCTTTAAAAGATACTCTAAGATTCTCATCACAAAGCACAATTGTATTAAATAGCAGTACTGAACTCATGCTAATCACATTTAATCTCTTCCTCTAAATACTGTACATAACAGATGTGAACCCGGAAAAAAAAAAAAAAAAAAAAAAAAAAAAAAAAAAAAAAAAAAAAAAAGTCAGACAATTAAAAACTTTATAGTAACAGGTCTTAAGCTTGGCTTCCATGTAACAATTCAGCTGCCAGCAGCCCAAAGCTAATTTTAAAGACATTAGACACACATTATTTGACACAAAAAAACTCTGCAAACTTTTAGCCTGGGAGACGAAGAAGAAAAAAGGCTTGCAGCGTGGTATTTTCAATTAACACCTTGTATGTTTCCCCAAACACCTGCCTAAAATGAATGACAACTTTTGTGCACTCTGCACTGATTTATAGGAACCAATCTTGGCCAAAAGGAAAGACAGAGTGAATAACTTCTTCCTTTCTCCTTGGCACCAGCTGTAAATATCTCAAGGCAAATATTCACCAAAGGAAAGCGTTATGCACTTGGAACCAGTGTTCCTTTCCTGCTTGCACAATGATGATCTACGTCTCTGAATTTTCCGCTGCCTCCTGCTGTAGGTTTTTGTTTCATTTTGAACAATCCTTTCTGTGAGCCTGAGTTCCATACTACTGCCGCTGATTATTCCTTTCAGATGCTTTCCTTCACTAACATCCTGAGATTTAATTCTTGTTCTCTCCCTACCCTGAGGAGCATATTTCCTATTGACCAATACTCTGCTCAATTCTGATTATAATTGTAAAAGCACTGCACTGAGATTAAACCTCCTACTTCCCCATCTCATGCACAGCAATCTGAGAGGGTTATTAAAATAGACGCCCTTCTGATCATCTCTGTAGACATTTTAAACTTGCATTCAGTGTTTTTATATCGAAACCTTGCTCCTCACACACAGGGGGAGGGAATTAATTGAATTGAGTGGGAGGTTGATTTGGTAGAGTCCATTAGAATTGAGCAAAAGTATATCTCATCTATTGAAAAGCACTTACGCTGAATTCTAACAAAATAAACCCATTTTTAAACTACTCATTTCAAAGGGAAGAGTGGGAATTGCCTGTGCTTCATCTTTCCCCACTAGTGTTTCTATTATAATTTTTCTTAAAAACAAAGCAGGCACTTGGGAGAGGATGATACAACTGCAAGGTAAGGAGTAGAGAATGCATTTTTTTTTTCCCCCTGCTAATGTTATTTCTAAAACAGAAACTTGAAAGGACTTTCAGTGGAGTCACAGGATGAGGATGCACTGTGAGGGAGACAGTGAACAATTGGTAACAGGCAGGTAACAGTACTTCATTTTCTCTCTCTGCCCACTGCACAAAATCTAAGGGTCTGGGTTCACTTGCTGATTTTCACGTGTCTTTTTATATGTAAAGGACAAAAAAAGTAGCAAAAGTAGGAGAAAACATTTACCTAAAGCCTCTGATGTTAGTGCACAATGCAAAACTGTGCACTAAAATCTTTTTAGGATTGTGAAACAGCCCTCAAACCCCAGCACCTCCCAGAACAGTGTGCTTTAAAGAACACTCTATAGGGTTTGTCTTGGAAAAGGATCAATGGAGAACTTTGGAAGCCCATTGTGTGCTTCTAGGTTTACCATGTTGACCCTTCAGCATCTCTAGAGATGTGTTCATTAGGAATTACTCAAGATTGGTGTGAGTCAAGGAAATGCAAATGTGTAGGTGCCCCAGATCCTGCCTGCACACTGAGGATCTTTAGGAAGAAGGCAGAATATTTGCCAGAAAGGCCATGGAGATTTTAGACAGAGGGATACTCATGGGTCTGATCCCCAGGTTTGAAAGCCAAGGCTCAAACAGACCTGTTTAAATCCAAACCCCCTTCTTCCTCTTTCAATAACCTAAAACATTGCAGAATATTATAATACTGTAACATAGGATGGATACAGTGAGCTCAACATCTCCTCTGCTTTCCCGGGCCACATTAGGGTTAAGACCTATGTATTCACCCAAAACATATGTGTCAATTATCCTTTGGGCTTCTAGGAATAAACAAATCTTCAAAGAGGCCATTACTGAAAAACAGGACTCTCAAGAATGCCATGGAGCTGAGCTTTTGGTTTCCAGGACCCAGGGGTCTCTCAGAGAAATTATAGGCAAGCCTTGATGCCACTTATGTGTCAATAGGGTCTCTGAAGTTCCATGTTTCCAATTTTTGTCATCCTCATTTTGCTACAGTCCATCTCTTTACTACTAAGTTGAGAAATCTCAAGCAAGCCTGGCAAGTAAGATACACATGATGGCTCCAGAGCTCCCTTCCCCCAATTACATTAAAGCCTGTAAAGGAATTCCAGGTACCTGCAATCCAGCCAGCAGTCCTGGAAGGTAAGACCTTATTTTCTGCTAAGTTTCAGAGGTTAGTTCAAGATGGAAGGCATCAAATTCTGAAGCAGCTCCAGGGGGAACTGATGTTCTCTCCAGCACGTAACAAGGAGGCGCATGGTAGCTTGTAGCTTCAGGAACATTAGCAGTTCTGCAGCATCTTGCTCTTCCTATGTTAAAGCTCCCCTCACTTTAACTCAACAGCAAACTACTGTCTTCCTCACTATTTTTAATTTATTGCTTTTATTTACCAGATTTTACGTTTGTTAATCTGATCAATATCAAATTAACCTTACCTTCAAGGTCGCTACTGAACATGCTGAAAGAAACTCTGTTCAGAAAACCCTGGGAGCAACACATACATCCTCCCTGTTTGAGGTTAGGATCAATTGGCAGGAGAGGGGGTGATTGCTTTTTCATTGCTAGCCCTTACTTCACTGTGTCAGTAGTTTATAACCTACAAAACACCAAACTAACTAGAGATTCTGCCATATCCAATCGGTACCATGCCAGAGAAAGAGGCCCAGGCAGGTATCAGAGGGAAGAGAGAACAGATGCCCACCCAAAAATGCATTTGCTTTTGCACATCAGTAAAACGGAAAGCTTTGGAGTGCATTTTTTTTAAGTGTTGCTACCACCGCTGTAACATTATCCAGCAAAATTTAAAGTCTCTTTTCATCCTATGTATACACCCACATAACCCAGTCCCCACTTCAACCTTAAGACAGTCCCCATTACATGGACTCCTCACTGATATATCTTGCAATGTTCCTCTCCCACAACACTTCTTGTTCAAGTCTCCCATCACACAATACCTGATGTACTTGTAGCTAAGGTCTCCCTGGGCCAGTTCTCCACAAGACATGAAGGATGAAGACAGCACATCAGAAGGCAGCATCCTCTGGGTTCCTCATCCTTCAGATTTATTCAGTCTTCCCCAGGTCAGTTCTGGTGGGGGAAGATGAGCAGGTTTCTGAAACTGAACAGCTCACACCTATAGACAGCCAGCAACAGGATTTGGAAGTCAGGGTTGCCATAAGACCTTTACACCTTCACCAGTGAGCACAAGGAGCCTACAGCAAGTGCACGGGGATCATTCGCGGGGGACAGATGGTGCACAGAGAATGAGGTAGCAAAACCAGGGCCACAGGGTACTGGGTGGAAAATGGATCAGGAAAGAAGCTTTCAAAAGCAAGCAGAGTGTAAATGCTCTAGAGCTGAGGCAGGGTGGGGAGACAGTTACAGGCAGAGAAAACATTTATTTAATGTGTATCCAACCTGAGCTAGACAAGAAAATGTGGAAAAAAGACAAGCAAGCACAAGGTGGAAAGATGCACAGAGTATCAGACAAGATGTAAACTGTGTCTAAAAGAACCTTAGTTTATTGCTCAGTTTTTTTTTTATTCTGAAGAACACAGCTATTAATACACCAGAAATTTAGTACAGGAAGTACTCTACGGTTAACTCTGTAGCATGGACTCAGCTGCCTGACACTGTTTACCACCTTTATCATTAGCTACAAAAGGGAATGGTTTAGTGTATTCCTTGAGAAACTCCCTTGTTATAGCTTCTTAAAATACTCTTTTAGTGCTGAATCAATTTGGTAGAACAGCTTTATTTTTGGCTTTCTTTGACATCCAGATACCAGATTTGTGTTAATATACATGGCAATTATGTTCTAACTAGAAATGCCACAATATTTTACTTTATTCTTTATTACATAAATATGTAGATTTATGTGCATGACTTGTAAGTAGTAAATATTGCCATTATCTGTCACCATGAAACAGTGAAAGCCTGGCTCACGAGGCACAGTTTTCTTGCCTTCCTCCTCTCACACTGCAGTGAGGGGCATAAAAGATAAATGTTTCTTTGAGAACTATTATGGCCTTTACAACATGATGGACACCTCAAAGTAAAAGAGAGTCTTTGTCTCAAGAAACTTAGGGTATGAAATTCAGCCCAGCACCACTGGGTAAAAGCAATCATACTCATTGTTATTAAAAAGGAACTTACACACTTTCAAAAAAGGATTTCTGAAAACAGAACAGAAAATACCACTGAGATGACAACCAGGGGCTTTAAAGAAATTTGTGCCTGAAGAATTCTGCTTGGACTTAAAGCAGCAACAGCAGAAAAGTGGCAAGATAGGCTAAAGGTAGGGGGAAAAAGCCCACACAATTCCCTCAAAGAAGCCCATGCAGAGTAATCGGTATCTCAGAGAACATCAGCATTAATCCATGATTAAAAATATTTTTTCTCATCTCATTGAAGAAAACCACAAATTAAGAATTATGGTAACTTCACTTAAGAAAAAAATTCAACATAACCTGTGAAGCTGGTGTAATCCACTATTTTGGCAGCATGTAGCAAATAATTTCATAAGATGTTGTTGTTATGTATTTATTATGTTAATTTGTTATATCTCTCACTCACAGTAGTTAATTATTAGTGTGTATAAACTGAAGAGTTTCATATTGGCACTTAAGTCCATGAACATCACAGTGTGTTAGATTAAGTCCAAGGTCTATTCAGTGTTTCCACTTCTACCTAAAATCCACGCCAGTTTAGCCTTTAAAGCAGAAAAAATTCTATCAGCATAAAATGTTTTAAAGGTACTATTTCATTGTATTTTAGATGATAATTTACTTTTGTTGAAGCAGGCAGTCTTTGCCCTTGTCACAGCAGTATGCTCCATCTACTTTGGCATTTCTCTAAGCATTTAGTGACTAGAAACAGTCCACTAAAGGGAGAAACTAATAGGAAAAGGAGGAGAGGGAGAAATTCAGCCTTATTGGTAGGGAGGCTGCCAGTTTAGCAAGTTGATTCATTCAGGTGGAGGACAAGAATATGAGAGTCATCAGAGCTGGCAGAAGATCACTTAGCCAAGAACGTGAGAAGCAGGATGAGTCCTTCCAGCAGCTGCAAGCCATGAGCCCAGCACCACTCCTGGCTACTTCTTGCAGTGCAAAAGAAGCATTTTGAATACTTTTCTGTCCTTGTTAGCCACATTAACAAAGGGGTAAGAAACAGGTTACACTGTTAGCATCAGTATTTGAAGTGCTATGTCTTTTGTGTGCCACTGTATCTTTCCTATCAACAATGCATTTTGTTGAAGGAATCCTGCAGTTGTACATGTTGGAAACTTCAAAAATCCAGTTACAATTTTAGAAGCATTATGTATATTGTTTCTGTCTTCCACTTCTCAGATGCTAAAATCCCTGCAGTTTTCCTAGCACAGGATGCATTGACTTGCCTTTTTTCTCTAAAGGCACTTTCACAAAATTTACAGAAATGATGTTGAAGTTTCAGGAGATAGCAGTCTGTCACCTTCTCATGGATAACTAATGGAAAAGACAAGTACTGCTTCAGCAGATTCATAAATGCAGGAGCCACACCAACTTCTGAACACTCAGAATTTGGATGTAAAACTGCAAGTCATCATCACTAATGTTAAACTACTTACGTATTGGAATGTTACACATTTCTTGGAGATTTTAGCAACAACTTATTTCCAATTATAATAAAACAAGTTTAATTATTATGTGTCCAGTACAAAGAAGTCTATTACAGCAGTGAGGCCAGTGTTAGGGATTATCTTACAAGTGCAAGCAGCAAAAATCAGACTTGGAACAAAGCTGACATCCAAAATATTTGAATCTTTTAACTGTTCCATTTTCCTTACTGCTTGAAATGATAGCAAAAGGTTGAGGTTAAATGTTTACAAGTGTCAAACACTTTGAAACTTCAAATATTGCTAAATACAGGTGAAAAAAAAAAAGAAGTCAGTTATAAACCAGGTAGCTTACATAAAAAAAGCAGTTTAAAATATAAGCTCTTTATCAGTGGAAGGAGTCAGTGTGTCTCTTTACAACAGACTGGTAGTAAAAAGGCATCGCTGTTAACAGCAAACGGGAACTTGATACAGAAGTACTCACTTGACAGATTTAAAAAAAATATGAGATTTTGTATTCCAGGATCATGGCAGTCCTAAGATCAGTCGTATTTATGACAATTATTAATCTGTAAACCATTTTAATAAAATCAACAGTTTGTAAAGTCTCTAAATTCAGTGTGTTATATTATTTCCATTTTTAAGTGGACCACACCTGGCCTTGCAACAATACACAGATCATCTCCCTAGTGTTACTTGACAGATTTTAAAAACTGAAAACATTGTAATTTAAAGACCTGCAAATTAATTTTGGAAACTGAGAAAGCAAGAAAAAGAATTCTTATAAAAAGGGGTGTAGGGACATAGATTGAATCTGTCAGAGAAACTGTATGGCTCCAGGACTGCTTCCCCTGCAAGTAGTCATCTTTCACCTGGTATGTGCAGAGGAAGCTCTCAGCTACTGTCTCATTTCTGCAGTTGAAGTTCTCATTTAGCAATTCAATGTTGCCATCACTTTCAAAGGGTTTCCCTTGTATACTCTGTCATCACATCTGGATGAACATTTTCTTCTCCCTAGAAGCATGGGAGCAGGGCCTTTAGCAGGGCAGAGCAGATGTCTGCGAAAGAGAAAAATCTCTGCATTTAGGAGCAGTTGCCTAGATACCACCTCCTAAATGGCAGAAGTCTAGACTTAGTTTTTCCAGCATAGAAAATTAATGCCTATTGTTCCAAGTGCTAATCCTGCTGCAAGTTCACCGAGTACTACACTGAGTATTTTTGAGTTCTATTAGCTTAAATGTAAGCAACATTTATTGACACAAGTACAAAAAAAAATTTCAAATCAGGGAGTCTGAGAAGTATAACACTTTTTTATTATTATAAAAGAATGATTCAGAATGTAACATTATTTAGGTTCCTAAAACATTCTTTTTAAAAAGTAGCATTTAAATAGCTTCTGTCTTAGTATAAAAAAAGGATGTTTTTTATTCAGAATTCTAGTGGGTGCTAAATATTAAATAAATATTAAGTGAAGCTAAAACTAATTAGACTAACAGGATGCCAGAATTTCCAATAAGGGAACTGTCTCAAAACAGACTGGAAGACTCCCAGATTTTTATACAGCTACCAAGTCTCATAACCCAACAACCTCAAGTACACACAGCCCTAACTTCACCCTTCAACATACACCCTAAAAGTTCTGAAATAATGGATGCACCTTTGCTGTTTATTTAAGGATCCCAAAAATGCTGGAGAAAAGTCCCCCAGCAGCTGCAATAGATAATCAGGTTTTGCTTCAAGCCTGATGTCTCACTGAGGAAAGTTTAGGCTTTATGATTCCATGCAAACACAGCTACTCCCAACAGAAGAAAAAAATCTCCATACCTCTCTTTAGCTACAGTGCAGTATGTGTACATGTGTACATGTGTACATATAAATGCTGATTCGAATCACACTGGAAAAAAACCCCGATTTACAAAATTTTCTTCTTTTAGAAAATAAGAAAGTGGCTGTGGACTTAAAAAGAAAGGGGTATCTTAAGGGGTGTACTCTTTTAGATGAGCAAAAGTGCAAGTTGGCAACTAATTCTAAAACTAGAATCAGAAGTGTGGAATCCGTTCCCTTAGGATAATGTGTTCAGAAGACCTATGTAAAGCTTACAGATCATGGCCAGTGTAACAATTCACATTCCTGTGAAAAAGAGTTCCAATACCTTAATGTTTTTGCTTTGAAAAGGGAACTATTTTAACCATTCTGAGCTAAAAAAAAACCAAAACAAAACCAAAAAAACAACAACAACAAAAAAGCAAACAAACAACCTGCAAATAAATGTCAATATTGACAATTAGGAAGAATATTTGTATTCTATAGACTACAATTTTACTGAGCAACTCCAGTCACTTGCGAATGGCTAATGGGTGGTGATCTGGTAATTCTTCTACTACTGCAGCTCAGAAAGCATCCGTTGGTGGACCAAAATGTGCTAAAGACTTACCCAAACAAGGTGTGCCATCTGGAAGAAAAAAAGCTATTTAGAGTTCATCAACAGCTATACAGAAGTATTTGCTGTTATCATCCTAATTATGTATTTGTAATCAAAAGAGTATTTCATTCAAAGTAGACCCAGCCCTGTGTAACAAGATGGCACCACAAAACACCTTTGTTTTTAGTAACTATATTGAATGAAGAGCCATCTTTGAGAAAAAGGTCATCTACTAATGACCATATATTCTGAAGCAACTACACTCCAAAGATGAGATTTAGCCACACCTAACAGATATTTGAATATAATCACTTTCTAAAGGTAAAATTGAACTTACACTGCAGCAAGAGATTTAGGTCAATAATTTATGTTTTCCCCCTAAAGGTAAGCATTCTAAAGCAGTGATGCATACCAACTAGAAAAGTTCTGCAACTCCTATCTTCAGGTTAGAAATACCTCTTATCAAAATCGTCAGAATTAGGTTGAGAACTAGGAACAGAAGCTGACCTCTGATCTATTTTTTCCAAGCATCAACAAGAAAATCTCTTTCTGAAAAGGCAAGGCCTACACACTTTTAAACACAGCCTTTGTTCTCCTCAGGAAAACTCTGAACTCTCTGTCTCAGATTCTGGAAGGGAGTAAGGTCTAACAGATTCAGACTTCAGCCTCATCCCTACCTAAGACAACAAAACCTTTTTAAGAAGCCTTGTTACTTGAAAACAGTTAATACTGGGAAACAATTTCTTGAGACATACTAGCGAACTTTTATCCCTGTTTGGAGAGAAAGATGGAAGTCTTGTCTTTTTCCTAGTGTTTACCCAAACTAATTATTATCTGAGCATAGAATTAGCCAAATTATTTGGAGTAAACTAGGGTGTGAAACTTAAAATACTGCAGATCCTGTAACATACTACGATAAAGAAGAGGAAACTTACAGTGAATCACAGGTTTTTCTCAGCTGGCTTTTAAAACCAAAACTAATGTAAAATACTAAAAATGTCAGTCTATAAATAGTCATATAAGCTATTTCTACAAAGCAAAGATGCCTTTTAATAATATGTAAAAATCACATTATACAGAAATACTTCCAAGTGTGCTCATTTAACTTTGATATTTTGCCATGATTTTAGTCAAAATGTTATCGGGTTTTGGTTTACTTCATTTACACACTGTATTTGCCACTGGACATTACTTGGTCAAAGAATGATTTTTTTACTTCTCCAACCAATTTCTTTGCTCCATTACAAAAAAACCTATCAACTCACAAAGTATAAAAAACCATCAGCCTTCTGCCAAAATACCAGACTTGTGAAATTGAGTATGATATATCAAAATGTCTGTGATAAAGGTCTACTCTCATCTGAAAACTGATGTTCCATAGAGTTTAAGTAGTTATTCATAAACCTGATTTTCAGTACAATTTTAATAAAAATTATACTTCGCATTTTCACATTCTGAAGAGTTGAAAATACAACAGAAACTTATTTACATTTTATAAACAATGAAAATGTACAAATTATGATACAAAATGCAGTACCATCTCGAGAAAAACAGGTTCTTCAAACTTCTAACACCTGTATTTTCTGAAGAGACAGCACTTTAAGTATAAATAACTGAACAGTGATTTTCTTCACCGAGTTAATAAAAAACACTTCCATTACAATTATGACTACAATTACTTTCAATTTTGGCTGATAGAAATATAACCTCATAATAAAAGTTACTGAATTTATAACAGATCAAATTCAACACATATCCTTTCCCTTAAAGTTTTTGCCTCAGAACTTATCAAAACAAGAAAAGAAGTATAGAAACATCTTGATAAGGCAATAAAAGCTGGCAAGAGATAAGTAAGTTACAGTTTTACAAAAGCCCTGTATTTTAACTGCTCAAACACTGCAGATGCTTAAAGTTATTTCAAAATTATACATATGGTAATCATCGTTTGCTATCTGATACAGATGTTTCACAGTGGAAGAAGTTTGACACAAGCTGAACCCATGGAATAGTAAGTCTCAGTTCACATTTCTATTTGAAACATGCAAAAACATTCTGATATGCAGAAGGAAATGTGATGCATTTTTACTTATATAGTAGTATATTTCATCATACTACATTGACGAAAAATTTAAAAGATCAGCTTAGTCAGATCCTTCAAGTCAATTTGGGAGGTAAGTCACATAACACACTTGGGTGCCCAAGCTGTAAAAAAGATGTTCATTCACAGGTTTCATGTATGGATGAATCTGATTCTACCAGATTGGGTGATCTCTGTCATACCTAGAGTACAACTTAAATAATTTGTTAGGTGTACCTCTGATAAAACATGTGAAAACCTGATGCACTTTCTTTAACATAGTGAAGACTAGTGCAAGCCCCCTACATTATATTATGACCTTTAAAAAGCTGATAGCTATTTTTTGATTTGAAAGTCAACCCAAAAAACCAGACATCAGGTCACAAAGTAACCAGACATCAATAAATCTAGAGTAGTGTACTGAGGAAGTGACAGAAAAATGCTCTGAAATGAACACTGACAGCATTTCGCAGTGTAATGCCTCAGGATCACACAGTTACGTGTAACAGTGTTGTAGAGGCTTTAATCTCATTTGTAATTGAGGAGGAAAAAACCCCACACCGATAGTTTTAAGTAATATAACAAAAGGGCCCAATCCTTTTTACATTCATTTGAACCCATACCTCTGAAAAGATGAAACACCCTGGTCTGGAATATGTACGGTCCAATAACCAACTTAATGTTAAAACCTTTGTTACTTTAAATCATGAGCATACTATATGATTAGTAGAAAATCTTCAGCAGACACACACAAAAAAAGAAAGATGAAACCGCAGGAAGATAGCATGGCAAACCTGAGAGATCTCTTAGTGCATAAATTTGCTGAAAAACTAAAAAGATAGAAAGAGAGAGCTAACAAACTACAATAAAAGTTATGCTTTTAAAGCAGTAAGTTGTAACAGGGTGGGAAACGTTTAATACACACATAAGCCTGCAAAGGGGTCACTATCTTTATGAAGAGCTGGCATTTTTCACAGCATCGGTTTTATGGTAAAATCCATAAATTGTATTTTTTAATATTATGCTTTTCCCACCCTGGCAGAGAACAAACATGAATTCAGAAGCACAGTAGAAGTGAAAAACAAAGAAGAAGAGAGATAGAAAGCAGCAGAGAAAGACAGAAAAGGTGAATACAGAGCTACAGAAGTGTTTATTGAGCATGCTACAGAGGTAAGCAGAATACACACAAAATGAAATTAAACAACCATCAAACCTCCCAACTTTGTTAGAAAATTAATTTTTAATTGTGCCACTTTCAAACTATACTGGATTTTACAATTCTAAAGATGTAAAAACCCAACTAATAGAAAATATACATGACCATTTTTTTTTCTACATAGATAACAGAATCTATGAATCTTGAAACTAAGTACATCAATTTCAAAAAGTATTGGTCATTTAAACAGAATCAAGGTAACAGTTCAGACTGAGAGAACTGCTTTAAAATTAACTGGATCTGTAGATTCTAAGCCATGTTTATAGTAAAGTCAGATCAATTTCTAAATACAAAATATTTTGAAGAGATTTATTAAAACTGAATATTACAATGCAAGGTAAATTAAGACTAAAGGCACATAAACTTTGGTCCCACCTGGCTGTCAGTTTTCAAAAACTGCCACAAATTTTCCTGCAAGCATTTGCAGCAAACTTTCTCCATCACTGAAAAATACATGCACCATTTCCTGACCTAGCTTGACCAGTCTGCACATGCTCAGAAATCCACAACCATATTCCATATCTTAATTACAAACTAAAGATGGCAATATATATTGAAATGCACATAAGTCATGTCAACTTCAAAAACATCTACGAAAAATATTCAGCCACAAACAAGACATTACTTAGTGCTGACATTTATATGATACATCCCACAAGAGTGTGTACAAAAAGGTTAAGATTCCACAATGCTTTTCACGTAGGGCTCAAAGTCACAGAAGTCACTTTTTGTCCTTTTAAGAAATTAAGATTCTGTACCTTGTTAATTTTAACTGAATCTAGACCAGAACCATGAAATACAAAAGGCCTTTTTCAAAAAAGCACAAAGCAAAAAGTAGCAGAAATCAAATGTCATTTTACTCCTTCAGCATAATGCATCTTATCCAATTAAAAAGAAAATAAGTGACAAGCCAGCACATAAAGATATCTATCAAGCAGGAGAAACAAAAGCTTAACCTTTTTACACACCCCTGCCTAAACATATTTAACTTATCATGTAACAATGTGCCCCAGACAACCAAATTTTCTTTTCACTAGTTATGCAATTCCATCAGTACTAGCTCTCCTTTTTAAGGCACGTATGTCAACTAAGTTGAAAAACTGTGGTATTAACTTGAAATCTTTTAAACAAAATGATGGTTTATCTAAACAACAGTAGAACAACAGCAGTTAGTATCACTGCTTTTTAAAATTTATTTATTTTTTAAAACAATCAAGGAATGATAACAGCATGAAAATAAAATAAAAAACTGAAGACAAACTCTGGTCCCCACTTTCCTGAACAGTCAATAGGTGACAACACCAAACAATGCAATACACCCTCATTTTCAATCTGCCTTTCTAAATAGTTGACTTAGAGAAAGAAACTCTCAGATGGTGATTTTCTCCCAGATTGTAATCGTGAAGATCAATCAAAGCCTGAATAGCTTCTTCTACTGTTGACATCTGAAGAAGTGCCATCTTGTGATCTCTTCTGAAACAAAATAATGGCATTAGGAACTCTTTAACACTACAGGGGTTGCTCCTAACGTTTGCTATCCTCTATGCACTTTTACTTAAGACATGCTGCAAAAACATACTTAGGCTCTCTCTTGTTCGAGCTATGTACAGAAAAGTTACTTACTGAAAAAATTTAAATGCTTTCACAGTGCCTCCAGTGTTAGCAAACAATGTGCGTAGATCCTCTTCTGCTACTGATGGTCTACAGACAGAAAGAAAATTAGCATAAGCAAGAAATTATTAGTAATTCAGTGTTGTGATTTGCATTAATACTACTGGCTTACTGACAGCCAACACTTACGGAATATTTGACAGATGAAGTGTTGCAGAAGGAGGGAATATATTTTGAAAGTTTTTTGAACCAGGTTTCTTGAAGCGATGCAGAGGTGAATTACCAAAATCCTTAGTCAGCCCTTGGTCATCAAGTCCCTCTCGAGGTAGTTGTACTGTCTGATGTTTAGAAAGAGTAACCCGAATAATCTTCCCATACATTTTTTGTCCATTAAGATGGCTCATGGCTGAAAGAGAAGTTTACTCAATTCAGTGTTACTTTTAAATAGCTAGTGGTACATCACAGAAGCAGAAAAGAAAAATGGCCAAGAAAACCAAAAGGTCAATTGCTAGAAGACTGTAATCAAGAACTAGGTCTGCAGAATGTGCATAACTATGTAATTTTGTTTAACAAATATAGGAAGCGATTCAATTAATTTAGGATACTGTGCAGATCTTTGAGAATTTTACTGTGAGCAGTTAAGATTTTGGATCTTGGAGGTAGCCAGGGTAAAAGACAAATTGGCCAATGCAAACGTTCTTAGTTCACCTGATTTTACACAGTATCATTTCAAGTACTTCAGACTAATGGGAATATAAACAGACACCTTACCCAGCTGTGACTGGTTTCCGTCAGCCATCTGTATAAGAGCACTGTCTTTCTTATTGTATAAAATCTTCACGCGCTGCACATCACCATAAACACCTTTTCAAAGTCAAATGTAACCCAAAAGAAAAAGTTCATTTTAAAGCCAGTCACAATAATATATTTCGACATATCAATGGAACATTCAGACGGCAACAAGATCACTCACTCAAATTCAACACTCTCACAAATGAATAAAGGAGATAAAGATTTTGAATAGTGAATTTTGAAAAGAATAATTTCTGATAAACCCTCAAAGCTATATGAATGAAATTAAATTAAAGACCATGCAAAATATATTAGCATGCATTAAAAGAAAACACATGTCTATGGAGAGTTTTAAACAGCAAAAGAAAAATAGCAAAAGATTTACTATTCAACTTTAAGCCAAAGTGCTAGCTACAAATAAGAATTAAGGTGAAACAAACAAACAAAACAAAACAAAAAAACCAAAAACCAAACAGAAATCAAATCAATAATAAAAGTATAGTGCTAACAATAACATACCGAAGAGGGTAAACAGACTTTGGGGCGTAACCATCTTTAGAAGGAGAGAAGAGCAAGCAGCGTAAGACAAGAAGAGAGAAGAGTCGAGGAAGAGCGGAGATGAACAGATCATCCATAACGAAGGGTGGTTCCCGCAGAATGGTGAGGTGGTCATGGATCATGGTTTCAAGGCGGTTAATTGGGGCAAGTTGGTCCGAGGAACATTTTGTTCAAGCACAGAAGCATGAACATAGGGAATGAAAGACAGGGAACACAGACAAAGACGAGGAGAAGGGTAAGACAGGGAAGGGCATGGGAATTTGGGTAAAGACAAGGAAAGGGAAGTTGAACACAGGGGGAAAAGGATGAAATGGGGAGGGGAATACAGCAATGCAGAAGAAAAAAATAAGGAAGTGGGGAACAAAAAAAAAAATAAAATATAGGTCAGTACATAGGAAATGCAGGAATTTGGTCAGAAAATGGTTGGTTTATGTACTGTACAAGAAAAACTGAGTAATGTAGTCACCCAAGACAAATATGGGTAAAGTACATTCATATCAAGAGTAAACTACAGCATTTCATCTCAACATGAAAATAAATTAAAAAAAAGCATGCAATAGAAATTTTAAACTTTGAACTTTAACTGCATAAGCATGGCTGGTTATGAAATGCAGGCAAAAAAATCTTTCAAAATGGCACTCTGATCTAAAACATTTTAACATGCAAGACTGTGGATGACAAAATAGTACCAGATGATAAAAAAAAGCTTAATGATTTACAGTGACAGAGGCCAGTTAAAAGTGGAACAGCTAGACTGATACAATCTTCCCACATTTCATACCAGCTCTCACAGCCATCAAAATAAACATGAAGGACAGTAAAAATGCAAAACTAAATAGACCCCTTTAGATTTCAGTTAGCAAGAAAGATACAGTTAAGTTGAAAATGCTTTGCCACCATTTTAAAATTATTATTATTATTTAAGGACAAATGAGTAACTGCAAAGAAAAAAATTACTAAGAGAGACTGGAAGAGTGCCTCGTCAAGATCTTTGGGAGAACCTTCAAAGAAAAATGTGTTAGAGTAGTTCACATAAATTAAAACCTTAAAATGTGAGATACAAGCATGAAATGAAACAGCAAACAATTAGAAGAAACAAAACAGAAATTCTAGTTGACATGATTATAATTGCAAAAGAAAGCATAGTTGCTATTTTGTAAAAATAAAGCTTTCAAAATTCAAATGTCAAACATGCAGTAGTTACCACATTTTTCTTAGAAAAAATAGGTAGCCGACTATCAAAGGACATTTAAAGTTGTTAGCTACCTGGGAAAACAAAAGTATTTAACAATGATGGCTTTAAAATTAACTTTAGCGGATTATTTAAAAAAACAAAAATCTTTTGAGCTTAAAATCCCAATGTAAGAGGCCAAATGCAAAGAAATTATAAAATACTGACAAATGAAGTGTGACTAAAGAGGAAAAAAAAAGTAAAACTCTTTCACTGACCTCTTCATTTAAATTGCTAACCAGGAGGACTGTATTCCCACCACCTGAAACTCCAGGCATTCCCACACGGCCAGCAGCAGCAGCTGCAGCTGCAGCAGCAGCATTTGGAATAGCCAAAGGACTCAGAGCTCCTGGAACAGCTGCAACAGGAAGCCCTAATTTTAAAATAAAGCATATTTTACGAAACACACACAAGTCATTTTTTAAAAAGTACCTACATCAGTACAAGTGCTGCTTTCAGCACTCTACAAAGCAGACCATTCCACTGTTAAAGTCGTCGCAAAGGGTTGTGAAATGGTGTCTTAAATTAGCAAACGGAAGAGAAATGGGAATTTTTTTAATTCAAATCAAGTCTTCAAAGAAGTGATGAGGTATAAAAAGTACTTTCTTTTTAAATAAATATGCATGTGCACCAAAACTGTTTCTGCTGTACTCCAGAATGTTTAAGTATCTAGTTTATCAAAACTGTCTGAAGTAAAGATTGATCAAATCAGCAACAATAAACCTTCTTTGTGCTCTCTGCTATTTTTCATCACTCTTTGAGAGGCATTCCTCACTTCAACTTGAAGCTTCAGACTAACCATAAAACACTGGGTTTGGCCATGTGAAAAGTCCCAAAGACATCTCTCAGAAACTTAGCATAAATGGGCAACCTTCTAAATTCAGGATTTAAGGTAGTACCACTGATTATGCTCTCTGGCTTTTGTAATTGAATTTCCTGAAGCAGAATGTTATTGTCAGCTAAACCTTTAGCTGTGGTTTTAGTTTTCTTCTTCCAAAGAAACACAGAACCTGTAGAGACCTGCTAGTTTTGCTCAGTTATGTCACTGGGGGTACTAGGCAAGTGTAACAGTCCCAGGAACTATCAAAGGTTCTTGTGATACATAGACACAATACAGTTTATACAGGAACAGCTTTACCATATTTGATCAAGTTTACAGAGTTCAGTTAAAAGGCACTAACAGAGCAAAATACGTAGAAACCCATGAATTTAGTATACTGGAACTGGGTTCTCAGATTTTATTAGTATTTTGGCAAAATTTCTTCTGTTTATATGATCATGCTAAGCTAACACAACTTTTGACCAGTCTTCCAATTTGACGGGCAGACAGTCTAAATGTAACTGTTACACCATGTACCTAAGACTACTTTCCTTCCCACATTTAAGTTTTATGAAAAAAAATTATTTGGTTTCAGTTAATATCCAAATACTAAATAGAGAAACACATTCACTCACTAATTTATATTAAAAAAAATAAATAAATCTCAGTTAGTATCAAAACGAAACACACAGGGGAAATGAAGAGGAGAAATTTTGATGGGCTGGACAAATGGCCCCTTGAATGGCTCAGGACATCCATTACTACCTTTTGGTAGTGCTTAAAAGTATTACTGATGAAACATTGAAAAATATTTTCAAAGCACACGCAGAATAAAAAATAGTGTTTTAAGAAAGGATATTAAAGATAAGAAATGTTTTATAAAACAGTTAAAAGATTAAAAATGTTAGTATTCAGGGGTCACACCCAAAGGAATAGGAAGGTCTGTGCAATGACAATTCCAGTCATGTCTCATCACAAGAATGATACAGCTATAAGGCCTCTCCCTAACCTTGGAAGCTTTAAGCCAATCCAGCATTTTTAGAAATAAAGGAAGCTAAAGATAGCTAGTGAAGTTTTTACAGCACTTTCCACAGTTGGGCAGAGTGTGGTTGAGTAATTCACGCTTTAAAAGCAAAATTTTTCATAGCATCAGACTCTCTACAGGACATTCTTTGGTCTGATGAAGAAGTTAAAAACACAGACCAATCTGACACCATTCATACAAAAATATTCTCAATTATTATCCTTTAAAATAGAGTAATTTAATAAGAATCTTATGAAAGGATATTAGTGGAAATTGCTAAGAAACCAAAGATAACAACAACGCATAAAGCTGTGGGATCTCTAACCACAGTTTCCAGCTGCAATATTAAACAAGTATCTTAACTCATGTAAGTATTATTACATATTAGTATTTGCAATTACAAGTAGTACTTATTTAAAATCTTTTGTTTGATGCAGTTCAGTATAATACAGATGCTGTTTATTCAAAGGTCTGTAAGATCTCTTGTAACTCAGCCATCTGCTTCTGGAAATTCATTTGAAACCAGCCATTCTGTCCATTACTGATTTTCTCAAGGTAACAAGACTTATTGAAAGTGTGTCCTATTAAAGTTTCAAATATTTCTGAAACCTTATTTCATCACAGCCGAAGATGTATTGGATGAACAAGTAATGATATATTTGGGCTAGGATCACTGATTTGATTGATATATTTCTAACCAACTGCACAGCACCTATAGACTTGATTTGTTGGAAAGGTCAGACAAATTAGGAACCCACCAAAGCCATTCTGATGATTTGCCATTCTGATTTAAGCAAGTCAAAAGTGTTCAATGAACAAAAATAATAACAGCTTGTATTATAATTGTTACTTGTCATACAACACACTGCTCAAGATCTGAGGACTCATCTTAAACTATTTAGAAATGTAGCTACTTTAACATTAGAAAGCTTTGTTGGAAGCTAACGGAAAGCCAGTGACAACTACAGATGTAGTAGCTATCAAGAGCCCAAACCAAAAGGCACCCCACTTGTCTAACTATGCAGCATACAACAGAATAACATAAGCAAAAGTCAGAATTGTGTCCTTTCCACAGCGTCTGTTAACGATCAAGGGAAAAGCTATAGCAAAAAATTTTATCAAGAATGCCACAGGTTCAACTTGTGGCATACTTTTTGAGTATGTGTAAGAACAAGCATCACATTAATATCAAAATGAAGCTTCACTCTTTTATGGAGAAAAATGCCCTCAGGGAACCACCAGGGCGTGGCATAGGGCATGGCAGATATGGAGTACACTCTAACAGTAGCTTTATCAGAAACAGGGGTTCTAAAGCAAATAAATCCTTTCATACTTATGCCATTATTTTTTGTGCCTTTATGCATAGTAAGCAGCCCAGAATGAGAATCTTGTTCTTCCATATTCAAACATGTTTTGACAGTTATCCAAATGGCTAAAGCCAACAGTACTATGGAGCCTTTTTGCAAAGCTTATGACCTGTAGAGCTTAAATTCTGTAAAAACTAACAAAAAGCCAACTAGGAAAAAAACCTAAAACCCAAACAATAAAAAAACACCAAAACCACTGTATAATAATCTCCATTTGACAAATGCAGCAGAGTTACTATATACAAAGCCCATCCAAGTGGCCACAAAAAGTTAGAAAATGTATGCAGCTTAATTGTCTTTTACAACAATGAATGCTTTTAGAGACCAAAAACCAACCATACTCCACTACTCAAACAAAAAATGACTGACTTCACTGATGCTCTGAAAATATTTCACAGCTGAAAAGAAAGTTATTCATGTGTACCTTTTATTTTCCTGATGCTTGAAAAACATTCTACCCAGGGAGAATAAAAATATTTAATTAGGTAACATCATCTTCATAATTCTACTAGCAAAACCTTTCAACATACAAAAAATAATGAGTCTGAAATCAACAAGCTAGAAGACAGAAATTTTGCAGACACACACACACAAAAACAAAACAAAAAACCAAGCCAACCAAACAAAAACTTTTAAATGACTTTCAGACCTAACACATAGATGACAAAGTCTGCTAAGCCACTTGAATAATTACTGCATTATAGCCCTATTAAGCATACCCGAAGTGATGCAATGATCCAAACATCCTCTGCATGTGATTCCACTATGTCAAGAAAATTAAACCTTCTAATTTAATGCATACTGTAGGCATTATGTACAAAGAAATATGTTAGTAAACCTGAGAGTGGAAAGCAACTTCTCAGGATCCAGGAAAATGTCAGATTAGGGTTGTACTAGTAATGCTGCATTTACCATTGTTTTGCAAATCATGACTCCTGAACCCTTTACTACTCATTCTGCACCCCCATGTCTATGTTCTTGTCCTTACATGCTGAATTACTAAGTGCCTCAGCAGCGTTCCTATAGCACTCATCTCTACTATCAAACTTCTCCACAAACAATCCATGAAATGAGAGATTTCAATTTTTAAACAATGGGAAGTTAAAAGGAAAATAAATAAATAAACTTTAGCTACAGATTCTTCAGAGACTTTAGATTCTCATGGTGTCCTTTATTTTCGAACAGTTGGGCTGTATCTACAAGTGATACACATTCCACAAGTCGTATCAGAGGATCTGATGTCAAGCACTCCAAAAATCTGTGAGAGGGTATAATTTACAGCCAGGTATGGAATGTATCCTCCATGTAACCTGATTTTCGAAATGGGCAGACACAGTGTAGCATTCAGTAGTCTTAATGACAGAATTTTTCAGTTTCCTGGGCTCACATCATTCCCCTAGGCCTCATCAAGTCCCACTTTACCATATTAACTCTGACTTACTCCAAGGTGGCCCATCCTGTACACATAACAAGGCATTAAAATATATGTTGTTCTCTTTGGCACAAAACTTTCCTTTAGAAAAAAAAGTAAAATTATGAAAGAAAAGAAGAAAAAGGACTAAGTAGGATGAACAATGATCATAACATAATAAATCAGTTTTTATAAAAGTCCAAAGATAATGCGAGTACTAAGTGTTTTGAAGTGAATGCTGTTCTTTGGCAAGAACAAAACCCAAATATGTTACAAATTTCTCTCAAAGCACACATTTATTTTACTAAAAGTCAGATGATTTATTTATCTGTATCTTTCTCAGAGCATTTCACCTACTTCTGATGAACTCAAAAGCTGACAGGATACCAGAACTCACCACAGCAGCAGAACTGCTAACAGATTTATTTTTTTTTTACCTTTTATTTACAGAAAACACAAACTACCACCTTTTTTTTATTACTAAGAAAAGAGTGTAATCTGTTCTCATTGAAGGAAACCAACAAAATGTTACTTTCATATTCTGGTATCACAAATAAGCATTAGCATGAATGAAACACATGTCACATTAAGACTTACAAACTTCGATGGGAGTGTGGTCAGTAGCAGCTGACAGGACATATAAAGGAGGGAGGACAGATTTAGGAATAAAAGGTAAAAATAATTTGATTTTTCCTTACACTTTGTGCATTTCTCATTTTGTCATGCATTTTCTCAATCACATATGCAGGACATTTAAAGACAACATAATTGGGTTGTTAAATTCAGCTCACAGTACAGATTGAACCCTAAACAGACCTTTGGATACTACTGCAATTTAAGATCTCTAATTGTTGGGAAGATTAATAAAATTTTTTATCAAGTGACTCTGCAATACAAAAGAACTATGTCAGAATCATACCTAAAAGAGAGGTCTCCTTTGCAAATGCTGCAGCAATAGCTGGGTCCAACGCTGGCTGTCCATCACCAGATGGAAGATCAGGACGAGTGTAGTCCCTGCTTTTATCGTTGTTGTACTTGACATTCAAATTCACCAACTTGGAAAAATCAATCCGTAGGGTACAACAAGCATTATAAATATTTTGACCATCTAAAGCCTGGAAAAAGGAGTTAATTTATTTTTAAAAATATACAATACAGGTATACAATAGAAGTTGGCTGCACAACTATTTTATTTAAAAACAAACAAACAAAAACCAAACAAAAAACCCCAAGGTCAGCATACAGACATTTATTCATTATATTGTGTAAGCTTAAAACCACTTAGGAGTAAAATGTATTAACTTCTCTTAACATTATTCCAGAAAGCTCGATGTTTACTTCTCTTACAAAGACAGCTGTTTGCAAAGTGGCAAAAGACATTTTAACGCAAGCATAAAATTTAGTCTGTTGAATACAGTTAACTTATCTGTATTCCACAGTACAGCTTTAATTCAGAAATAATGCCAAGTAAATGTCTCAAAGAAAAACAAAATAACCAAAAATCACACAAGTACTCTTTTACACACATAGCTGACCTGAGGGAAAAAAAAATTAAAACCTAGACTTAAATACCATGTTAGACAGCTACCTGGTAAAGCAGAATACTTTTATTGTTCCTGCATCTTTTTCTTCTCCCCTTAAAGGTAGTTAGTGCCAGAACTGAAAGAAAGGCAACCTTATCTGGTAACCTAATGTTAGCAACATTAAAAAAAAATATTTCCCAATTAACAGGTACTTCTGAAAGGATGTTTACTGACAGTGAAATTCACATGAACTCCTAACATGACACCACTTAGAGATTTCAAAAAAGGCCTCATTTGACATGATTTGTCCATCTTAATGAATTACTAGGTAAAGTGGATTATATTCCATTGGATATATTCCATTGTATTATATTCCATTATATAACCTGGATTATATTCCATTGACATTCTGGGCATACTTCTTTTCATTTGAAGCACTAAAAGCTAAATAGGAGATATTTTAAAAATGGAAACTTTTGTAACTAAATTGGTTTATATTCTTAAAAAATGCTAGGAAGTGAAAATACAGTTCATGTTAAAAATTAATCCCTTCATTCAAGACATTTTATGTTAAAAATATATAAAAGTTAAATATAAAACTTCCTTGTATGCACACATTGTGAAAAAAACCCAAATAAATCACACTTTCAATTACAAAAATCAGATCTTTTGTTTCTCTGAATGAATGCTGGACTCAAAATACACCACTTCTGGACTTGAGCTATCCTGGTTATACTTACAGTGCACTTTCCAACACATTCAAGTACTGGCAGGATTTACCAGTTTAAGCCAAAAAAGCACTGCATAAACCTAGTGTGACTGCTAGGTATGGAAGCAACATAGCTACCTTCAGACCTTGATGCATCTGAAACTGAGCACACTGCAGACATCCCTCTGCTAGGTGTGGGCAAGCAAGGCTGTCCCCTGCTACAGAATGTATTACTGCTGCTGACATCTCCAGGGCTCATAAAATCACTTAAAAGGATTATCACCATTAGCAGTCAATGTACAAGAATAAGTAAGTCAGTATTATTCCAACTTCCAAGTAATGGGAAAATAAAGTAATAATAAGTATAGAAATCTAACAATCTAGACCTCATCTCAATAAATATTTAGCAGTTAAAAAGTAACTCCTGTGCTTGAAACTCAGCTTCAACAATGCTTCATACAATACTGGCAAAGCAAAACCTACTGTCCTGATTCACAGAGCACAATCTGAGGATTAATTCTATATTACTGGGGTGGTGGTGGGCATCACCACTTCAGAATACAGAATTTTCTAGCTCATTTATAGCAGTGGCAGCGCAGAATCCAAGACTTGATATTTATTTTTGGGAAAAGAATCTTACTTGAATATTTTTATCTACAGAAATACATACTGAGAATCAGTCATCACTTTCAGAAGTCTTCTTACCTTCTATAATGTCCACTAAGATATGGATTAAAGATGTGGTCCAGTTTACTGAGTCAGAGCTTACTTATTGCCAAAGACAATGCCATTACCATCAAGGAAATACCCATTCACATAATGAAGAATATATGAATGAGACCAAAAGACGGTATCCTTTAGCTTTGTCCTAATCATAGGATCATGACACAAAGTCTTTAAGTCTTTAAAACACAATTAAGATTCATAATATACTTCTGCATGGAGTTGGTAGACAACTTTATTTATGGTTGGCAGAAGGCTGTGAAGTTGATGAAAATCCTTTTAGCCTTCAAAGTTAGCAAAACAAAATATACCTATGTTGGTAGCTTCCAGAGTAGTCAATGTTTAAAGGGAGCTGCGTAAGTAACTAAAACACTGAAACAGCCAAAACCTCCTCTTTCTGACAAATTCAAAGTGACCAAAAGTACAAATAAAAGAATACTGCACAAGAGAAATCCAAATAGTTGGGAAGCAGTTTGAAAGAACATCCCAAAGAGAAAAGGAGGGAGGCAGATCCTTAATGAACACTGCAGTCACACTCTGGAAAAGGCTACTTGCAACAGATCAAAAACCAAAAACTACTTCACCCCACACAGCTCCACCAGTAGTATCCCACACCTCCAGCAACAATGTAAGAAAGATTAACAGCAGCTAGGTTTTTTCAAGATTAACTGTTCACATGTGAAGTCACAACTGTAAATGTTTATACTTGGCTCGTTCCTATATGGCAATAAAATAATGGGCAACAAACCCTCAAAATCCTCCTCCTCTCAAACATGCATCCTGAAAAAATAAGAAGCCAGATAGTGAATATAAGAACAGACACTGCCTCAAAGAATGCTAGTTATTGCTGAGAAACTTCTTTTTCTTTCAGCACTTACCTATACATACCTTCAGGCATGATGCAGTACTATACCACACCACAAACGTGCTGAAGAGATCAAATATCACAGGACCTTACACAAAAATCTAAGAATAATTCTTTACCTTGCCTATGCTATCAAATCCATCACTTAATCCTCAACAATAGAAATATCAAAACTTACGTCATCACGTGATACTAAGAGTGTAATGATAGCAAATCATTTCCAGGGCCCTGCTTTCCTTCCTTCCCCCTTGTCACCAGAAAGTACCCTCCTCTTGGGAATTTTCCAGGGGGGGGGAAATGATTCTGATGAATGGCTCACCTACTGCCAGAGCTTGTCAGCAGACAGATTGCTCAAAAAAACCCCCATGTTGTGGTATTTAGGAGCAAGATGACTAGTAAGAGCATGCAGAAGACTAATAGAAAACAGTGATACAAGAACAAACAAAAATCCCTTTCTCAATTTCATGTGCCAATGAAAGAGGCACATGCCAGAACTGACACAAAGATCTCAACTCCACAGTGCACCCCAGTGCACGATCTCAACTCCATAGTGCAAACAGACCATACATGTTTCTCTACATTCAATTAGATTGCTTTTGAAAGCGGGAAAAACAAAACCACCACCACAAAAAGCTACCACAAATGGAAAAACTCCACAGACCAAACAAGCAAACAAACAAAAAAAATTACTTGTAAAAACTAAATATGCTTATGCTGCACATGGCTCTATATCAGCTATGGCCCTTAAGAAAGAAAAGAATCCAGAAATAAGGAAAATCATACTCCCCAATACTCGTAAGTGTTCCAATCCAGCAGAGTTGTCTGGAAAGGAATTAGTATTCCTAGACAACTACTACACTAGAAGCAATCAAAAAATGTTTAGAAAGGATCTCAACAACTGGAATTGCATTCACACAAAATCTAAGATCTGCTCATGTCTTTCACTGAAGGAAAAAATAAGCAAGAACCATATCACATAGTAGAAACAGCCTGGGAAGTCATAAGGATCCAGAATAGAGAGCTCTGGCTGGCTGTCACAGACAGTAAAATTGCCACAGAGGGAGTATTGATGAAACGGAGGTTTGCATCACAAAACACAGTTCTTTCCCATTTCTTAAAATAATATCAACCCAATTCTTTTTGCTCATGGTAGCCAGGTGGATGAAGAGATGAAAACTGCTGAGAACAGTTCCTACAGTTAAAAAGGTAAGAGACTGGATGGAAAAGGCGAATTTTCCAGTGGAAAAAACAAAACATGTTTATTAAACCATATTTTCTCCTGCTGCTGATGTAATAAATAACACACAAGCTTTTCTGCAAAAGGGCAGTAAGAATTTCTATCTAGTCAGCAGGGATCCATGACACTAGGTTCTATATTTTCCATTGTGGATGTGAACTGAATTGATAACAGTAGCAAAGGTAATCTAAAAAGGCAAAAGTACTCTACAAAGTTACAAAATGTAACATCCTGAGTGACTGATGAAGCTTCATGCAGGTGAATGTCAGATCTATTGGTAGGCTCTACAGTGGAGGAGCAACACGCTTGAGAATCGTTTCTTCTCTCAGAAGGCTTTTTTTCTGTCAGGCTTTCCTCACATGAATGAAGGGCTTTCTGATACAATGGGCAGAATTCACTGCTCTTCTTTTTACTATCAGGGTTCAAGGAAAAATTTTGCAAGGAAAATCCATGTGAAATAAAAGTTCCTTGAAAAGTGTCATATGCATAGAACTATGCACTCTCTACTTGAACAGTACTTACAATTTCCAAGCACAAATTGTGTTCTTTAGGATTCAAGATGCTGAAAAATCTTTAATGTAATAATCATGGATAACTGCCCTGAAGCTAAATATCTTATCTGGAGATGTCCTTGCTTTTCATTCTGGCAAAAACTAAAAGAAGTTCCTGTTAGAGGTTTTAAGGCAACATAGCCTAGCAGAGATATTTGCAGACTGCTTCCAGTACAGAGCCACTCTGAAGCTGTCACTCAAAACAACTGGAAAGAAGATACCTTGAATGTACAGAAAATCACCTACAACCCAAGCAAGGTCCAACTGACCAACTGTAACAGAAACTCTTCATTAGAATTCTGATAATTTTAACCTATGTTGGGTCAAGACAACTGTCATGAGCTATCTATGGATCTCAGTTAATCCTCCACAGATGAGGCATCAATAACTGCCAATATCCAAGATGTGGCAAGAGTACTTTTGAAACATATACACAAAGGCTGCACTCAGGATTAGCCAGCTGTTCGGAGAGAAACACTGGCACTAAATATTGGATTACTGGTATTCAAGTTTACTCCTTATGATGCATGTATTGATGATTTACTATGAAAATGAGCTGGTTTTGATGCTTAGAATATCTCATGTGCTCAAATATCTCCAGGACACCACTTTGTTTCATTATGAGAAACACAGTAGTTCAATGTGCTCTACTGCTGCATATTCACATTACTTGCCCCAGCTCCTGGCCAGGCTGTTGCATCATACAGAAGTTTGCTCTCAGTATCAAAACATGCAAAACAGGAAAACCAATATATTTTTTTTTTTTTTTCCTTTTTATAAAATGATGACCAATACAGTATCCCAGGAAGTAGTACAGTTTGTCAGAAGTCAAAAACAGCAATTAGGTTCCTTTCATACTTTTACATACCTCATCCTTTAGTTATTTTGTCACTCCTAGATAAGATACTCCTAGAATTTCACTGATAATTTTCAAATCATTACAGTTCATCTCACAGACACCATCTTCCCATTAAATCTTCTGATAATATATTTAAGACTCAAAAACAAAGTCGAAAGATTTCTCACTTGAAGTCATATTTTGCTTTAAAAATTCACTTCAAAACCAGCATTACTATCTATTACTGAAAAACAACTTTCCAAACATGAAAAAAGACTGAGTTACAACATTCTCCAAACACATTAGCATCCAACTCTTTATCTGATATTTCAAATATCAATCTAAATAACTACAGCCAATTTCTGCAGTAATTGATTGTCAAAGATCTATTTTCTGTATTACTATTTTAAACCTACTTAGAATCTGAAAGGTGCATTCCATCCAACCATATTTTTATGTGTAACAGTGACATGTCTGCATCTCCCTCTATCGTGACAAACAACCTAGCATTTGATACTATTAACTGCTGAAAAGGTTGCCCTTAATTTAAATTGTACTCCAAAACTCCAAGTATTTCCAGACTGCTTTTCAGGTGTAGATTATTTAGAACAGGTAACATAAATCAAGTTGTAAATCTTCTTGTCCTAGGCAAACTTTATTTATCTCAATAGCATGAAAACTCAGAACATTCTGCTTTTCGACTGTCTCATATTTTGCAATTCCGTCTTGACCACCACATTGCAGTTTTTTAATTAATACCTGGTATTTCATTTGCTGATGAGGATAAGAATTACCATCCTCCACCACTTAATGAATGTCTTTATTTCAATATAGTAATAATTTGCAACAGAAAACTAAGCCCATTTTTTTCTTTCCTCTTCTAAGAGAGATTCACTACCTATTTAGTTGGAGGTGCGAGCTTTTTACTTTTACTCGAAGTTCTCAGCTATTCTGTCATCTATGGGCTATAAGCACTTTCTGTGCTGCTAAATAACACTCAACTAGCACATGGATTTTAATCAGCCTTCCACAAACCCTGATTGCATGTGAAGGTTTGAAAACATAAATTAATTCCATTTACCTCTCGAAAAAAATTATTAAAAAAAAGTCTTCCTGATTGGTTCAACTTTCCTGTTGCCATAAATATGAACACACCACATTCAATGTCTGTTGACAAAATGACATGTTCTTTGTCACAATTTTACACATAGGCTCCCTACTGCTACAAAGAATAAAACTAATTACACAGGATAGGAGAGTTTCCAACAAAACAAAAGAAAGATGCTGCTCCCATCTCACACTGATTCAAAACTTCCCCATAGTCTGGTCCCATAAGTAAGACTGCACTCTCTTTTCTGGGCATTTATGGTTACAGTGAAGTCTACATATTTTATTATATGTAATAATATATATATTTCTACATGCAATAATTCTACAAGCTTACATACAACTCACAAATCTTAGTGAAGCTTAGAAAGTATCTACCAAGAGTAATCCAACAGGTTTACTAGATTTGCTTCTTCCAACAAATTATGTATGCATGAACATTATATACTTCATCTTTACTTCTGGTTGACATTTTCATTATTGCAGTCTTGCACATTATTTCATCTCTGTGAAGTCTTATTACTATATCTGTGCATGAATATAGATGCATACAATTCTTTAGACATAGTATCTCCTAAACATTGATTTTAGGCATTATATAATAACTCAGTTACTTTTTAGTCTCAAAAAAATCAGATACTGCAAAAGTATGACACATTATTATGGCCAGGACTCTACTAGATTAACATTTTTAGAATTGTGTACTGTACAGGTAGAAAAAAACCAAAAAAGAGAGCTATACTTACTAGTTTTGCTTGCTGGGCATTTACTGGATCACCATACTGCAGCAAAGCTTGAAACTGGTTATTCTTAGTGAATGTGATTATTTTCAATACAGCACCAAACTTAGAGAATATCTGAAAAAAAACATTGTAATGTTTTATACCAGTTTCTTCCAACTGTAGCTCAAATTAAAATGAAATTTGGCTTACCTGATGAAGAACATCCAGGGTCACAGGGTAGTACATATTGTCAATTATTATTCTAAGGACTGGACTCTGAGCTGGAGTCACTGCACTCTCACTGACAGTGGTCCCGCTAATGGGAGCATTTGTCACCTGCACAGCCGTCACCGCCTGAAGAACAGCTTGAGCCCGCTTCAAAAAAAAAAAGTTGATAGCTATAAATTATCAATATTAGTATAGTTAATTTCAGAAACATAAAATAGTCCACTTATTTAAAATTCAGAGCTACAGACATAACACAAGTGCAATGCAGACCAGCTCTGTGAGAGGAGATAATAAAAATGAAAACAAATTAATCCTTAAGTCATAGTACCAATATCAATCTTCCCAGCAGCAAGCTGATTTTTCTAGTAGTAAGGATAAAGAGAGGGAAGATTTTGCATGTTTCAAGATTCTTTACAGCTTTTTTTTCTTGCCTTGCCTTTAAAGAAAAAACAAAACCGAAATCAACCCACAAACAAATAGCAAACAAAAAAACCCCAACCCAACAAAAAACTACCAAACC
The DNA here is from genome assembly GCF_036169615.1 of Heliangelus exortis. Lineage (NCBI taxonomy): Eukaryota > Metazoa > Chordata > Aves > Apodiformes > Trochilidae > Heliangelus > Heliangelus exortis. The sequence continues at coordinate 18,235,080 of NC_092429.1, read as the reverse complement.
TACAGAAAACAGAGATATTAATCGTGTTTTTCAAAAGACTATTACAGTTAACCTGTCACAGCCATTTTAATTACATAGATAGCCCTGATAGGAAGAGATAACACTGAGCTAACACTTCCAAAATTCTCATCTTTAATGCAATGACACATACACATGACATGACACACTTTTCAAGTGTCAGAAATAAGTATCCAGAGAGGTAAACCATCTGGTGTCTGTTACCCACCCTCTTTCATAAAAAGAAACCCAAAATACTTTTCATGTGCGGGGATTTTTTAGCTTTTAAGCAAAAGCAAGATTTTAGAAATTCAAAGGTAACCACATGATGACACCACAAGAACACACATCTATATAACTACTTCCACTGCCAGAACTGACAGTATCAGAAAGATAAAGTGCAGAAAAAAGGGTTTCCATTTAAGGCTTTCATCACAGCAGCCTTATGAAGCAAAACGATACAACACAGAGACAGGTGAGCATGCCAGGTACAAGTTATAATGGCCACATTAATGCCTTTGTGAACACCATGTACACAAGTTGTGAAAAAAATATACCTCTATATTTAACATTAATTACTCTTAACTCTGTTAAAACATTTTTCGATCACAACACTTTCTCTTTTTTCCCTAATCTATAACTTGCAAGCTGGCCAGATACTTTGGATTTCATAATTACTTCTTACTCCTTCTGCAAGGACAGAAGATGAGCCATGTGCCAATTAAAGATCACTCCTTAAAGTAACTGTAAAAGTTTAGACAGTGTAGCCCAAAGAATCAAAACTCGAAGTCAGATTTAAAATATGACCCTTAATAGCACTATCAGTCTCTGTGTATGCACTGTATTTTGTTCCACTGAATCTAATCTAAGTACACAAATGAATACAGGACTAAACACTGGCAAATAGGGGTAACATCTAAAATAATTATGACAGTATTTTGTCAAACAAGTTAAATATAACATATCATACAGAATATCCACTTTTGAAGACATATAAATAGCATGTAAAGTTTTTTTTCTTGCTTTTGCAAAATCATAGTTAATTTTAAAAGATCAGCTACCCCATTCAGAAAGTGTAACAGTTATTCTTTCTAAATGTTGCATTGTCTGTGCAGAAGGACTAAAACTACTTGTTCATGACAGGCTGATTACAGAAGAAAACTCCAATGACAGAGGTCATTCTGTTATCAGTTACAAGTCTAGATACAGGATTAAAAAGGTAAGGGATGTTTATTTTAAATCCGGGTTTAAATGCTCCTCTCAGTGTTTGGTGTTCCCAAGGAAAAGAATTTTTAGATAACTATGATATTGAGATGAAAACATAATGAAAATAATCCTAGAAACTACTGTTACTGTGAAATTCAGAATAGAGTACCTTAATGGAACCTTTCCTAATTAATACTAAAAGCCTGTCTCTTTGAAGTATCCCTCAGCTAAATACTCTTTTCCTTATCTTGGTCGTAATTAAGATACTTGCACTTTTCTCCAAATTTTTATCCTTTTTTTCCAGTTACATGTACTCATACCCTGTCTTCTTTGCAGCTTCTCAATTCCAGAAAAAGACAATTTCAAAATTAATTTGGCTGCATAAGAAAGCTTTCAAATACAGATTAAAAAAAATAAGTTTTGAGTATTAAAATCTAAACCACAAAATAACCACAAAACAACCAGACAAGTTGTGTCTGTATCACCTTCATTTTTCCTTATAGAAAAAAAATAATCTAACCACCTTGTGTTTTACAGAATGCCTAATGAGATACTAGTTAGAGTACTAGTTAGATACTGCCAAGTACCTATTTATATGATTTAGTTCAAAATTGAACAAATAGAGACATGAACGACTGGGAATATGTTAAATTTGGGTATTAATATATATAGTGGCATAAAAGCTGCTGAAAAGAAAGCATTTTTGCTACACTGAAAAGCTGGATACATGAAGTACAAAAACAGTATCATCACAGAAGCTGGAGGACAACATGAGGGAAAGCTTCTTAAATATTATGTCCATGCACTACATGTGCACACAAAATTCATCCTTTATAAGAAGTAACTTAAGGTATTGATTTTTTCTTTATAACTGAAATTTTTTCAGGAAAAAGAAAGCCCTCAATTTTTAAAAAGTACCTTCAGCAGAGAAAACTACCAATATATTTTAAGGGAATGGAAGGTTTAGAAAGATCAATCAGGAAATCAAACACTATACTTGATCTTAACCAAGATCTCTTTCAACAGATTATCCTGAAATTATTTGTAAAAAAAGAGATGTATTTTTCTGTTTACATACCTTATTTAAGACACAACAAAAACTGCAACTTGGTACTTACACTGTCTTTTGTAACGTCAAAATGAAAAGATAAGAAAATTACCTTAAAATAATCATCTGACTTATGGCAAGTTTCTCTTCTCCCATATAATTTGTACAAAATGGCCACGACATTACTTTTGTTAGTTTTCCTGTTGTACTAAAACCAGACGTGTGTCTATATTTATTGTGAACTAGGTTCTGCAAAGGCAGGACTAAAATATTTTTTTATTATTAAGTGCATGTATCTCTACAGTGGTCACTAAGGTATTCTTCCCCAAAATAACAGGTCACATATGGTGAGTTTACAAGTGCTACCAGAGCAATCATAAAAGCATCACCAAAACATAGACGTAGTTATTAGCTGTTATAGCAAGGGCAATTCAAACTGGCATTAGAATCTCAGGTATCAGAATTGGAAAGTTATTTTTTTTCGTTCTACATTCTCAAAGATGGAAACTCACTTTATGAAAAAACAGTTAAAAAGACACTTCAGAATCTTTATATTTTTATGTTCAGAAAGCGTTAAGAAAACTAATAGTGGAAAGATCACACTGAAAGCAAATCCCCTTTAATGCCAGAAAGTGGAATGATCATAAATAAAACTACAGTAGTGTTAGAAAGTAGACAAAAGCAAGTGATTAAATGTATGCCACGAGAACCAAGAATACATGCTATGCCTCATTCTCTACTGTCTGCATTTGAAAAACCATGTAACAGTAAATATACCTGGTTAAGTGTGTTATCAGTCTTTAGTTCTTTATGGTTGGAATACTGGATATAGATAGGTTGGTTACGGAGATGTGGAGTAACAGCAGAGTAGTAATTAACCATAGTGATAGCTGCCTCTTCTGTAGCAAGTTCCAAAAATGCCTGTAATTAAACATTTAATTCTCAGTATTCACAAAACAGATATTCTTATTAGCAGTATATAAAAAAAATACTTAAAAGATTTGATAGCACATTTTAAAAATACCAGTCTTCAGAAGATGACTCTCTATATTTTCACTTTATTTGCTGAACTACATTATCTCCAAAAACATATCTGTGAAGATGCAGGACTAAATACTTATCTTACAGCTAAATTTTTGCTTTAAGTAGCTGCCAACCAACCCCTTTTCCCCGCAAAAAAATTACTACAGAAACAGTGTAAGTTCATAAAAATACAGGAACAAAGGTTATCTGGGTTTTAAATACTTACTGTTAAATAACTTATTTCAATAGCATTTTAACAGCAGATTTTTAGGTTAGACACAAAGCATACTAAAAAATGGAAAGCAACTAATTACCTGGTTTTTCCCTTTCAGCATTAGGATGTTGGTTACCTTCCCAAAAGGTAAACCTAAAGCAATAACTTCTGTTTCTGTCACTTCCCCAGGCAATTTTCTGATATGAAGAACACGAGAAGGAGCCCCATCCATTTTATCATCACCTTTGAATTTCTTGTTGTCATTACCATTGGCTGAAAGACATATTCAGACTCTATTTGAAAAGTTTACTGACACTATTAGTGTTTTATTAAACCATGTTTTATTTATAAATACAAGGTATTTTTTTAATATAGCCATCTCTTTAGTTTGATCTCAATAAAATTCAAGGACTCAGAACAAATCGTAAACACACAAATGTTACACAATTTCATGAAAGGTGTATCTCATATAATATTATGTAAGACTACTAACTGACTCAGAAGGGCTTGCATAAGAACTCTCAAGTACATTTTAAAAAACAATCTACAAATCCTGAATCAACTAGAGGTCACCCAGCATTTATTTGGATGGAGAAAAATAATGGTGGATAATTACCAGAAGAGCTCTTAAAGGAAAGGTTTTAAGCATTGTTTGCAGTAATGAACCAGACACAAAATCTAGAAGACTACCAAAGAAAGGAAGCATTATTAATGCTGACAAGGATCACACTTGACAAAGGGGATGACCCAGAGGACTAACATCACAACAGCCTGATGAGATCCACAAACTCAGAATTTAAGGAAAAAAAAAAGTCAATTATGAACTAAAGGATCATCCACAAAAAAGGAAAAAACAACTAATAAACATGACAAAGCAAACATGAACAGAAAAAATGCACAAAAAACCCCAAAACAGACCAGATTTCCTAGCAGAAGCAGGGAACATCATTGTACAAAGCATCAGAAAGATATTATTTGGAATACTTGTACAGAAATTCAGCTTGAGTTCTTTTTTCTTGAACACATTCAATGAAGAGCTAGTTAACTGGATGTAAGATGCCTTGCTTTGGAAAGGTCAGAAAAAATATTATATACTTTGGTTCAAAGGTAATAAAACAGCTGCCTACAAATACATCAGTGGAGTAAACATCAGAAAGAGTCAAGAGCTAAAGAACAACACTGTCATAAGATTGATGGATATTAATAAATAAATTAGTGCTGGAAATTGGAAATCATTTAGATATGAGAGAAGTTAAGAATTTCTGTTTTCTGCTTCTGGCAACAAAACACACAAGTCAGCGTATGAGCTATTCAACTTCTGATTCCATGTTATGATGAGTAGTTTCATAGCTACCTGTATTTTTAAAAAAACAGACTAGTAGAAAAATATATGCAATTAGTAGGGTCCAATTGATACCAGAGATTTTTTTTTTTTTTTTAATAACTACAAATAAAAATAAACACGAGTAACTACTTTTATTTACTTACAACAAAAGTAAAAACAATGAAGGGGAGTGGGAAATCAATAGGCAGCATTTATGTACGTTAAATCCTATAAAAGCCTCATGTTTATAAGAAGGCTGATGACTGCATCTTCCAGACAGGAGAGAATAAGGAAGTCCTCAATTATTACTCAGCTCTAAATACAGAATAGTTCTGAATTTGTGCCAAAACAGTCACCTAATCTAATTCCCTGCATAAAAATACTGCACACATTAAGGACTGACTTGAGCAACTAAGTTTTTCTAAGGTTATGTCTAAATCATAATAAAGAATTCAATTTCTTCACTCAATTTTACTAAACCAATGAGGTTACTCAAGAGTAAACACACAGAATGAAATGGACTCTTATTTTTACAAGTCAAGAACTCTCCTGATTTGGATTTGAAAAGCTAAACCAGGTATGACATTTAACTACCTTTTGAATGCTGTTAGGAAACCTGGTAAACTTTGGGTCTCTGACCAACCCTGTGAACATACTTTATATTGTTTCAAGAATAAGGTTATTCTCAGTATTTCCATTAAATTTTGGTAAAACGTGACAAGACGGGGCTTCAGAGTAGACAAAGGTCACCTGTACAAAACTGAACAATTAATTCTTAAAATTACAGTCAAAGTTTATGTACTTTTACAAAGTACTTTTTCACCTGATGCCTACTACACACGTCTTCCCTAGTTACCAATTTAAATCTCTACAGAAAACTAGGAGAAAACATTAAGTGTGACAGCCTTAACAATTTGTCTTACAAATAACAGATTACAAAAAACTTGCAAAGAAAAAAAGAATTACAGTGATACTGTAACTAGATTTCCATTATATTTTGCACTTCTTAAATAACTGGAATTCACCTTGTTTCCAAAACTGAATATAAAAGGTTACTACTGAGAAAGTGAAAATAAAGTTTTTAAACCTTAAGTTTTAAAACTCTTTAAAAAGTTTTAAAATTTTTACCTTTAAACTTTTAAGAAACTTCTGGTTTTATTACCTCAACAGAAAAAGTATATCCAGTGAATGCTCAGATCAGTACTTTGAGCTCTTTTGTTTCCTTGTGTGGTTTTCAACGTGTAATTTTGATACTAACTTTTCTACAGCATAACATGGAAGAAATTTTTTAAAATAAAGTTTGTATTTGGTTTAGATAATCCTAATGTTACTAGTAAAAGTATCACTGGCCAGTATATGAACATATATAAACTTGCAAAGAAAAATATCTTTAGTACTAATTGTATTACCTGAATAAATTGTTTCTTCATCAATTTGCATTACTATCTAATCTTTGCATTTTGCACAATTTTTCAACTTTTGTTGCAGTGGGTTTAAAGAACAAATCTGAAAGAAGCATTTACTATATATAAAGCAGAGTAAACAGTTTAACTTAGCTCTTGTATGCAAGTCTCTCACACAATTTGTTAAAATACCTAAACTGTTCTTCAAATATTTTTACTCACTGTAAAACAAGATCTACAGAGACAAGTGCCTGTGCTAAGATGTTTATGAAAAAATGCAGATACATAAATATATTAAAATAATATATACAAAAAGAAAGACTTTTGTATTAAGGTATGTACAACAATAAGAAAAATAGCCAGGATTTGAAGGAAGAATACAACATACATGATGGGATTCAGGGACTGTCAATAAGCATTCTCAATGCTATGCAAATGTCCAGATAAAGTTTTCAGCAGTAGGGCAAGCAACCACAACAAAAGCTGTTTATTAACTTATTGGCAAATAATGCAGATAAGTGAGTTTTTAAGAACATTTTTGAACAAATGAAATTTAGCTCTTAGAGCTATTACTTAAGAGTTTTTGGCACTGTATGAAACCTTTTTCCTTCAGTCCCTTATTTGCCATTTTAAATGGTACTTCTCAGCTGGAGACACAGCACTGAACTGCACTTGGGCAGAGAAAAACATAACATTTAAAACATGGGAACAGAATTCATTTCTAGCCACTGAAAGATGAATTCACCTGCTGTCAAAAATCAAAGAAATAACTTCATTATCAAACAAACTGTATCAGTATAATCAACATCCATAATGGTTAAAAGGTAAGTCAAGAAGAGCAAGGTGCCAAAAGAGTAATATTGCCTTGTGGTAGACAGGGAGTCTACGGAGTTAAACAAGGAACCAAAATGATGCTTTCCTACACATCAGGGGAAAGACAAAATTGCAGAAAACTGGGAGAGGGAGGGACAGGGATGTGTTGGAGGGGTGAATCTCACAAGCCAATAACTACTGCTGAGGAAGGGCTATTGAACTGGAAGCATATTGGCAAGTAGGTGTTTCACCTAGTAGTTTGGTTTTCACCAGACTTGAAAAGCCTGATCCAATTCAAACCTCTTGCAGCTCACACTTGTAACAAATATAAAGATACACTGGATAACATAAATCTACAATATTTTCACTGGGGGACTAAAAAATAAAATAACAGGGAGAATAGCATAACTAAACCATAATGTCAGTACTGGTTCATTTACTAATCAAGCAACAGCTTTAAAAAAGTTAAAATAAAAAACAGTAACTCCGACAGCTAACCCTGATTACTCAATGTTAAATTGAGACTAAAAAAAAAAAAAGCCTTGTTCTGTAAGAGCCATTGCACTGATGTAAGCCATCTTTAGCTCTTTACCAAGGAGAAGAAAAATGCAGTTCTCACATGACATCAGTTGTCTATTTCTAAACAAAATCTCTGAGTATTACTCTTATAACTAAATACAATACAACGATCTAAACATAACTGATATGTAAGCCACATCCCAAAGAGTTCCTTCAGCATACGATAAATCAAGTTGTTGAAATTGAATGCTTAGGATCTCATAAAGCCTTGAGATGGTCATTATCTGAACAACTTGGGTCCTTGGCATTTTTGATTAGCAATTCCTGTTCTATTAAACACAGGAACAGAAACCTACATCTAAGCAATAAAATGAAATGTAACATATACAGGCCACACTGTAAGTCTATAGCATTCAATTGTTTAAGCTCTGCAGATTCAATGATTCTAAGTTGTTTCTGCAGAAGAACTGATCCTAAAAGTTCATCATAACTTCTGGCAAACATTGAATAACTCATTTCCTTATTTTTGAAAACATATTTTAATCTAGAGGTCCTCTGCCCACATATTTATTTCTCAAGAAATACATAAGTAGTAAATATACCTTTAAGTTGTATTTCAGGTGTTAAGGCCCAAAATACCTAATTTACCTTGAAAAAGATGAAGCCTTCATTTTAAATGCATTATTTTCCTTTACAATAATTTGTTTTCATACTCACAGTGATTTAGAAATATAACTGCATGGCTACAGCCAAAGTTTTTGCATACAAGAAAAATTCCTTCCACCTATTATTTCATGGAAAGAAGTTGAAAAAATGTTCAAAATTCAACACAAACCACTGATTATAAATCCCTGCATATGTGCAGTAGTGAAATAATTGAGAAATACACATGCTTTCTGCAGGAGTCAACCTATGCTTCTCAACTATTAGTACATACCAATATCCAACTAAAAAAAAAAAAGCAGTAAATAATTAGCCATTCCTGAAACACTTATTTCATCCTGTAATACAAACAGTTCATACATTAAACACAAGAAGCTTACTATAACTATTATTTTTTGATTACTAAAGTAGAAATGACTTCTTGTTTCACATTAAATACATGAAATATAAATTTTACATTAATATACGAAATTTTACAGGTAGAACATAGGACATATATCCACAAAGGAACAATCTGACCAAAGGAAAGGCAAAGGAATTATGAAGATACCTAGTTTACAATCGTGGATCGTGACCTGAGAGAAAGATTAAGTATTGCAGTGGCTACCAAATACAATCACGTGCATGAAAACACCAGCTAAGGAAACTGCTGACAAATGGCAAGGCTTTAAAAAAAAAAACCACTGTTACTTTGTTTCTGAGGTTCTTTCCTTAAATTTATATACTCTGCCTCATGTCACAGATAGAATGTATGAAGAGGAGACCTTAGCCAGATCCAAGTGATGAACTTTTCCACATGCGACAAGAGGTTTGCAAAACAAGAAAAACAGGACTTTTGTTTTAGTACAGGCATCTTCAAAAGTTAAAGCTAAAAATAAAATCTTGAATTTATAATGTCTGAGAGAAAGATGTTTTCTGAAATCTGCATTTGTACACCTTAAAATTAAAGGGTACATGTTCAGTGGTTATGCTTGGCTGGCTGGTGGGGGTGTTCTGTTGTTTTAGGGCTTGGGAGGGGATAACGTGTTCTGCAAGACACAGCATTATCCTTGCTTGGCCGCTACTGCATTGTGGAAGTTTTACCACTTGAGCCAAAACCTTAACCAATAGTCACAGGTGGATTTTTTTACCACAGACACAGGCCATGTGCAAAGTAAAATCTTGATCAATCAGTAACAAAATATCTTCTGGTACAAAGACTTGTGCCTATCAGGAACCTGAGCTTAAGTAATCATGTCCAAATAATTAAAAAAGTAACTACAGAGCTTTTAAGTGACACATTTGAACAAAGGCTGGACCTCTGCTTCAAAACTACTCAGCACTGTTTTCTAAGCACCTATGGTAATACACTTTCAACATGTGGCTGTTCAATGTTTCACAGTCTAAAACTGGTACACTTCCCTTTGGGCCTTAAAGCATGTAAAAATTCTAAGGCCACACTGAAGTGGAACAAAAATTAAATACTATAGCATAGTAATGCTGACAAAAATTAAATACATTCATAATAGCCACTATTTATTTTTCCCAATCTCAAGCTTTTTTGAGGTGTTTTGTTTCTTACGTTATAAAAAGATATCATATATTGCTTAGGCATTCAGAGCTTTACAGTTTAGTTCATCCACATGTACATGCCCATGTATATCTGTAGAAAAATGTAAATTATGGTCTATTATTAAATTACTACATTTCCAATCACATGCAATGTACTTTAAACCTTGTCAATTACTATTAATTGCAATCAATTTGCAAACTTTAGCAGTAAATTACCTATGTTTAGGTATCATTAATATTAACTACTAACCAGTTTTATTTAATGTGCTATCAAAACCAGCACATCTATGTTTATTCCCCAAGTTAAACACAACACTTGAAATTGTATTAGTTTGTATGCTTTGATGCAAAGTATTCTACTAATACAGCGAATTACCTACCAAAGTCAGTGCCAGCATTCTGTGTTAATGAACTAAAAATAAGATCAAGTTTAACTGTATAATTTTAAAGCCTTAGGAATTTGGTGAGCTCAGTTCCTAAATAGTTTTTGATATTCTGCTACTGATCTAATGTCAACACACGGGTGAGGAAAATTAAATTGGTGGAACTATACTAAAAAAAAAACAAAACAACACCCTGCTAATTCTTTTTTATCAACATCTTTCATTTTTTATCCACATTCTTTGGAATTATTTTCTTTTTTCTCATAATTTTTTTCTCAATTTGCAGGTTGACTGCCTTTCTAGTCACTGTCTGCTGTGCATCAAGATGCATAAAAAGCCCACCCCTAATTCACAGATATTTATGATATAGTTATGCTCTCCAAAGATATCACAACCAAGCAAAACTATGATAGAAAATAAGAATAGACTTTGGACAGTGTTTTCCAAAAAGCTGAAGAAAAATACTAGTAGTAATTCAAGCAGTATGAGGCCTGTGTTACGAGACCTACTGCTCCTAAACTAATTCAGCAGAAAAAAAAAGTTCTTGTATATTTAAATAAATGTTTGACTGAAATCAAATTCCACAACAATAATCAAAAGTAGGTCCAAAACATGAGATACAAGAGTTCAGAAAAAAGTGGTAAAAGAACTCACATAGCAGTCATCCTCAGTTATCTAAGTCTACCTTTCCACTATGGCTATTCCTTTTACAAGACACAAGAAGTACTCCAGACAGCAAGGAAACTTATAGTGAATTTTACTATAAAATACTGTCAGTTTCCTTTCATCTATTCAGTCTTGATGGATACTGATGACAAAGCTGTTTAGAAAATGCACAAGGCTAAGATTATGAGCAATGTCCTTTGGATAACAGTCCAACGTTAGCATTTTCCATATTATTTACCAAATTACCAGTTGTTCAGATAATCTGCAAGAATACAACTCAAACACCTGTCCAACATTTCTGCAAAATAAGGAAAGAGTAATATATAAGACAGACAAAGCATGTATCTTTCATGCCTTTCTCTGACTTGAAGAGATTCAGAGCAAGAGAATTCACATAAAAAAACACCCTAATGGAACTGTTACTACAATACAAAGGTAAGAGGGTAATTTTTAAAAACCTCATCAGCAATCTTATCCCTAAAGATGAGGGACACAGCCCCCATTTAGCAGAGATTTAGAAATGAGGGTGCAATTCACAAGTTTTTGCTCTAAGCTTAGGCCTGCTAGGATACTCTTGGTTACAACTGGGTTTTTGATTGTGTATACTTTTACCAATAAAACTCAAGATTAGAAAAACAAACTGCCTCTTTCTTCTGTTTATCTAGGTATCTGTTTGGAAAAATAATATGGGATCAGATGCTGAAAATATCATGGTCAAAGTCAGAACAGGTATCTATGTACTCCAAAAAACAATGACCAGGCCTCATAAGATCATGACACTTCCAAACATTAAGAATGAAAGGACATTAGAAGAGTTAATTTTAAGAGTTAGAGTAGGACAATTTCTACAACATATCTCCTTTAAAAAGAACTTAATAAATTATTACAGCATCTTTTCAGCCCTGAAAAATCAGAGAAGATTCATCACTACTGTGTCTTTGCTACAGCTGAAAAACTCTGTTCACAAAATTTTTTAATTCTTAAGAGAAAATTAATAGAACTAAAGCAAAAGGAAGACAATAATTTGGATATAAAGAATACTTGAACTCATGGCCTTCAGGAGATGAGTACAGAAAAATTAACATGTGTTTCAATTTCAAATCTAATTACTTCTACTGAGAAGTAATTTGTATACTCTGCAAGTATGGAAAAAGTATTTCCACATTCACGATAAACAAGATGGCTATGGAGGATATATTCAGAAGTTCAGAGAGCTGTGGATCTGGCCTATGCTACAGGGCTTCTTAAATGCTATTCAACAGAGGCAGGAAGACAAAAGAGGTATTTGAACAGGATCCCAAGAAACTGTTCAAAAAAACCCCAAACAAACAATACTATTTAAAACACCCAAACAAACAAAACACCCAAACCAAACTGGCCCCCTTTCCACCTCTGTAGAGGAGAAATTAATTACTATTTGAAGTTTGAGGCTTCTTAGACAACCTTCTGTACTTTTTTTGCTGAGAACTCTAAATTATAGCAATTCTTAGTTCAATTCTTTCACTTCAGCGTCTAAATTTTTTCATTGACCAATGACCTTGTATTTAGTTTTCTTGAAAGAAAAGTTCCCCTGAAAATATATGGAAAATTGGTAACATTCAAGACTTCATCCTGGTAACAGTGCTCTCCTTACCCCTCCCATTGCCTAAATCCAAACTCTCACACACACAACCCTAACTCCTTTTCATCCTAGTTTTTTTTAAGTAAATGCTGAAGACATCAGAGGACTGCAGAAGACATCAAGAAAACAAGAACAAAAGACCTCTGTCAGAACCAGAAGGAAGTAAGAAAAGCAGAGGAAATAAACAAGTGTTCTAAAATGGCTACGAATGCAATAAACTGTATTTTTAACCTATTCCAAATAAGCCTCTCCCCACCTTTCCTTACAGAATTGCCAAAGGAAGTGGTTTTCTGCCACCGTGCTCCTCCACCACACATTGCACCGGTTCTTACTCTAAGGGAAAATTACACTTTTTGGCACAACAGTTTAACACTGGCTTAGTACTAAGACTGTATAAGCACTCCAACACTGTGAAGTTGAGGTGGGATTTTTTTTTGTGAAGGATGTAGGATCTGGCATGAGTTGCCACCACAGCACCATAATGTAACATGAAATTACACCTCAAACCCCAATCTTTTACTACTAGATTAGAAGGGAAGACCCTGCTGTTAAGAAAAATTGTTCAGGCACATTAAAGCAGTGACCCAGGCAACTGTACGGAAAACCCAGCAACATTGATGCCATGAATCAATTCCTTCACATATCCAAGAAAAGAAAAAAAATGCATGGGGAAAAAAAAAAAAAAAAAGAAAAAGAAAAACCTCTGATGTGAGCCCTCTACAGAAAGATTATCTGCAATAGAACGCATTTTAGCAAGTGCTAATTCACAAAAAGCCTCTCTCTTTTGATCACCAGAAATACGACCAAGGAACAACCACACTGATATTCTGAAATTCTTGCACTGCAACCTCAGATTAAAGTAGCAAAATGAAGTTTCCTGCTTTAGCAGTCTAAACGAGAAGAGAGCAAACTGTTTTCCTGAATCCATTCTCTATCATGAAACTGGCAGTGTTCTTCCCTGTAATGCCCAGACTTGCAGATGCCTAAGTGTGAAAAAGCTGATGTCATACAAGAGTTGTTAAGCTGTTTACCTTTGCTTGGTAGTTGTGATTCCTTACTTTAAAGACAGCTGTACAAGACAAGTTTAATTTTTCATCCCATCACTCAGTAACACTTTCGTATACAGACATCTGAAAGTTGCCTCTTGTTTTATGGAATTTTTCCTGAGATACCCAAGGTTTATGAGTATGTACAAGGTCACTACAGTCTAATGCATGTCAACGGTTTATCCCTCTATAGCATAACAGATTCTTTTATCAGTGTTCTCCCCTTGCAAACAGGAAATTAGTCCAAGTATAAATGATAGATTTCTCCTTTGAAAGGGCATCACTTACCAGTAACTACCATGCTGCTCATGTTAGAGTTCGGGCTACTGAGTACACTGCCTGAAAGAAGTTCGTCAGATCCTCTCTAAAAAGAAAGAGACAGTAAGAGATTTTTTTTTTTCCTCTATTTTGTGATTTTTTAAAGATGATATATAAAATGTCAGTTTGGCAGGGAAAACCTCTAGAAGAAATCAAGCAAGCATAACCAAACCTATTCAGATTTGGCACACTTTCTCTTTTCAGATAAGTCCAACAACTTGAAAACTAATAAAAGCAGTATATTTACATGGCAATTGTTTTAATCAGAGCAGCCTAAGAACAGTTGTTCCACAAACCACTGAAATACAGTCACCTCCAGACACAATGAGACCTGCTGTGCAATAATTTTACCTGCATTTCAAATTAAAATATTATAATTAAATATTTAGTCTATTGAATTAACATTTATTTGAACTTATTTTGATATTTTAATACACGTATTACACGTAGATGAACTACAGGGATGTGTAGATGAACTACAAAGCATATCTATACAAATAGAACTATGGAATTTAGCTCAATTCTAACAATCCTATTTAAAAAAAAAAAAAAGCTTGTCTTCATAGGAACTTATCTATTTTAAATTTTGCGGATATCCATCTGTCCTGTGAAACAATTTAGGACAGGGAATTACATCACTGTAATTCTTCAAACAAGACATACCAATTATAGGCTCTTTTTGAAAATTACTCAAAGGTGGGCTGCAAAAAAAACAAAGGAGGTTTTATATTGAAACAACATTAATACAAAATAATCCATTCTTCTCAAATTATCTGTGAGACAGAGGTCTGAGACATCTAGTGGCTTTTGATTATTCTCAAGCTCCAAAATATTTAGGTAATCTTTCATTTAGAAATAAATAAATAAATGGAATAAACCTGACATCCATCCTTTGAAGGTTATCTTTAATTTTTTATTAGTTCTTTCCCTTCAGAAGTACCTCCCCAGCACCTTTAACACTAATCCATGTCACTGCTAACATGGAAATGAGGAAAGAAAATAGTTACTGCTATCTTTATGAAAAAATATTTTTAATTTTGTCATGAACACTACAATGTAATATGAAGAATAGTTAGTATGTTTTACAGAGCACCTCACTACTGCATACTGAATTAACCTGAAGACATCACTTTTCTAGGCAGCATGCTTGCAAGATTCATAAAATCAAACCTTTACCAATTTTATCAGAGCGTACTGTATGCATGTGCATACAAAGAACAATGTGTTAAAGTTTTGTTCAATCCACAGTTGAAATCCAGAAGCTCTTAGAAACTGTAAAATGTATGCATAGAGCCATTAAAGTTTACTTAGTTTTCAGAATCAGCTCTGAAGAATCTTTATACAGTTTATTGAACTGTCTAAGAACTTAAGGGTATGCAGTTGTCCAGGTTTGAATCAGAACAAAATCAATTTTCTTTTAGTAATTTTACTTTTCAGTTAAATCTCTTCTAAGAAACTGCATTTGCTCAAATAACAGCATGTTTTCTGGTCAGTGTCTATTCCTAGAAATGCTAACACCTGATGTTTATAGGTACTGCTGGAGACTGGTAAGCAGACTCAAGGCCACTGCTTAGTTCTGCTAAACTACTTATGCTGTGGAAACAAAAGCTGTTCCTATGAAATCAACAACAGATTTCCTTCAACACTGAGTAACATCTAATACCAAGATTAGGTAGGATCATGAGAAAGAGCACATCTTGTTCTTCTCAATGTAAGAACAGATCTCTAAACACATAAAAAATTTAGCTGGACAAAACTGACAAATAAGTTGAAGAAGTTACAAAAAATCTGTTATTCCAACTACACTGCTGTCTGATGTATATATGACATTAATGAAGACACTAAAACATTCCTTCTTTCCATATTTTTTAACGTAATACTTCCATTAGTAAAATATTGCAAAGTTCAGGATTACTAGCAGTATTAGCTTACGCAGTGGTAACTTTAACTTTTTCTGCTCCTGACCAGCTTTTCCCCTAAGCCCTTGTCTGCAGTCTGAACATCTCAACTGAATAGGCAGAAATAGCAGCAGAGACTGAATCAGTTCATAGTTAGGCATATTAAGATAACTAGTAGCAGGTTTTTTTCCTTAATATGCCAGGCATTAATTTGTAATGGTATAGCAGTTACGACATAAAAAAGCTGAAGCATCCCCAGTGCCACATGAATTCTCTTCCCAAAACCTGTAGCAACTTTACAATTCTGAAATATCTGAAATTTGAGTTGCCTTCAGATTCAAGAAGTTCCTTACAGCAGCAAGTGTTGAGTAGCAGAACACAAGATTGTTAACATAAACTTCTGGTTTCTGGAAAATCAGGCTTTCAAAAAGCTATTAATTTCTTAACCCATAGCAGAAAAACCCAAAAGGTGCAAAAATTATTCCACGGAGTGTGTATTCAGTTTCTATTTTTTTTTTCCTTTTTCTCTATTTTTGTTTATTTCTATTCTGTTTTGTGACCATTTACAAAGTTTTCATTTTGGAACATTTCATTTTGCATTTCATCAATACACTTGAGAGTCAATCACAAGATTTTGTCATTACACTTGAAAAAGTGTTAACAGTTTTTCTTAATAAGAACAAATAAATGCAAATTCCTTATATTGGCATATATCAAACTCTACATTTGTTTTATTCTCATAAATCAGTGTTCAGAGGTCTGACTCACTGATGTACACATTATTGTTGAATGTTCTTCCAGCTCACCATGAAATCACAAACATACAGCAAACCTTTACTAACTCACTCCCATACATGCTTGCCAACTTCTCATAAAATACAAAGATTTCTTATTTGACTAATCACCTTCTTAGATATGCATGGTTATTTTTCCTTATTGGTTCTTAAGAAGCCTTGACACTTCTGCACTTCATTCTGTATATAACTTTAAAACCAGCTGTTCAGCAAAAGACACATGATGTACTTGGATACAGAGCAGTTAAATTACAAAATCAGTAAATAGCTGGTAATTGTCATTTACTTCAAAAGTGTTATCTTAAGATGACAGTTGTCTAGTAAAGCAATTTAATGTTAGCATTTTAAGTAAGCCAACTCGTACTCTGAAGACTGACATGAGTACATAACACAAGCACCTCCTGAGCTACACCACAGACATAAATACTTATTTTACTTAAATTTATTTAGCAGAAACAAGACTTTGTTCTATCTGTGCTTTGGGGTGCTTGGTTGTTTTTATGTGCATCTCTTTCTAGAAGATGATAAGCCAAAAAAAGACTAGCATCTTGCTCCAAGAACAAAGTTCTTCCTCACTTCACTATGGCACACATATTTTTCATTATTATAACCTGCTTCCCAATCATCTTGAACATTCACTAGTCTTATTCTCAAGCACATCAGTTCTGCCAGTAATATAATGCAAAACAAAGAAATCTTTAAACTAACAGATAAATTCTATTGGGTTTTTCAGAAATAAGGAAATTAAACTTTTTTCTTTGAGAAAAATAACAAAAATCAGATTCAGTGCTGAATGGACAATCCAAGAGCCATGTTGTTCAACTTTTTCCCATCTGTGCAAACTGCTATGTATCAGAGAATCAAAGCAAGTTTGAGACTGCATAACAAAGCTGAGAATCACAAACACATCTAACACAGATATGTCCAAATCTCAGTTAAAATAACAAGTGAACAAAAAACCACAATGATTTTGTCAGACTGAAAGCAGAAGTTTCTATAACAGTAAGTTCATAGAGACTAATCGAATATACATGTGAGCATGAGGGAAGGAGATTATAAAGGATAAAATCAGAAGTATAAACTGCTATTATACCATTAAGAGCTCATCTTCTGACAGCTGGTCCTCAACAGCACAAATTTTCAATCCTGAATTTCTATTTCTGTCAATGTAAATAAAAAGCTAAACCACTGCCTATTCAGATTGGCGATACCTAGAACATTTCTTCATAAAACCAGCATCTGCCAAAATGCTATTACATAAAATAAGGGAATTGCCCAACTAACTTCTTGCAGTGAGTGAGCCTTGAATTTGTTGCAGCCAATACTGTCCTTTCAATGAAGTTCATCTTCTCACACCCTTGCCCCCACAGGAGCATTTCCATTCATGATGTGAAAACAACACATTAAAGCATTGTTTCAACCAATGAAATCAAGTAAAACTGACATGTAGGATCACTTTCAGAAAAAAGATGAAAAAATATACCTACTCAAGACTTTGAATACATATTTTGGAGAAACTTAAATATTACATATATAAGAATTATTTTATATATTGTAAACTTAAGATACCACTTCAGTATTTCCGTTAATTTCTGTTAGTGAATACAGTTACTGTATATACTGTCTCTCCTACAATTTACAAAATCAATTATACAAAGAGAACAAAAAAGTCCCTAGCTTAGCAAATTATTTCCTACCTCCATGACTTAACAGTCTAGCTAACAGAATCCCTCACTACACAAGCTAGATTTACATAGCAGGATTTCAGATTCCCCTTCGTCATAATAAACTACTACAAAATTTAATGCTATCACAGGTTATATTAAGTAACTGTAATTTCAGGAAGTCATTACAGTCATACTTTTAAGCTCGTAAAAAAAAAAAATACTATTTGGAAGCCTTTGCCAACTATTTTCCTCACTTTCCAGATATGGCGTGAAATATTTCAAACATTTCACAGATTCTATTGCACCCAAGGTAAAAAAAACCAACAAAACCCCAAAACAAAACCCAAAAAGCATAACAACTTTGGCTTGAGAGTTATCAAGGAGGTTTGAAGGTTTCACCTTTAAGCATCCAAGTACTTTTTGACAACTCTTTATGAAGAGAAACATTATCATCTCTTCTAGGAATAACTCAGGACTATGAATACTTGGATCATCAGAAGTTATGGCTGAACCTAATATTACAAACTGTGTATTACAGAGGGCTTTTTTGAAGCATGTCATGCTTCAAAACACTAGTAGTGACTACTACTAGTCAAAACACCAGTAGTGACTACTAGAACACTAAACCAGTACTACTAGAAACAGTAAACAAGTGATAAAACTGCACTTTGTTAAAGTCAACAGCATAATTTAAAATAATTTCTTAAATTTCCACCAGAAAAGATAAAGAATACACTAAAAAATACTGAAAAATAATTTTCTGATAAATCCTCTCATTTCTGGTATTCAAATTTGGTGATATTACAAACCTATCTCAAGAACAGGATACTTCTGCCTCCCTCACTTCTCTCTCTCTCCTACCAGATGAAAGAAAAAAGGCAAACTTTAGCTGCACTGTGCATTTACCACAGTCATTCTCAGCCTACAGGCATGAATTTCCCAAGGGGTATGACAAGCCAGGAGACAGATCTCATGATTTAAAGAAATCTAACAGTATTGTAAAACACTTCATTCCTAACAACATCTGGGAGCAATTTAAAAGAAAAACCCAGAGACCTGATGGTATGGGAGAGGAATAAAAGCATATTTTTTCAAACTCAGACATTAAACATTCCCCTTTAACAGATATGCATTTGTAAACACACTGCTTTCAGTATTCAATGTCTCAACTTTGGGGACTGGATGTTAGAAGTAACAGGAAAATAGACTTCCAACCCTCAAACATAGCACTTATAAACTTAGTTCAGCTTACATGTGATAGGTCAGAATCTAACAAATGCCTACTTTTTAACAGGATAAATTTTTAATGAAACACTACAAACATACATATGCACCCTTCTGGTTCGACTATACCCACTTTTGTGAAAACACGTAATTCAAGTTACCTAATAAATAGACTGTTACACCTCCCATACATACAGGATAACAGCAGACTTACTCAGGACAGGACAAGCCAAGTCCAAATATACAATATTGAAGAAAAGGTTGTAGAAATTTAGTGAAACAAATCAAAAGAATCTGCTAAGTCTTTAGGACTGAGACAAGTCTCAGTTCCTCTAAAAAGCCTGCAGATTCTCAGAAGACAATGTAGAAAAGGGACAAATTTCTCAAAGCACCTGAAGATCAAGATGGACTATCAAACTAGAAAGCTGAAGTGTAAAGAAAGACTGCAGGCAAGAGTCCTGTCCAATACCAGCCAGCAATTCAAATATATAGTAGGAAGTACACAAGGTATTTTATTCCAGCATTTCAGACTTTCCATCCCACTTCTACCAGGAAAAAAGTGCTACTCCAAGGCAGCTGAATGTAGCTGTTAGTAAATTAGAATAGGTGAGAATCACTCACTAGAGCTACCACCTGGATGCATACTTAGCTGTCTAGTCAGAGAACAATGGCAACTAGAGGTACAAATTTGTCCCTCAGTAGCAGTTCCCAAGTCTAAAAATCAGAATCACCAGGAAGGAATTTTCTACACAATTCTCTGCTATTTCACAGTAATAAATTAAAAGCACTAGTGCTATTTTGTCTATGACTCAATGCTCACATTACACATTCATAGAAAAACAGATTTTATGAAAAGCTGAAAACAGCTGTGTATGCTTGCAGCTGTGAAGAAAACCTGAATCCCTAAATCTAATCTCACAGTCCCATTAACAGCTTGGGAAACCACATCCTCATTTGAGACAGCTAACACCAAAAGCAAGAGTCCTACCTTCTCCCTGGCCCTAGCAAATTGTTTTTATCTATCTGTTCTCCCCAACTTAGTATTACTACAAGCATTTATGCAACCCCATGTTTTGCTACAAATCTGACTAAAAAGATGCTGGTTGTTGTGTCAGCTGGGCTTTATCCTGGTAAAGTTACCAAGAGAGGTTTGTGAAGAGAATACCCAAAGCTGTTGCACAAGTATTATTACAGTGACAAAAAACTGAATGCAGCTCAATTTACTTGTGAAAACATGGCACAAAGCTGCAAGAATCAGGAAAGGTTCATGATGATGTGCTCCTATTTTTCAGACTGTGAAGGTGATGACATTTCTCTTCCAACACCCCTCTGAGTTAAGATGCATATATAGGTGTTCTGCCTGTTACAAATGAAAATTAGGTGGTTTCCAATTAGGGACAGACACTAAAACATACCAATAGTATACTTGTATATACAACAGTATACTAAGCCTTCCTTACATTGCTGCATATATGCCACAGACCAGAAACTATTTTTTCAACATTCTCCCTTTCTCTCCATTTTCAGCTCACCAGAAGTATTATGGTGGCAGAATGAGCACCAATGGGAAAGAAAAAAGGAAAAAAAAGAAATAAGAGGGAAAAAAGGGAAAAAAGAAAAAAAAAGAAGTAAGAGGGGAAAAAAGGGAAAAAAGAAAAAAAAATTTCCCTCTTATTTATTTTTTTTTCTTTTTTCCCCTCTTATTTAAAGGGAAAAAGAAAAAAAAATAAGGGGGAAGGAGGGGAAGGAGGGGAAGGAGGGGAAGGAGGGGAAGGAGGGGAAGGAGGGGAAGGAGGGGAAGGAGGGGAAGGACTGGACTATTCTGGGAATAAATACAGAAGCCATTTCAAACAGGGTCAGTTTACAAAAGTTACTGTTAAAAAGAAAGCAAGTATCTTCCACTCTAAGAAGCTGGATTTTTTTTCTCCAAGGACAGTTTCCCCATTGCTTCCACTGCTGAAGAGACAAAACCATATGCCAGTTCTAAATTTCTGAACATGGTCACCCTTCATTCTCTACTTCACTGCTACCATGTTCTGCATTTTTTTGCTGTCTACTGTTGCTAAAGCCAAGAACTATTAAACATGAAAGTTGCTTCAAAACCATTCCAGTTAATACAAAAATAAAATCCTTTGAATAAAAACCCATTTTTCTCATATCACAGTCCTTACAGGACATGTCTAATCTACCAATAATCAACTAACAATTATATTAGACATGCAAAGATAGTTCAAAACTGTCATTCTAATATTTTAAATACAATAAAACAGACCATCACATGGCACTTGCCTGTAAGAATGAGTTAAACAGATTTGTATTCATTACACAGTGTACAGTTCAAATAAAAAGTCACAAAATATCTATATATCTATAGTGTTTGTTTCCACCACAAGGAAACTTCTAGTTCTTAGCAAAAAAAGAGTTAATGTTCTTCATTTTTTTAATAGAAGAGATTATCCCTCAGAACTTCAGTTAAAGAAGAAGGACAATAGTTCAAGAATACTTAGAGATACTGCAGCTTTGTGCTCTCTTCCTCATCAGCTCAAATCTCTTCTGGTTTTAGCTACTGCCTGCCTACTATAATGCCCCCTCCTCCCCCCAGTTACTACTCAACCAGGAAAAAGGACTTTGTGACACATTAGTGTTTGGAAAACTAACAGAAAGTACTAGGACAATGCTTCCTAGCATCTTCTACCCAGTTCTAACATAACCAACCAAATAACACCAAGTATTCCCTCTTTCTTTAAGCATACTGCAAAGGCTGATGCTTCAATTTTTGAGGAAAAAGGCCATTCACACATCTCTAAACATTTTAAAACTGTGTTTACAGAAATATACCAGTCTTCCATCCTAAACACAGCAGGGCTGTCCACACTTGACACTCAATTTTTTGGCCAGTGTAGCCCAAAGCACTGCCAACAATGCCACAGACACCCAAAAGCTATGTACAAAACAATACATCCATGAAGAAAGAACCAATTCTTTTCTCCCATCAGGTAGAAGTACACCTCAGCCATTCTGAATTGTGCAGTACATGTACACAAAATGAGTCACTCAGTTGTTCAGGCCCCATTTACCACACAGCTACACATGCCATCCAAGAGAAAGATGACACATTAGACTGAAGTGCACACTGAAATACAGTAATCAAGAACTATCCTCTTCAATAAGCACCAAAAGTTCACCTGCATTACTCCCTGCACCTGTGTGATGTATATTGTTTACATCACATTTTATACCCCACAGAAGAGTCTCTTATTTACTCCCAAGAAATGTACATTACATATTTCATATACTCACTTCAACAACTGAAAAAGGCTTTATCACTCCAAGTGCCAAATCAGTTTATTTATCCAGATTAAAGCATCATAATTGTAAAGACAACACAAAACAGCAATTCAGACTATAGTTATTAGATTCTGATGCTCAAACTTCTACAGCCAGTGAACAATGAGAAATTTGAGACTAGAAGCTAACGAGCAGGCCATTTAATTTTCAGTGACCAAAAACGTCATGCAATAAAACCAGAGCAACTAATATGTGCCGTTTTAAAAAACACAAAACCCAAACATTTTATGTAATATGGCAATTTTAAAACTATGCATGAATAAATCTATAAATCTATAGAGAATTTCTTCAATAAACTGAAAATATTAAAAATTACGATGAACTATGTAATATTCTATCATTACTGGAATCCTTACTGCTGTTCTATTAAAAAATACTTTACAAAAACTCCTTATATGCAACAATGAGTTCAGAAAGTAACATCAGACACAGAGCTAAAGCTCATTCTTTTTGTATTATTTTGTAAATTTTAATGGGTGAACTGTGTGCAGAGTGACATTTTCTTGCCTCTTTTTTTAAGAAAGCAAAACAAGACATTAAGAACCAAATCAAATAGGAATTATTTCATATGTACTTAAAAAATTACTGGGTTTTGATATGTTCGAACATTCAGAAATTAAAGGACACTGCTCTTCTAACAGATTTTAGCTAGGAAGCCTGCTCCCACTGCATATTTTGAGATGTGCAATTACCCACATTTACACTATGTAAACCAAGTTTTCAAATAGTACTTGGCATTTTTTCCACCTCCATTTTGAGTTTTATGTTTTCCTTGGCTTTTGGTGTTAATTTCTGGTAACTCAACATGTGTATAAAACCAGGATTGAACATCTGACAGTTTGAGGAACAAAAAAATGTTTTAAATCAAAAGAAAGCACACAGCACAAATAAATGGTAATAGCTTCAAATTTAGAAGCCTCATTAAGAGGTAACTAAGACTATAAAACTGTTAAAATATTATAAGCAAGTCTTCCTTTTATTTTATACTTGCCTCACCCACCTACATTCCCCACAGCTCAAAAGCTCTTTTTAATTCAAAGACTACAACAGATAACTTCTACTATTAGTCTTTTAAGAGTGGGTTTAAAAATATACCACGTTCACTTTTCTGTTTAAGAGAAACCAGCCAGATGATCATGTACTTTTCAAATTTGGATCGACATTACTGATGATAAAATAAAGCAAACAGAAGGGTCATATGTCACAATCCTGGTTTTATGTCACAATCCCCTTCTCCAAGTATATTTGAATACATCATAAACATGATGTTTAACTGATCACTATACATACAGTAGGTGCAAAATCTCAAGAAAGCATCAGGTCAAAAAAATATCCTGGACAAACTCTTTTAATGCACATAAATCCCTGCCCACTTCCAAAGGCACAGAAAATCACAAGAAAAGCAGTGTCAAAAGAGCACTGAACTGCTGATGCAACACCCTGGATGCAAAATTTGTTCCCTACACACTTCTAAAGCACCCCGAAGAAAAGTTTGCAATGAAGAAAAGCTGAGATAAGTATTCCCAGTTGTTTATACACTGTGTATAGGTAAAATATTCCTCAACTTTAAAACAGAGGTTCATCCAAAGCAATTAGAAGTCACCAGAGCACACAAAGGACAATTATTTCACATGGCCTTCCACAAAGCATGACAAAGTTTACTTCTCCGACATTAGTCAGCTTTCTCCAGAAACTATCATCCTTTTTTTTTATACCCACTACTTCCACACACAAATGGACTGTCTTCCTAAAACACAGGGAATAAATCTATTTAGGCAAAAAGGCAAAGAGCCTTTTTGACCTTCTGTGTCCTTCTGTGTCCTTCTTTTAACCCTTACCTCTGACATACTTCTCTTCCTTCTTACATCATAACTTCTACAATCAACAGGAAAAGGCAGCTAGGTCATCTGAAGTGTCTTTATTTCATTGTCTAGCTAGTACTTGAAAATACGGTGCCAAAATCACACTACACACTTACAATGTATTTCTGAAGCACTCCAATTCTCATGAGATTTTAAGTCACTCACACCTAAGAATGAAAGGGATATTGAATCCTTTTACTTCTCCTGACCTAAGAATGTCAGAATTTATGGTTCAAGCAATACACGGGCTATCTGAAATTGCTTCTTCATTAGACATAATTGGGGGCAATTTTAAAATTCTTTTGCCCCAAACCTTCACTTCTGAAAGACTTAAACTTCCTTAGTTATTCCTCCAAACTATTACATTCATAGAATCACAGAATGGTTTCAGATGGAAGAGACCTTAAAGGTCATCTAGTTCCAAAACCCCTGCATGGGCAAGGACACCTCACTCTAAACCAGGTTTTTCAAAGTCCCATTTAACCAGGCCTTAAACACTTCCAGGGATGTGGCACCCATAACTTCTCTGGGCAACCTGTGCCAGTGTCTCATTACCTTCACAGTAAAGAGTTTCTTCATAAAGTCTAACCTAAATATACCCTCATAGTTTAAAGCCACTGCCCCTCATCGTATTGCTATGTGCCCTTGTAAAAGTGATAGGACACATCCTAAAGTTTTCCTCAGTTAATACTTTGTCCTTCTAGGCAGCTGAGACACCATGCCAGTCTATATTTCTGACTAGGATTAGCTCGCACAGAAGTATTTTAATAACTACACTTTCCTCTTGATTCAGTGATTCTTAGCTTGTCACCAATACTGCACGAACATGTGAGGCCAGACAGGTCCAGAACCTATATAACTGACTTCTTAATGGTCCTCCTAGAAGAAAGTTTGCTCAGAAGCATAATACAAGTACACCTGATAGAGCAGCTGCTGTATTTACAGGCTATCTGTATTATATAAGAACTAGTCCAAATCCAGCAGGACTAGTACTGAATCTGAGAAACAAGAGCTTTGCTAGACAAAACCTGGCTTGCCAAGCAGTTAACGCAGCTCAGCTTTAGGTGAAAAGGCAGCTTTGTAGTACAGCTACAAAGTCCCTGGACAAACATGGAGCTGTATGAACTAGAAAGCTTACACTTTTCTACTACTGAAATAGAATCACTTGCATGCATTCATTAACATAACATAAAGTTCCTCTGTCCAACATATCTTTCTTTGCATTCTCATTATATCTCAGTCTGCTTCTACAACATACTGATCTAATTCCTGCAATAGACTGGAATACAAAAGAGAAACAAATTGCAAATTAACAACCATTTGGAAGCTCTTTCCTTGTTAAAAATATGACAAACTTGTAACTGAACTTCAAAAATAAAATCTGAAGCAAAGCAAACATCCACTTCTCTACCTACATAATAAATACTACCTCCCATATTTTTGTGTCATACTATAGGCAGACATTTATTAACTGAAGAGGCAACTGCTCTGGAAAAAAGGATGGGGAGAGGGTAAGAAAACATCTATTTCACACTCACCATGCAAGAATGAGATAGTGTTTAAAAAAAAAACAAAACTTGCAAAATAAAGTTTTAAAATAAGAAGCTAGTACTACTACATGAATCTAGAACCACTGTTTATGGTTGACTGTCAAGAAAAGTCTTTTGTGTGGAGCCTCCAATTTACCTCTAGGGATTTTTACTTAATAAAGCATATACTGCTGACTAAGTATCAGCTGAGAATGACTAGTTAAAAATCTTAAAACATGCAATTACAGATAAAGTTTTGTATCAAGTATTTCGTATCAACAATTTGCCCCCTTATTTGCTAAGTGTACAGCCTACCTTCACACCAACTGCAACATCAGTGACAATGCTGTAAGAAAAGAAAAAAAACAAGAACAAGTAAACCAATTTATTCTCATAAAATCAACGTTTCAGTGTATTGCAATGCAAAAAATAAGGAATTGAAATAGCCAACAACTTTCCCAATTAAAAAAAAAAAATGTTCTAAGAACCCAGCAGGACTGAGAGGAAGTAAAAAAGAAATGTACATAAAAGCCACTGAGCTTCCCCAGTTTATAGACTTCTCCAAGAGTCCAAAGTTTCAAGTAAACATTACTCCCAAAAGCAGCACTGCCAGGCAATTTAGTTAAGATTTCTAGATTACAGATCATAGGGTGGAAAAAAAAATTATTCATAAGTACAGAACTTTTCTGACACACCTCTGTTAACTAGACAGCTAGTTCGGCAACAAGGCCTAAGCAAGAGATCTTTTTTAGAGATTAAAAAAAAAAATGTACTTTTTTTATAACTAGCGTGAGAAAAGGAACATGTTTGAACTCTATTTGAAACTCTGCAACAGGTATATACCAAGGTACATCTTTTCCTAAGAGGTTCTGATAGCGTAACTTAAAGTGCATAACTGTCCTTGTCTGAGCCAGGACAGAAGCAATTATCTTTTAGTCATTTTATTTTTCGGTTGAGACCAAAAAAAAAAAAAAAAAAAAAAAAAAAAAGAAAAACACGAGTACGTAAGCATTCCCCAATGTAATACTCATTAATGACAAGGCTTTTCAGATAGGATTTTTAACTCTTTACATTATAATCACAACTATTAAAAGCTTTTAAAACTCTTGCAGTTGAAAGGCTATGCTTAAAGCATACCAAAGATATTGGTTCTTGAAGTGGAGTAAACAACTTAAGAGGAAACACAGAAGCTGGAAGATCGTTTATTTACAACCACCCTCATTTTCCAGGTCCAAGAGAAAGAAGGCCTGGTGTACAATTCCTGCAAACCCCAGCTCCCAGCCAGGACCGAGGGAGGGCCCTCGCTGCCCCGTACGGCTGACTCCTTCAAAACCTTCCCTTCTTTGGCTTTTACAACCACTCTCCAGCAAATACAAAGGCGACCTTCTACCTGGGGAGGGGGTGAAGCCACAGGGCTTATTAGCCAGTTTCTGAAAACAAAAGAGCTCGACTTCCGGCTCCTGCTGGTATTGCTCATCCTCTCCAGCCAGCTCCAAAACACGCCCGAGCCCTACAGCGCGCCCCTCCTCACCCCGCGGCGAGGCTAGGGGGAGAAGGGGAGAACAAGAGGCTCTGGAGGGGACAGAGGGCAGTAGATCGCTATCCCACTTTACAGCGAGATCCGGTGTCTCGGGCACTACACTAAGGAGGCGGCGGCCCAAAGCCCTCGCCAATTTAAGCGGAAGACCCTACCGAAGGGCCCACGTTACCGAGGGGCTAAGTCCTCTATTCCCCCTCCACACCGTACCGGGCCTCAGACTTCAGCTGTCCCAAGATGGGAAGTAC
Source organism: Heliangelus exortis (assembly GCF_036169615.1). NCBI lineage: Eukaryota > Metazoa > Chordata > Aves > Apodiformes > Trochilidae > Heliangelus > Heliangelus exortis. The sequence goes on along the minus strand of NC_092429.1, from coordinate 18,207,178 downwards.
ACTTGTCCCCACCTCCGCCGGGGCAGCTGCCGCTCCCCACACCCTCCGAGACGCCCGCCCGCCGAAAACTAGGGGCAAGGGGGGGTAGGGGCCGTGGGGGGAGGGGGGGCGAGCCCGACAGCGGAACGTGTCCCACCACCGACCGGAGGCACAACCGCGGCAATGTCTTCGCCCCCATCGCCGCGGTCATTACTCACCCGTCCATCGCCGAGCAGAACAAAGCGCGGAAAAGCGGGACAGAGAGCCGCGCTGGCAACACGTACGGGAAGGCTGTGAGAAAATGGCGTCCCGGCCTGCACGAAACCCGCCGCGCGTCGCCGAGTGCCGGATTCCGCTTCTCGCCCTCGCCGCCACAGCGCATGCGCCGGAGCTGGGCACGCGCACCTCGCGCCGCTGAAGCCTTTGCCATCAGCTGCCGGCGCGCGGGGCGGCGCGAGCCTACCCGGCGTCTGGCGGGAAGCGGGAAAAGAGGCGCGGCGCGAGCGCGGTCCCTCAGGCACCGCTCGGGGCGGATCCGCTGGTCCCGTCCTCGCGCGCCGCTTCGGGAGCGTTGGTTTGAGGGAAAGAGTTGGACCCCGCAGAGCCTCTCCCCTCACGGTCCTGCCCGGGGGCGGTGGGGGCGAGCCCGCCCCGGGGCTCCGCCATCTACGGGCTGCGTCTGCGGCCCTCTGAGGGCCGCGACTGTGTGTCCAGAAGGCGCCTGTTGCGCAGGGCAGTGTCCCGCGCGTGGTGCCAGCACTTCCCAACCTCCTCGGCGTGGAAAACGATCAGAGAGGCTGCGTCAGGCCCCCCAGGCCCGGCGGGCAACCCTGCCCTCGGCTCGGTGTCTTAGGCCACGCAGTCATTTGTAAAAAACAACCTGTCCACTATAGCTGGCCGCTATTTCAAAAAATAGTTCAGATGAATGTACATATTAACTTGTAGTGAGTTAGGCTGTTTCTTCATAGAAAGTGGTGTACCCATGTTTCTATGAAAACTCCCTTATCGGAACACAAGCTTTCCTGAGAAAAACAGACTTCCATTATTTTTTTGCCAGGTCCAAATATTTCATCACAAACCTTACAGTGTTTGAGAGTTTCCAGAAAGTGTTGTTCGTGGGACAGTCCTGGGTCGCATTCCAACAGAAAAACAAACTAAAGAATTTGTACCTATGAAGGGATATTTGAAAATGTGATCCGAATGTTCCTAAAAGATCCAAGCCCCATAAGTATGTTTAAAAGTACTCAAAACATCATCTGCATTTTCTGATGTATTTCTGTATTTCTGATGTATTTCTGTATTTCTGATGTATTTCTGTATTTCTGATGTATTTCTGTATTTCTGATGTATTTCTGTATTTCTGATGTATTCTGATCTGGCAATACTGGTGCTTAGGGACATGGTTATTGGTGGACTTGGCAGAGCTGGGTTAAAGGTTTGACTTCATGATCATAAAGGTATTTTCCAACCAAAATGATTCTGTGGTTTCAAAATACATTTTGAGGAGGTAGCCCATCACCTGATTGCACTTTCATTTTTTGAGGTTAGTGTAAGTCCCTTGGAGTCTGTCACAGAAACTATTGAAATGAAGCCTGATCAGGAATTTAAAGAGTAAAAAAGCTATTAATATTTCCACACCTAGAAAATTTTCACTATGCTTTACTAGCCCTGTCTCCCTCTCTAACTGGCCCCATGAGTTTCCCAGTAACTAACTTAACAATTAGGAGTACATGTTAAGTCTCATTCTACTCTGACATTTTGTTCTATTCTGAAAAAGTCACTCTGGTTCTGTGCAACACTCAATTTGCTTGGTGGAAAAAAACTAATATTGCTTCTCCCAAATGCCAATATCATTTTGACATCTGCAAGTGCCTTCTCTTTCAGCAACTGCCCTCAGCACCCAGACCCACTAGACTACACTATACTAAATAATTTATTATTCTTATTCTTATGAAATCCCACTTAAACATTTAATTTGCTTTGATTGTTTGTAAAGTTCATCGGGCCCAATGCTACTATTTGCTTTTTGCTATCAATATTCTCTCTCTCTCTTTTTTTTTTTTTTTTTTTTTTTTTTTAAGAAAAAGTATCTGGTTTTAGCATTCTTCACTGATTGTGTGTGTTAAAGGCATACTATGCTTTAAAGCAATATCAAGGATTTGAGAAATTTAGACTGGCTTCTAACCATTTATAAATCCAGTGCATTTTTATATATTTACTCCATATATATATCAATCCTGTAGGTTCTGGCATGTTTACTAGGCCTTGCACTATTGGACTTCATGGTTATAGTTGTTTTCTCTTACTGGTTTCTCCTGTTGCTATATTGTATTGGGGGGTTCTGTCCCTTTTTTCACCCCCTTATAAATACATTTTGTCTGGTTTTGTATTGGTAGAAGTAGTGATCCCTTTACTTTTTAACAATTAGTTGAAGATCTGTCTTTCCATCTGACTTACCTGGCTCATTGCCTGTCTTGTCTACCCCGCTTTGCCTTTATAGCAGTGCTGCCTTTGAACCTGCATTTCCCATCTCCTTTATAATATTCCTGCTTTCTCCTTCTCTTGTGATGTCTACCAGAATCCATCTGATTAAGTGAGCTAATGCTCATTCAGTTTATCCTCTGAGTTAGATGCTCCTCTATATGAGGGAGACTGAGTAGTGCATAGTAGAGTGTTTATAGCAGAAAAGATGGTGGGACTGAGTTTGCACATCTTGGTGCAATAATGGGGGTGTGACTTTCTAGAGCAAAACTTTATCAGAATTTTACCTAAACCATTTCATTGTAAAAGGGAAAAAAAGACACCAACAATGGTGTTACTAATAAAAAAAAACAGAGGATCCTCTTGCTCATTTGTTTGCTCAGCATGCTATTCTACTTCCCTCTTCATGTAGCTTTGCCTTCATATACTATTAGATTATTTTTAGTGTGCTTTTGGATGTCTTGGAAAATACCTACCATATTTTGGACATTGTGATAGCATAAACAATTATTTCATCATCTGTTTTCTTTGTTGCTAGAGTATTTCTTTGCTATGTCTTTCTTGTGTTTTAGAAGGTCAGTACAAAAATCTTTTAAATCCTAGTAATCTTATTCGTGCAACAATATTTTCTTCCTCAAATTATTTCCTTTAGTCATCATCCCTTTAATTATTTGGATCTTTCAGTTTCATTCATTGATTCCTTTTTATTTCAAGAACAGATAATAAATACTGTTCTGTGTAGTTCAACGTGGTATGAGTAGTTTGTAGTGTATGTTCAGTGAAAGACTGCAGTAGATTGAAAGCACACAAAGGTATTTTCTGCAGTACCTTGTCCCAGATTTAATCCCTAGAGTTGCTGGGGGAGAAAAACCAAACAAACAAAACTTCACAGTCTCAGAGAATATCTTGTCCAAGAATTTGCCTGAGCACTTTTGACACCCACAACATTCTAGGGCAACACGATATGCAATTTAAGAACTCACTGTTGAAAAATATTTTGTTTTGTTTGTTTCAAGCCCACTACCTGTTTCCCTCAATGTTCATCAGTTATTTTCTTTAAAAAATAGATGGATAGTTTTCACTGTTCACCTAACCATGTTGTTCATGGATGTATTTAGCTTCCTCATATTATCTTCAGTTATATTTCAGGAGTCCTAGTAAATTTCATGTCTCCTCTATCAGAAGTTATTCCATATTTTCAATAATTTGTTATGCGTTTTTCTGTGTCTTTCCTAAACATATTCTGGAAGACCTTAGTGGTTCTCATTACTCAAGTTACAAATCCAATGGCTTTGTACAGGTCCATAATAAATGCTTTCTGGTTTATTTCTGGTTTTATATTATGTTGGGTTTTTTTCTGATAAAATCAATCCCATTTGCATGTTTGAACGCTTCTAAGCCATGAGCTGATGTTTTCACTGATTCCTCCACATTCAACCACTCTTTGCTGTTTGGAAGTCATTAATTTAGATTCCAGGATTTTGCATGTGTAATCTGGCTTGTTTTCTCCCTTGTGTATTACTTCCATTTTTCAGTACAGAATTTAACTTGCCATTTTATCATTCAGTCTCACAGAATCATGAGAGCTTTCCACAATTCTTCATGGTCAGCTTTTGCTTTTATTACCATGAATAATTCAGCATCATCAGCAATGTTGGTCACCTCGATAATCACTCTTTTTTTCTGATCATTTAAGAATATGCTGAACAGTGCAGGTCCCTGTGGTACATTACCAGTGACCTTCCTCTACTGTAAAGTATAGAATTTGGATTTTTGCCCTTCATGTTTTATCTTTTCATAATCTAATATTAGTAAGAGTTAATAAATTCAGAATGATTAGTTATTAAAACTAATAAATGATAATAAATTAGTGATAAGGTTTTAATATCTCCAAAATGTACCTGTTAATCCTGTACCAGCTTAATTGCTCTCAAGAGCTTTGGGCATGGAATTTCAATAAATTTTTAAATTGTATCATGTTTCAATCAGACTATGCTGAAACTCAAACTTAGTGGTTCCTTCCAAGATACATTGATGACTCCTTCCATGATACATTTTGTTATTAGATGCACTTACACAGTAACAACTCCTCATTTGTCCCTATCACCAAACTAAATAGCCCTGTCTTTTGTTTTTCTCATGTTGTTAACAGTTGTACCATTGGACGGTGTTGTTTAGTACAACAGATCCTCTGGATATTACGGGAAAAGTTGATCATTCAGTTTACCGGTCTTTGTTATATTAAACCACATTATTCTATCTTAAGCCAGTTCTTATCAACTTCATAAATTCCCCAGATGCCTTTGAGCAAAGTCCCAATGTTTATTAGTAGCTATTCATCTTTTTGTGCTTCTGTAAACAATATCCTTAATCAACATTTCTTCCTAGCAGTCTGGGTTGATTTACTTTTTTCTATTGAACTAACTTTCGAAGCTATCAAGTAGCTTTTACAATCACAGTGCCCCAAAGAAATGTGTTATTTTCAAGTTCAGGTCAGAACTCATCTTGCTGGTCTGAATCCCACAGGCTGCTCTCCAGCATTTTGTATCTGGCAAACTTGCTAGGAAGACAGTTTATCTCAGACAGGCTGGGAGTGTTACAGCTCTACCATCTCAGAAGAGCAAAACACAAACATTTATATAAGTCTAAGGGTCCATTTTTGACAACCACATTATCATTTGTCTGCTCACTTTCCTGCTCTTCCTTGTACTATATCCGCCTGGAAATTTATTATTCAGAGCAAATTTACCTTTTTCTACCACTGTGATTAAACATACGTACATTTACTTTCTTCAGGGCTGGAGTTTGGCTAATTGTACCCACCCAGAGATACGAGTTGTTGCTTTGTGATGCGAGTTGTTCCTGGCAAGCTGTTCCTTTGTGCTTCGTGTCTCAGCAGGTAGGTTGTGAGTGGTAGCTGAGAAGTGGCAGTGATACACCTGCTTTGGCAGGGGTGGATAGGGAGACTTTTCTTTTGCTTTAGTGCAAAATTAAACAAGTCCAACAAAGCAGATGATCTAAACTGGCCTGGTTTGACTTTGCACTGAATTTATCTAGACAGACTCAGTCATTTTTATCAAGAGAGTCCCAAGACTCCAACTCCTGCCTCCAGCTGTTCACTGGCCATCTGAGAGCCCTTCCTGCTCTGCACTCTATAGACAGAAGCAAGTTTGGGTTGGAGCTTTAGGCTGCAGCCTACATAAACATCCCAAAACTAAACCTAGGTGTAAACTGGAGGGACTGCTTAGATGCGTTTTTGACTCACCTTCTGTCTAACTCACCAGCCAACATCAGGCAGATGACTGTGACATACACAGTGAGCCCAGTCTTGTACAAGGTCTGAGGTTGTCTAGTTTTACAGAAATTATTATTACTAAAATTGTGACAAAAAAGGAGTGGAGAAAACATACATTTTTAAACAAAACTCACCACTGAAAAGAAAAATCCCTGATAATGTAGTAAATTAAAGCAATACCTGCTCAAATAGAAAACTCACAGTAATGCCTAACAATGTTCTTTGCACAGCTGGACTGAAACAGGACTTCTGCTATTGATTGCAGGAATACCAGAACAACTTGAACTCTGAACTCAAATAATTTAAAAGGAGTAAAAAGTGTCTCACAGTAATTTTTAAAAGGTCATATATGTAACAGATGAGCTCAGCTTTCCACTTTACTCTTTGCTGTTAGAAACTGGAAATATTATTTTACAGTTTTCCCAAAACTGTGCTCTCATAGCATCCCATCCTTCTGTAAGTTCTTCCAAACCTTTTGCACCTTAAGTGGGAACAGATTTATGTTCCTGGTCTTCTTTAATAGGGGTTATTTTATGGACTCCTACAAGACTGCATAAATTATCAAAAAGAATATCATAGAGGGAAAATATTTCCAAATGGATGCTGTCCATGATGGTGGAAGACATTCAGTATGGAAAGCTTTTAAGTGCTACAGAAAAATGTCTTCAAAGAAAACACCCCAGAAATGTGACTGTTTTTTAAAAAATGAAAATCTTCAAAGCAATCACCACTTTCTGTGAGGAAATCCACAAAGAGGTATTCCTCCAGAGCGAGAATCTTTGAAAATGAAATCTCTTAACTGACATGAATAATTTGAAAGTAATAAACCATTCCTAAAATTGAAGGCACTGTTTTCTTGGTGGTGTATAGCATATTCTTAAAAGGAGAAATGGCTGCACCATCATTAGCAATAGATGTGCTCACCCCCTGCTTCTCTTACAGGAAAGAATAAAGATTTTTTAAAACCTTTTCTCATAGTCACAAAGTTATTAAACTACATTATCACAATATTTTTAACAATAAAAAGTATTGTTGGCAGCAAACCCTTTCATCATTGGATGGGGGCGTATCATACACACTTCTCACTTGAAAACAGCTTCTTAGTTTTTAAAGACATAAGTAAGAAAGTTAATGGAGTGGAGCTTTTTGGAAATATTTCTGTGAATTATATTCCTGTGGAGTAATACATTTTTGTAAAAATAAGACTTTTCACAGAAGACGACCACTTTGCAGAATATTTTTCAGTTAAGAATAGTATGTTTGTTTGAATCTGGACTATTTTTCTGGGATGGGAAAGCAGTTCCAATTTTTTTCCAACTAGCACATTCCATGGAGTTATTTCTGGTTAAAAGCTTCACAAGGACATTATGTACCAGCATGGATGTGTCAGAAAAGCAAAGTAAATAGCTGATATATATATATATATAGTTTAGAATGAAAACAATGAAAAGAAAAGTTGCCACACTGAAACATCATGGCCTTTAAGATGACTGCTGTTGAGGCATTGCTTTGAGCAATGCAAGGAGAGGGATCTAGAGTATTATTTGAAAAGGCTGAAAGTTGTGCTACTGTACTAACTGTTAGAGAGTGAGTAAATGCAGCTGACCCAAAGCCAAGGGTAAGCCAAAATGATTTTGTGGGTAAGACATTGGAGTTTAAAGCAACCTAGAGGGAGACAGTCTCATCTGAATTGAGAAATTCAGTAATTAGAAGATAAAATACATATTTTCCTGCCTGAGTGTCTAATTACTCTCTTACTTAGGCTTGTGAAAGCAACGTTCTAGTCAGCTTCTGCTTCTGACTCTCTGAACCTACAGTTGTGCAAACCACCTTAACACAATTCCTACATTCAAAATTGTGGAGCAATAGATAGAATATGTCACCCCCCATATTCTTACTGTCTTCTCATGCTGTTCTCACACACTCCTCACTTAAGGATTTGGGTATCATAAAAATTTTCAGGAAAATGCAGCTAAGGTGATGTATTGTGGGATTTAGGTTTTAATTGCTTTACTGTATGTACTCTTCCCACTTGTCTGTTCATCTAGTAGCATCTAGTAAGGGGTCACTTAAACATCTTCCTGTATTATGCATTCTACATAAAACTACTCTTTCAGATCTACTCAGCTGAAATACTTTTCTGCATATCAATTTCACACTGTAATTCCTGTAGTATGCAGTAGTGGGAGATTTGATATGTATACATAGGAGGCATATTTGACCCAAATGACATACCCTATATAACAGAGTTCTTTAGTAATTGCTTATAAATGGGATCTGCTTTTGAGTTTTAGAAAAACAGACAACCGTAAAAAGTAGAAATTGATGGTATGTTAGAAGGTAGACATGAATATTGTTTTTGCTAATAACAAAAAGAAAATCCAGATTATCAGGACCAATTTCGATGTTCAGTTGCTGTTACAGTCCTTTCAGGCACTGAATAAATCTAAGTAAAAGCTAGAAATAAAAAAGTAAAGCTAGAAATAAGCTAAGTAAAAGCTAGAAATATCTTGTTGGACATTTGCAAAAAATCTGCTCAAAATAACGGCACATAAAAACCTTTATGTAGCACTGCCTCTCCAAACACAAGTCCTGAACCTGGCTGCAGGCTTCCTCTGCCACCCACAAAGGCAGCACAGACCCAGCATCCACTGTGGCACCGAAGCAGAGAGCAGCCCTGGCCATGAGCATCATCAGCCTTCTCCCACCCTCTGCAGCCAACATGCAGCCTCCAGAACTGCCATGGTCTGGGTCCTTTACTGCAGCCTCTGCCATGCTTTTCTGCATCTAAAACTCTCTCAGCAACGTACCCAGTGTCTTCCATTAATCCATAAGAGAATACCAAAGTCCCTTTCCAGGCTCCTGCTCAAGCTCGAACTGGTAAATTTACTCCTACCCCCCAAACAAGATTTTCAGAGAGGTGGATACCTCTGCAGCTCTGGCATGGCAGGGCTGGGCTGGCCAGCATGAATGCCTGAGTAACCTTAAAACAAGACTGTCGCAGGTAGAACTAGTGACTTCCATTGTGCCTTAGGCTACGAGACTAAAAAAGCACTGAAAAGCAATCCATAAACTGGTGTTTTGAGGGGTTTTTCTATTTCTTGTGCTCCACAGGAATTTCACACTATGATAGCTGTAATTTAAAGCTGACCTGCTACAGCAAACAGAACTCTCACTTATGGTGAAGTAGGGAGAAAAGATCAAGGGAACCTCAGTAATGTACCTTGTCAAACCTCTCTTCTTGTCTTTGCAACTTGGAAACAATAGAAAAATCCAAATGCCTCTGAGGTCGCAAATGCTCCTCCCCAGACTAAATGGTATTTTCTTATATAGCATAAACAGTTTCACAAATGTTGTGTGGTAAAAAGCACATCAACTCACTCTGGAAATTTGAAAATGGGTGCTGAATGGAAGAGCAACAGATTAGAGACTGAAGTCAGAAATAATCCTATTCTTAAATTCATGATATTTCCAGTATGAATATCAATATTTTTTAAAACTTGTTTGCCACCCTCAAAACTACTTTATGATTTTGAGAGTAATCTGTGTAGCCTGCTGTCCTTTAGGAGTGCTGATGTAGCTGGAGAACAAGAGCAGCTTGTCACACTGCATTACTAACCATCTGCTTGCAAACTTTAGAGAATTTCTGGCTGCATGTGACATAATAAATACCTCATTAACCTTTTGCAATATCTGAACCTGACAAAGATATCTGCATTTGGAGAATAAACATGGGCTATCATCTCAACTCCCCCCATGAAGAGAAGCAACTTCTTACAAATACCAGCAGTGTGAGATGCAGTCTAGTGATCTGTTTACTCTTCAAGACCTAGACTGCAGCAGTCATCTTTATGTCAAATTTACATGACTATAGTTATTTAGTTATTTTTAGTTCAGATACGAGTCCGATTCCATGCTTTCTCTCTAGTGGGGTGACTTAGCAGATGCAAAATGTGATTTTAAAAGGGCAAAACTAATAATTTTTCAACTATTACAAGCACAGAGCACCTAAAACAGACATCATCATCCTGTGGTAGGTAATTAAAATACTGGATTGCTGTGGTCCTGGTGCAGGTTTTCAAAGAGATTGATATGTCAGAGTAGTCCTATCCCTCCCTCCTGCTTTCCACACAAGGGCAGGCAGTTAAGCCTTGGCCTCAGGGCACAAGAACTCGCTGATGTGAGTGAGAAGGGATCAAGGCCACTGACACATACAAGTGCTCCTTAGGAGGAATGAGGTTTTGGAGGCACAAAATATATCACAGCTCCAACCCAACCTGAGGCAACGCAGCTCCCTCCTGTTAAAGACATGCACTGCTGAACAAAATATAGCTCTGCACAAAGTTGGTCCTAAATGCTTACGTATCTCTAGAGTCCTTTTTTCAGTTCTGTATTATTTTAGTTCAGACACAAATTGCTCTACACTCATTTTCATTCTTAGTTGTATTTATGTTTCAAAATGTTACTGAGATCATCCCAGACTTAAAGCTTAGGGACCACCTAGAACATGTTCATAGTGGTATAGAAACAACACACAACTGCTCAGTTGATAAAGGAGAACTTTTAGCATTTAACATTCTTACTCAGACACCATGTATTTTTGTTGCTGGTAAATGAGCTGTCAGGCTATCCTTATAGTATCCAGGATGTGTCTGCTTCTCAGCTTGCTCCTTACTTGCAGTCTACTTCCTCCTTACTTGCAGTCTACTTTCTCCTTACTTGCAGTCTACTTCCTCAGCCTGTCACTTTTGGAATTATATGTGACACCCTATGCAGTGCCCTATTAAATCCATACTTCATTGAACATTGCATTAATAGTGCAAGCTGAGAGTAATAAAAATTACTTCAGGACTAATTTTCGTATTTCTGTGCCTTCTTCATTTTCAGTTGCTTTTGCTCTATTTTTCTTGTCAGGACAAAAGTAAAAGCAGTCTGGGTTTCCCAGAATTAACAAGTTACTAGGGTCCATGTGTTAGGGCTTAATTCTTCTTGAAGCAAAGTAGTCTGAGTACTGGCTAAAGTTAAGGAGCACAGGCACAGACAGTGAAAGCTTGACTGGAGCACTCCATTCTGGAGAGATTTGCAGCAAGATGTGAATATTTAACAATGTGGTGCACTTAGATGTTGTAAGGCCCTTTCATCCAAAGCTCGCAAATGCTGCAACAGTATAAATTAAGTCTTACAAGTCCTCTGTAAAACATATAATAATATATAATAATAGTAGTAATAAATAATAATAATAATAACTATATGTTTTTATTGTTGGACAAACGAACTCAATTTAAGTCACAGAGAAGCAGCATGATAACAGAGGAAGAAAAAGAGGATTAGGGTTGAGTCCTAAGTCTCCATTGTAACCACGATACCTTCAAAACTGTAATACTTACAGTGGGATTCCCTAGTAACAGGACAGTTATACCTTTGAATTTCATATTTGCAACAATAAATAATAAAAATAAATAATTTTGCAATAATAAAAACTTCATATTTGCAACTCAATAAAGAAACAAATTAAAATGCATATTTTGTGGGACTTGGAAAAAAATGTTTTTGAATTCCCAAGTATTCAAGAACGCCTAGATTCTGATCGGTTCAAGACACTATTATACTCTATACTCTCAGCTTTCACAGAAAAATATGATGATCCCAACTGTTATGATCAGAAAAATAATTTTTAAACTTTTTCATTCCTGGAAGTACAGACAGCCTGACTGTATTAGCTGTCTGAGATGCATGAGCTTCCTTACTAAACTGAAGCTGAAATATCAGCTTAGTTATGCAAGTATCAAGATTTTTACCTGTTTGAGAGATTATCAGAGTAGCTCTTCAGGTAGGAGGTGAAGTCAAACACCTCAAATCTATTATCCTGCTAAAATGGTTGATAGAGTCTTTCAAGAGAAAATAATAAGCCTCAAGCATTCATCTCTATTATAGGCTTGTATAAAGTAGGACACATTTATAGATTCAATGCAGATTTGGGCATTGTCTTACCAAGAAAGTATAACACTTCTTGTCCCCCTTTCTCAATGGTCAATGATTTTTAAGTACTCGCATTAAGCACAGGGGATTTTGGTACTGAGTCTGCCAAAGGGAAATAAGTATCTCTGAAAAAGTAGAGGCCCTTAGTCATCCAGAAGGAGAACTTTGAAACTGCCTCCTAAAGTAGCTAAGAGTGAATAATACATAGGTAAAGCAGAAGGGAGAGAAGAGTTGATTTTGAATGACCCACAAAGCAATCCACAGACATGGAAGAAGCAAAAAAAAGGAAGCTGCCAGTGAGCCTCTCAGCTGGTAGCTCTTGCCATCATGCTGCCTAGAGAAATGCCTGAAGGAGGGCATTTCCTTACAGCATGGACTTCTTAGCCACCCAACACCTATCAGCTACATACAGAAGAGAGAATAAGGAGGACAAGCTATTAAATCTGATTTTCAGATAAGTTTACATCTTTTTCTGTATTTGGCATTGTAACTTTGTCTATTTTGGATTTTTTTGATTTTTTAAAGAAATGCTTCACTTGAATTTCACATGGCTTCAGTGAAGAGAAAGATTTCATGGTAAGTGGCTAAAATCATTCCATCCCACCTCAGTATCTGTAGTGATCTATTGTAGCAAGACAAACCTCTTCTATGGGTGCGGCGCTCCAAGGTCCAACCAGGTGTCCCAGGAGAATCTCATGAATGGTGCTCTGACCAGCCTGGATCGGTGCTACTGCTCCGAAGGTGGCTAAACCAGCCCCTGGCTTCCCCAGGTGTGAGCTTTTTATTGGCCCCCTAATCCTGCTCATGCGCAGTAGGGGCTGCCCTGATTAGGCACAGGTGGGCTTCACACGAGGTCAAGCCCACTACCTGGCAATTAGTGGCACCTGGTTGCCTCATGTCACTACAATCTTTAAGTCCCAGTTACTGGAGCCCTTCTGCAGTGCCCTCTCTCCATTTCCGTAGGTGCTAGAACACGAGCTGCCCAGTTCAAGCAATGGTGATAGAAGCATCTTTGGATGACCTGCATGAGCCATGCAGACAGCAGAAGATGCAGAAAGGAAAGAGAAGAATGCTGAAAAAGAGCTATGTTTTGGTTTATTCTCTACAGTTTCAATTGTCATAGCTCATTAATAAAAGCATGCAGATTTTAATTTGGCTGGAAGTGGTACAGAATTTCCAAGCTGAGTTCCATGTATCTGGCTGCAGAATTCAAGTTTTCAATTTTGGAACATAGGACCTTCATTAAATGTCCCAGGAGTAAAAGTAGTTTGAAGACAGGGAGAGTTGTTATTATGTCTAGGTTTTTACTTAATTTAAATGTAATTGTACTAGCTGGAAAAAAACCAAATAATATGTGGGATACAGTATCCAGTTTTGGGATCCCAAATTAAAGAGAGGCAGGTATCTACTGAAGAGAGTCCAGTGGAGAGCTATGAGGATGATTCAGGGACTTGAGCATCTCTCCTATGAAGAAAGCCTGAGAGAACTGGGTCTGTTTAGCCTTGAGAAAAGAAGTCTGAGAGGTGATCTTATTGATGGTCTACAAATAACGAAGGGGCAGGTGTCAAGAGGGAGGGATCAATCACTTTTTCGTGGTGCCCAGTAACAGGACAAGGTTAAAGCTAGAACATAGGAAGTTTCACCTCAACACGAGGAGAAACTTCCTTACTTTGAGGGTGGTGGAGCACTGCACAGGCTGCCCAAAGAGGTTGTGGAGTCTCCTTCTCTGGAGACTTTCAAAACCCACCTGGATGTGCTCCTGTGTGACCTGCCCTAAGTGATCCTGCCTTGGGAGGGAGGTTGGACTAGATGTTCTCTGTAGGTCCCTTCCAACCCCTAACATCCATATGATTCTATGACATTCTAACATGACTTCTAACTGAAAAACAGTATACACTGTATTAATCTCCCTTCATTAAAACTTTAACGAAACCTAGAAAATAACACTCCTGAAAAGACCAAAAGGAAAGCAGCTACAGAACCCTCTGTGTGAACCTGTTACATTTATGCAATGGAATTTCTGGTCAGATGGGAGGGAAAGCTGGGGAAGAGAAACTTTCCACAGTATTTTTCTTTCATAGCCTGGTAGAGCTGCCAGAAGAAATTCCAGAACTGTGTAATGCTGACCACAGTTGCGATGCAGCAAGCTTTTAGTTGCATACTTATCCCCTGAGTCACCCTCTGTGGCAGTCTTTCACATAGCTGCCTTGCCCCAGTCTACATCCTTATAAAGAAAGAAGCAGTGCTTAAATATATCATCAATAGGAACATGACATTAAGAGGATCAGTCCCAGGCTTGTTGTGTACCACCTTCCTCCCAGACCAGCACAGGTCTGTCTTTTTCTCTAAGCACCCTTCATTTAATGTGATACGAAAAGAAGAAAGTAGATCAGAGTTGGCAGAATGACAACTGTATACATGGATAAAGAGATCAGCAAATAGATAAACATTTATGTCGCCTTTTTTTCTACTTATTTTTAAACACATCAGTAATGATAAAGCCAAAGCCAGAATATTAAAAACCAGAGCCCAGAATACCATTTTTATGAGAGAAAGAAAAAGAACAAAGACAAAAAAAATATTTTTTCAAAGTCAAACAGGGCAGGTAGTGACCTACAAAAATTTAAAATATTTACAAATAAGCATAGGTCAAGAGTGTGTGTTTGCCATCACTGCATTAGGCAGTCCTGGGCCCAGCCCAGGCAAGGTCCCTGCAAAGCCTGTGGCACAGGGAAGAACCAGTCAGGCTTGGAAAGTTGAAGTGACTCATCCAGCCAGTGGTAGGTAACACAGGCGAGATAGGAGCCCAGCTGTGGTGACACTCTGTCCAAAACTCTGAGGAGAAGAGAGGTTTCCCAGTGAGAAGTAAACAAGCTACTTAATTAGTGCCTGGATGCTTCTCAAACAGTGGAGAAGCTCCCTGCATCTCATTCAGGACCCAGCCCAGGTCTAGGAGTTGTTCCCTTCCCTACTGCTGATGCCCCTGGCTCTGCACATCAAACTGTCTTTATTTCAGGTCTATTCCAATGTTCTGCCTAGAGAGATTCTCATATCTCCCAGCAAGCTGGAAGAATGTATATTACAAGCTTTTAAAATGTAGAAAGTGTGATTTACTGGTAGCATATGTCAGGCCATGGTCTATTTCCTTAAGCATTATTTACTGCAGCTTCCATAACACATGAAAATACACAGTGAGTTTTTCCCTTTAACTAGATAAAATTACACTACACTTGATTTTAGCCAAATGGCAAAATTTTAATGATTGTTGAGATAAGCGCTTCATTACTGAACCTCCAGCCAGTTTGCTGAGGACACAGTTTTTGTTTGAAATGGCAGCTTGCTGGAGCTGTGCTGTGGTACTTGCTTTGAGAGAACTTGCTTCCAGACAAGCACTCCTTCCTTTAAGTGGCAGTAACTTTCTCATTTGCCTCAAGCAATTCTTTGGGATGTCACACATCAAAACACAGCTTTTCTGCATTCATCCTAATAGGTAGCAAAGAGTTCAGAGTTTTTAGGTTCAGAAGCTGATGTAGTCTTGTTTTGGCCTTTCTCAACATGCTGCATGCCCTCCAGTGCTCTGCACTGGAGTGTGGCAAGCACAGCAGAATCCTCATCAATCTCATGAAGAGAGGCAGTACAGCTGAGCTGTGCCACAGTTTAAGACCATTGCCCATGTACATTAAAATCTGATGTTGCAGCCCACTTGCTGCAATGGTAGGTGCCTCAATAGCTGAGGTTAGTCTTGCTGAATATTTAGCAGCAGCTTTGTGTTCCTCATCACTGCCAGATCTCAGTTTACTAGCAGCATTTAACTAAAATTGAGCAGTATAAACAATATATCTTAAAATAAATGTTACAAATAAAAAAAAAATTACTCAGTTTCTTTTCTGTTTGGGATGAGAAAGCCATTGGTATCCCTGTGGCTTGAAGCATCTTTTCTATCTATTGATTTCTCTGGTTAGGATGTAGAGCTTGCCAGACTGACACACAGCATTACACTTCCAAAGCTGCAGAGCCAACAGAAACTTCAGCTAATGATGGATGTTAATTCTATGTAATAGATCGTTATGATGCTTTGTTTTTATTTATTATTCTATTAATCTCCTGGCACTTGATATAGGTACATATCAGTATCATCATTTGGTAGCTCCATGAGTTGAGACAGGGTAAACTCTTTGTTGTGACTGGTCCACTGTTGCAGAACAGGGACTGGGAGGAGCTTTTCCCATCTCAAGTTTCTTGGAGTCAAAATCAAGGAAAAATGTTATTCTTTCAGCTTGGGGCAAGATTTTTCAGTGACCTACCACTCTGAGATACGACAAACCTTGCTTCAGATAGAAGAATAAGAAGTGAGAAGGCAAATGAAAAGTGTACAAAATGAAATGTGAAGAACAAAAAAAAGCATCCATAGATTTACAAATTGATTAGAAGACCTCTAAAAGAAAGGTACTTACACCATCTGTTTTAGACAACTTCTGACATCCAAATTTGGTGTGATGCACATTTTTTCCCCTCTCACTTACTGTCAGCCTTTTAAACAAAAAGTAGAGCACATCCCATGCTCTCATCCATCAGGTAATGAAAAAATACTCTCTGATATGGGAAAAAGGCATTTGGTCATATGACAGAACAGGCACAGGGTCCTAGTTACACAACCAAGCATGCAGCCATCAGGCAACAGCACAGGGCACTCTTGCCAGGGACAAAGGCGACAGCAACTCACAAACAAGATCAGTTGTTCTGGAAGACGCCAAGTTAGGGTTTTCCCAGCTTTTTAAAGTATAGGTGCATAAGATTCCTATACTGCTAGCAGAGGGTAATTGAAGGGCGATCTAATTTATACATCTAACATTATTTCAGTATTAACCTCAGAATGCTAGAATGCTTCTGTAAAATTCTGACTTGCTTCTTGCTGTGCAATCACATCAATCACTTTGGTTTACACCTGAGCTGTTTAAGGTCAAGACACTTCATCTGCTGTGCACTGGCCACTCAGAAAACATTCTGGGACATGTACAGCTGCTTACTTTCAAGGAGTTTCAGCTACAAGCAAAGGAGAGAGAACACAAATCCCCTCACTGGCACTGGACTGGCAGGTGAGCTCATCTGGGCTGCAGCAGCCCTGGCTGTGGTGCCACTGGGTTGTCCCATCAGTGCCATCAGCACAGAGCACAGGGCCAGCCAGCAGTAAGACCTTCCTGGGCTGGAACAAGGCTCAGATATCATGACCACGGACATTAGTGGTAAATGGTCAACAAAACACAATTTGCAATGCAAAGTAGCTGATAGTTACTACTTCAGAGCTGTATATTGTTGCATGAAAAGAAGCCTAAATTACTCTTCATGATAAAGTTAATTGTGTACAGTTTGTAAATTAGTTATAACAACACCTCCAGCATTTATACAAAACTTAATATTCCAGCTCATTAAAAATCTTATTATAGGAACCACTTACAGGCTTTATGAACACATTTTCATATTATTAGAGAAAGATCTTGATAAAAAACAATATGAATGCAAAATGCACATGTAGAGTATGTTGCTTATAGTAAAACTGGCTAAATGTAATTTGCTGTCAGCAAATCTCCCAACTAATTTCTGCGTCTGAGTTACAAATGGACTATGGTTTTGTGTGCTTAGATATTTTTCAGATAGAAAGATTCTACTAGAGAATTCAAGTAATTGAGATAATAGTGCAAGCATTGGCCATAATCCCCCCACTCCCCAAGAACCAAAACATCCCAGAGCAGGCAGTGATGAGCACATGCAATTGATTTCAACAAGTGATGTAATTCTCATCCCTAGAAATTTCTCTCTTAAGCTACAACGCTTCATTAAAATGAGAACCAACATTGAACCTTAGTCTCTACTGTAGCTCTGGTAGAAATGAAGTTTTGATCTACTTAGAATTATATTATGTTTACCTGCTAAATAAGTTATTTTTATTTTGACTGATTACCATATTGTGATGTTGTGTCGTGCAATACCAACAAAGTTATTCATTTAAAAAATTACCTAAAAGTGAGCGTGTCTCATCTGTGCAACAGATTTTTAGGTGAGGCAATAGACTAACAGTGATTCATGAATGATTTAGCATCAGAATGGAAACCAATAACTGTTTATACGATCTGTATTATTCACTCCCATTTGTAGCTGCTATTCATAGCATGTAAATTTTAGAAGCCTACAAGAGTTGCATCTTGTATGACATTTTTATCTTTGTATTTTAAATTTTATGCACTAAGGTTCAAGTAGGTAGAGTTTTAAATCTTCATAAATAAAAAAAAACATTGTTTGCAACAACACTTAAAATGTTAATCTGCAGATCCCTATCTTAATGAATTAGTGCTGTTTCCTATGTAAAAAATAAATGCAAAAGTTCAGCTTATTATCCCCAAAACTACTGAGAAGTCATCAGAGAATTAATTTTGTTATTCTGCTGGAACTGCATGCAATCACTGTGGTTCATACAGGTGAAGTGTTATTAAGTTCTGCTCACTAGCACATACTGCAATGCACAAAATAAGAGCTAAGAAGATCAGGCCACTGAAATTACTCCTACATGCAATCAGGTTTTTTTTTTTTTTAAAGACAAGTTTCGCAGATACTTTGACAGCAGCCCTGTAGGTGCAGCTGATCCCCCTTTGCTGCTTGAAACTTTTTCTCTCACATCTCTGCAGAAGTGCCCCTGCCCACAGGTAGCCCCTTAGGGTGGGATCCACAGCAGTGTTTTACACTTGGTTGTGAACAGGCCATCTGGGCTGGGGAGAGGGAAGGAGAACCTGCTCCACATCCCATGGCAGCGGGAAGGAGTGGGAAAGGATGGAAAGGGGTATAGGCCCCAGGGTAGGGTAGGACAGGCAGTGTGGTGTATAGTTACAAATACACTATTGATGACTAAAACACTGTACCAGACAGCAAGAGCCACAGAGCCATGCTAGGGCAATGTGCTAGGCACCCTTTCTCTAAGTAAACTGGGCAAAGCCAGACCAGGCTGGGCAGGCTGCACCATTTTAAAATGAACTTTGGGAAGTCAGGGTTGTATTTCATAGCTATATGATGTTTCAGCATCCCCCAGTGCATTTGCTCACAACCCTTCCATTTAGTGCAGCAATAGGTCTCACATTTACAAGTATAAAGGACTTAAGGAAAACAGGGTTTTTTTGTTCTTTTCAATATGTGTTCCATTGATGCAGCCCTTGTGGGCTTTCTACTACCATAGCTTACTCTCAATGCAAATGTCATCATCAGGTAAAGATAAACTTTAAGACTACCTAAAAGACTACCTCACAAAGTAGCTTTGTTTGCCTTTAGCAATTTAATATGGCTTCAGCATAGAAGTTTGCCCACATGTGGATGAGAAAGCTGTGTGCACTCCAGAGCTGACTTTTCTCTCTTCTGGGCCCATGGGCTGAACTGATTTAAAGGTGCCTGATCATCCTCTAAACACAGAGCCACAGAGTTCAACCACTGCTTTGCACACTGAATCTCAGCTCAAAGGGCAGACAGCTGAAGCAGTGGAGCTGAGCCTGCACTGAAGTGCCTTTACCAGCTCTTTTGTATGGAACCTGTTGATACAGGGTCTACAAAAAGATGTTAGGAAAATGTCATTATAATGTAATTATGGCCATGGTCCTATATTTCTGTAAGTGCCTGATAGATAATAAAAATAACAAACAATCATTCGTTACCTGGATGTACTGATGTGAGCCTAAAGCAGATAAAATGGTTTTTGGTTTTGGTTAGGTTTTTTTTTGTCGTTAGGCTTTTTTTCAAGATGCAGATGTTAGGTTCTCTCAGGAAAACAACAGCAGTTTCTGAGGCAGAATGCTGAACTTTTCCACCATATCTGCTGTGCTATCAAGTAGGCTGTCATGACCCCAGTTCTTACTGTGACATGGCAACAAAAGTAATTTTACTTCACTTCTAAGAGTTCTGTAACAGGATGTTATTCACTACTAATATACTTCAGTTCATGTAATGGAAAGAATTTGTTACAGGTCATAGTATATTACTCTGTTATTTTTAGCCCATGTACATAATTTACCTTATTCATTGCTACAGGGGCTCCACAACTGATTCAGGGCTCTGATAGAGGCTGAAATCAAGTTAGAAAAGAGCATTAGCATTACAAACTGTACAAAGTACAAACCAGAAAACTCAGATTCAATTTGGGGAACAAGAGTAGGCTGGAGATGCTTCACCTGCTCCTAATAATTTCATGATTGCAATGCAACAGATAGGTTAGATAAGGCTTTCCGGGTTTAATGGTGAGTATAAATAAAGAGAACCAGTGTTCTGATGATAAAAAATTACATAGCTCTGTTGAAATAATGGAGCTACAATGATCTACTGGAGTGTCTGGAGACAGTTAAAGATACTGTTTTCATGAAACTTGGCAGGACCACTCAAATCAGTGAGATGAGAAAGACCTGACAAATAATCAGAAAACATTTCACCTGTCAAAATTCAAAGCTTCCATTTCTGGGTTTTCTGAAAAGCAAAGGATGGGCAGATGGCTTCTCTTTGCTCCTCCTTTAATTCTACCAGTTAAATCAACAATCCAGAAGACTTACTGGATCTTGACATGACAGTTAATCTTTTCTTCTTTCATGATACTGACATATTAAATATTGGGGATAAGGTTTTATTTAGTGTTCTCGCTTTCTGTAATCCAATCAAATGAGTCTTCTCAGCTGCCCTTAAAGCAAAGTAAATCTCCTTTTCTAAACCATTAGTAAACAAATCTTCACTGTTCATTGTCAGATCTAAGCTGGGAGATATTTTATGTGACCACAAGCAGATCACTGTCAACAGAAAAATTAGATGTTACATCACAAAATACTTCAAAGCATGTTTCTACAGATAAGTGTAGATGAACATTATGTGTTTCAAAACAGAGAAATTCTTGCATAAAGTCCTGCCATCCAGGCCATATATTCCATTTATGTGAATGAAAAGATGTGCTAGTGAAGCTACAATATATAATTATTAATTACTACATTTCTCTTGTCAAAATCATGTTCCCACCCATGAAATCAGAGATCTTTCCTGATCAAGCTACTGTTCTGCTTGAAGAAATGAGATGCAAAATATCATAAACAGTAATGAACAACTTAAAGTTGTATTTTGCATATACATAATGCTCTGGCTCCAAGGATTTCAGATCATGCTTCATAAACTTTAATTGAGATGCCTATATCCCTATGACATAGGAGAAGATTACTTCCTGTGTTTTATAGCTAAATGTTAGTAAAAGAAAAACAGAGGCTAATCCCACCCTCAAGCAAACAGTCACTGATAGTATCTCCATCGTCCTACCAGTACAGTGCCACTCTCCAAGCAGCACTCTGAATTTATTTTACACATAAGGAACAAGAGAACAATGCTCTAGTTTTCAATACTGGGGAATGGGGTCTTTCAGAAGGCACCCAGGGGAAGTAAACAGGAGCCTGGTGAAGCCAGAGGCAGAGGTTCTGCAGCTGCATCCTCTCTTGCACTGCCAGCAAGCAGCACACCCACACAGCTGAGGTACTTGGCTCAGCAGCTCCACAGTCTGAAATCTAGGATTTCCCCCTTGCATCTCTATGTGCGTGACCAGGCAGCATGCTAGCAGCTACAAATGCATCTCTGGTCTTAAGTAACTTTAAAAATACAGAATATTGGAATTTTTAAGTTCTCCCCAACACAAGTGAAATAAGGAATATACATGGAAACTAATTCTACTGTTTTGAAATTAAGATTTCTGGAGTGAGCCAAAGATCACAGGTTTTGTTTACATAGCTTCACATTTCACTTAAGTGGTTTCAGAGACTGTACCATAAGTACAGGCAAACAACAAGTTCATGGTTCTCCAGTTTTCTAGGTCAGCTCATTACTTACATTTATTCTTATCATAGAACGGTTCAGGTTGGAAGGAGCCTTAAAGGTCATCTGGTCCAAAAGCCCTGCCATGGCAGTTGTACTTGTTCTCATTGCTCTGTCAGAGGTTAACATTTCAAAACACATGAAGTAGAAACCTACTGTAGATAAGTTTAACAACTGATCTTAGCACAGTTCTTTCAGTAGTCACCCTCGTCTCTGCTGTCCAAGACATTGTTATGTCCTACTTCCACTTCATGAAAGCTCCTGTCATTGCCAGAAGGGACAGGACAAGGCTGTGTATGAAACAAGATGCCCATCATTTTTATTCAAGTTTCAATACCACATAAACTGAGACATGTACAAACAAAAGAATGCCATCCTGTGGCACAAGATTGTTAAGTGGCCATAAGAAACAAGTAATGGCTTCACTGAGGCAACAGCACTGCTCTATTTATATCAAAGCATAAGTGTCAAACAGGTGTAATCAGAAGTAACAAATGTGACAAACAGCAGGACACAATACATTTGACTGCGAAAAAAGGGCATGATTTTACTAGTAGAATTTTTCAAGGCATATGACCATCAGTGATTTTAGTTGACTCTCACAGAAATGCATTTAAAAACATCTACTAAATTAACATTAGTTTTGTTTACTAGTGAATCCTCAGTTTTGTATTTCTGTTTCCTAATTGGTGGGGCAACATCCTTGCTTCTCCAGCAAGTACTTTTATTTACTCCAGCTAAGGTATGGAGAAACAGAGGGTCCTAAACTCACCAGGAGAAATCTCCTGCCTTTCTTATTCTGCTTGCAACAAGACGATCTCCCGTTCATTTCCTAAACAGAAAATACTAATGTAAACACAGTGTTTTGAGCCTCTCAGCTCCTCGGTGTTCCCACCCTGCCTAGCCCTCCGTGGCACAGTGTCCAGCAGGGCAAGGTGGTGGCACTGAGCTCACAGGCTGCTCCTTGCTGTCCTGCAGCATCAGTGCTTCTTACCAGGACAGGGCATGTGGGCTATATGCATCAGCAATATGGAGCTCTAGAGATGCTGCAGCAGGAGTGAAGAGACTCAACTTCAACAGAAGAGCTGGGGAAAAAGAGAGCCTACTGTGAGGCTTCAGCCCTTTCTCTACAGCCAACTGCAGCTGCCCAGCTGCATAACTGCACTGGGTCACATTTGACCAAGACCAGCAGATCCAACTCCCTGTGGATGGGCTGGTGATGGATCTCAGGCAGGGCTGGACTGGCCCTGTTCCCCTTTCATTGCAAGGAGGAGGGAAGATTCCTCAGCCCCAAGGCACAATGCAGGACCCTGTTACTTGGCTATGGGACCTATCTCCTCCTCCACAAGTGCCACCAGCAGAGCCCTGCCTAAGGTTGCCCACTCAAGGAGCACCAGCAGCTCCCCAGGACTTCTGAGAGCCACCCTTGTGTCAGCTGAAAGGCCAAACACTCTTCATTTACAGCACTGCTTTCAAGTGCATTCATTGCCAGTCTAGGACTGCCATGAGCTGTCTCTCTCAGGACTTTGGGAGTGTTGCCACAATAGAAACAGCAGCAAAGTAATACATTTTTGTGCAGTGAAATTATACCCAGTAGCATCTCCAGATTGGGTATAGTGTGACAACCATAGCCCAGTCTCCCCAAACAGAGGCAGTTCAGAAGAGCCTCCTGAATGAGCATAAATGCACTGTATCTCTCCATTCCTAAGGAAGAATTACATTTGAAACTGGCTTTCTAGGTTTCTTGTTCAACGTTTTATTCTGCTCTTACTGGTGATCAATACCTCTCCAAAGGAAAGATTTTTATGAATGGCTGGAGTAACATTTTAACTCCAAATAAATAACTTGGAATTCCAATTTGTCCTGAATTCTCCAGACTGCCCCAAGGTCACATCCTGTCAGGCTGGAGCAATATCTCTGACTGAATCTGTCTGAGAAAGCAGAAGGTAGGCCACCAGGTCATGTATGATCTCCAGATCTCTCCTGTTCATTATGCCAGAAGGTTCCTTAACCTGGGGAAGGCATTCCTTCTTGCTGATGATCTCATTTTCTCAGCATGTGCATGATAAGCAGCAAATCAGATGAGCTCTTAGGAAACAAAGATACTTTTTTAATGCAAATGCTTCCAGTAACTCAGAATAAGGGTAAGGAAATACAGAAAATATAGGCCATATAAGCAGAATTGTTTTGACACAAAGAAACATTTAGCAAGACTTTCCGTAAGGCAGCTGCAGCTCTGTGAAGTCAGCAGGATTGTAAAATGACAACAAACAGTGGTTATTGTTTATAATCACCAATTTGTCTCTTCACTTTGATTTCAGTGGTCATATGACTACATAGGAACCTAGCACAATTACTCTCATTTATGAATATGTTGAACACTATCTTCTCCTAGAGATTATAATTCAAAATTATTTTGTGTGTGTATACATATTTTTAAAGGTGGTAAGATTATGTGTAGAATATATACAATGTAAAAATAACAGCCCTTCCCTGAAGGCATAACTAAATTTTTCATGGAAAGAAAGTTTCTCATTCTTCGTATTTTTACAGAAGATATTACATAGCTTCTCAATGCTGTGACATGCAGCACTGAGCATGCAACCTTCTGATGGGTTCATCAAGCAGTTGGCCAGGTGAGTCTGGCAATTTAGGATGACACGTCAAGAAACATCTGGACACCTTTGTACCTCTTTTGTGGAGAGAAAGAGTTCAGTAAGTGCTCACAGTTGACTGGAAAAGTCAGTGTGGTAGAGCATGACACCATGAAGAGATGAGATGGTTTGGCCTCAGACACAGGAGCACAAATTGCTACACCCCAGCAGGGTGTAGTCAGCAGGGTTCATCCTGAGCTAGGAAGCCCAGCTGTGACACTGGTGTGACACTGTTTCCAGGAAAACACCAAGCAAACCAGTTTTCTTTTATACAAAGTTCTGCTTTTCAGTCTTTCTGCTTTCATTTCAGAGTACTTCAAAACCTAAAGCTTAAAAAAACTGCCTATGAAATGAAACAGTGGGGAGGAATGCTTTGCACACGAACAAGACGTTTCTTTTCAATGAAAACAAGATGTCTTCTGGTTTTTACTTTTCTAGTCTTCTACTGTAGGAAACCATATCATGCTGAGAAAAGTCACTTCATAACTATAAAATAAAAAAGCTTTTCCTTTAAAATCTCAAAACAGGTTGAAGATTTTTTTTGTGGTTGTTTTTGCCAAGTTTCTCAGTGACCAAGAAGATCAGGTTCTGCCCACTTAGAAATCCTTTTCTGGTTTGATGACCAGTCAGGCTGGAACCGGGCATGCTGGCTGGATGCCCAGGCACTGGGTGGGAATTGCTCCCACACACGGTGCAGTCTCTGCAGTTGGCACTGAGCACCCTGAAATTCCTGTGCTTAGTTAGAAAACATTTCAGATGGTGTGTGATGAGAGGCCACGATCTTGTGACAGATAGATCATTGTTACAGTGGCTAATTACCTTTTACTGATTCCTGGACAATGAGATTAGCATCAATGAGGCTGTGGAAATCTATCAGGAACAAAAAGGGACACAAAAGACAAAAAATGGAAATTGAATCCCTTGGTTAAATAGCAGTGAGACATTCTTCCTGAGGCAGGGTGAGGTCAGGGTGCTTCCTCTGCCTCCCTGTTACAGGCAGAGATGGGCAGGAAAGATCCCAATAACTGACTCTGCAGGCAAATTCCCCGGATAGCTGCTCAGTCAGGGCTGAGCTGCCCATGCTGTGTCCTGACCACAGGCATGACCAGGGGACAGACCTGCACCAGAATGACAACAAACTAAATAACCTGGTGTCCGGGGATCACAGTCTAAGGTATCTCCCAGGCTCCTGAAGCTAGAGCAGTTTGAGCATATATGCTTAAAGATAATTATACACCTACAAATTCAGGTCTTACAACAGAAAAATGGGGTGACATTTTTAGAAGTGCTTGGCCGTGATAAACTTTGCTTGTATTGAGGTCAATGGGATTTTTTTCTACATGTCAGGAGTGGGAACTGAATTAGGCCAGTGCCAAAGTGCTTTTGTGAATCAGACCTGTGTGGTAAGCATGCAGGTACAGTATGTTCCTTGCCTTTAATGACAGCTTAGGGATATCTCCAACACACTGCAGCATGAAGTCCCTCTCAATAACAAAGATGTTATTATTTATGCCTAACAAACCAAGATAATTGTGTATGTGAGTGCAAAAGAACCCCATTTGAAGTGTGTTCTTAAGGTACAAAATTACATATTTGAAATTTTAAGAAAAGATGGAATGTATCTATTTCAGTCTGTGCTTTAGAAATTCCCTGCTCAATTAGGAAAAAAAGTGCACCTGTGCTAAGAACAAGAATGAAACAGCCATCTTTCAGAGCAGTCCATTTGCACTGGAGAATTATTAACAACTAAAAAGTCAGGAGGGTTCAATATAGAAGAGTTTCCAAATCCTTATCTCTAGCAACAATGTCCCGGTAACGCTACACCAGGGTACTGAATGGGAAACGAGAAAAATCTTTAGAAAAAAAGGATGATTTATGAAAAGATTAGACACACAAGTGTGTTTTGAATATGCATGCACAATTGCATGCTTAATTTGCACACCCAATTATTGTCATTGTGCATAAAATTGAATAATTACCCATGAAAACAACTGATTATGGTTATTTACTTCTGTAATTACTTGATTTGCACATACAATCATGGTAATTAGGCACACAAATTAGTTATCACACAATTGCTTGTGTAACCTTATTAGGAATCAGAATCAATGCATTTATTTTAAATTTCATTTGTCCAATTCTGTTGTACTATGACTTTTCTTGTAGTGGGTTTTGAACTGATGTGCATTTTGGGGACCACCTTCATTGTGTGGCTCTGTCCTGGTGCTGCTCTTCAGGCAGAGTCCACAGGATGCCCACAGCACAATGCCACAAATGCCAAAGGAAATGCCGTTGAAAATGAGGGGGGGGGAGGGAGGAATCAGTAGAAATGTGACAAGAATCTGGGACCACCATACAGTTAGCAGTTACCTTCAATTCAGGAATGAGGTAAATTATAAAGAGAAGCTTCAAACATTTGGGGGGGAGGAAATGGAAAATAATATAAAGGAAACAATATGTTAATGGTGCTCTCCAGCACTAAAGCTTTGACGATATTTAAGTACTATAATCAGTTAGCATAATGTTTCTGGAAATCCAGAGAAAGTATTATTTTCATTTTATTAGCAAAGCCAGTTAAGAATGGAGTCATGGAGATGTTAAATGCCCAAACCTGCACCAGTTCTCTGCTGCACTCCCAGAAATAAAATCCAATTTCATCTCCCAGATTTGTGATTTCACTTATTAGTCTAAATGTCTTCCTCTTGTAGATGTCCTGTCTCCAGGTGCAGTAGGTGAGGATACCTTTATTAACTTTCCTATAAATCACATTTTGCTAGGAAACATAATAAAAGTCTGGGGAATTAGTCAATAAAATAGAGCTGCTTCTCTATCACTTAATAAATTCCTGGGTCCTGCAGTTGGAACTTGGTATGCTCTCTAATTAAAAAGAACAAATATGAGAAAAATACTGGCAACTCAAAATATTGAGCTGCTTCATGTTTGTTATTGGAGCTTTTTTTTTGAGTACAATTTTCTAACAATTGGACCAGATGGACAAGAAAAAAAATAGCATGACTGTTTAAACTGATTATATTGCTATATAGAAAGAATCATGTGTGACAGATCTCTGAATTTCCCTGCATAGATCACTAAAAGCCTTACTGCATCTGTGCATATAATCTATGCTTTTCCTCTACCAGTAATGCTGGAAGAAATATAGGGGTTAAAACATTTTGTCCTGAAAGTATCTTTTTTTCTGTTGTTGTTAATTATGTGCCTTAATTTAGTTCTTGCTTAATGTGCTTTAGAATGAATTGTATTTCTTGTAATTGCTTTATTATTACTTGACATTAGACCTTATGTTAAGCAATCAAAATGGTATGGCAGAATGAAAAGGAGGGAAGATGATCAAGATACAGTGCAGATGAGTTTGCATCTTTAAAGAAATCACATAGTACCCAGCTGCCAGAAATGTTATACCATTAACATTACATTTTCTCTAGATTACATCCTATCAAAGGAAAGAAGAAAGAAAGAAATCCCTGAGTGAGCAGCTATTTGGTTTCTATTAGCTTGTGACAAAGTTCTGCTTTGAGGAATTGCAGGTGGGATCTGCTGTCAGCCTGGCTTTTCTCTGATGCTTTTCACCATGTTCGGGGAGATGTGGCCCGGGGCCAGGGGGAGCACAGGGCACTGCCAAAGTCGTGTGCTTCTGAGCATGGATGTGCACACGTGAAGTGCACTAAGAAATCAGCAACAAAAAAACCTTAATAAAATTGGTTAATGCCATGATACAAGAGGTCTCTCCAAATCCCTTAAAATATTAGGTGTCAAACCATGCTGGAAAAATATACTACCTTTGCAACACAGCCTCATTAGTATTTCATAGGCAGGAAGAACCTTAAGACTCCCCTATCTTAAATCCTAGGGAAAGCGATTTAATAGAAATAACTCAGGACTTCCAAAGTAAATGATAACACCTCTTGCTAGTTTAATTCTTTCACAGGGCTGCTTTTATAAATCACAAGTAATTGATGGTTTATAATGTACTTGCAACCAGTCTGAAGTTAAGACAAAAAAACCAGACCCAGTCCCAGGAAATGTTTGAAGTTTATACCATTCATTCTGCAGTGAGTGGTCCTTCTGGAGCCTGACAGCACAGACTTGATGTGCTGATCAGTGGATAGTCCCACCCAGAAAAAAAAAATTATTTACATTCATAAGGCTACCTAAAAAAAAAAAATTAAAAAAAAATTACTGTATATTTCATGCTGCTAAGGGGGTATTTGTTTAGTAGATGTAATATTTTCCATAATGATTTCTGATTACAAAAATGCATAGTACAAATGGTAATCAGTGCCTCTTTCAAAGCAAATGCTGCCGCTGAGTACCTCCTATGAGTTTAATCACAGTGTGCAATTCACACCGTAATGTGTTATAATTGCCCCCTACAAAGGTGGTCCCATTTCATTTTAATATCACTGGACTAACTACAGAAACTCCACATGAGTTCCTTGAACGCTGCTTTCTTCACTGAGAATTTTACATACATAATTAATCCCAAATAAGGGTAGCATAAAAGGGCGAGGATTTTTAAAGAAATGCCTTGGCTTTTAATAGCTGTAAAATCAGCAGTAGTACTTTGAAAAGTTCATGGTGTTTGGACACTTTACTTTGAGATCCAGCCTGATGCTGTTTCCTTCAGATAATTCTACCTACTTTCCTACTTTTGTGTGTACATACTGATGGAGTAGAAAGCTTTGTATTTTCTAATATCAGGCAGTTTATCCTCGTTTTCACACATGAACAAGCATCAGTCACACTGGGATGAGATGATAACTCTTACATTACAGCAACTGTTGAAATAAGTTGCAGAAGAACAGTGCTGCACAGTTTTTTTAGCCAAAGATCTGAAAGACCAATGGGAGACGGGGCACACAATGTGCCTGTTGCCAAAGTCTGTAGAACCCACCTCTAATTTTTATAGCCAGTAGTGTACACATGGCCACACAGCTAATAGAAGTTATTCATCATGAATACCTTTTTGACAACTTGAGGCTTACTTGTCAGCAGGTCTTTGGGTTTTCCCAGTGAGCATATGCCATTCAGGGTATCTGAGCATTCCCTGGATGGCTCCCATTGCCCAAAATGCCCCATTATCTGCCTGTTTTGCCTGCCCACAGCACACATTTGGGTTGACCGAGCCTTACTGCAGCCAGAGGAGCCCCTTTCCATAACAGCCCATGAGAGACCCTCGTGGGAGCCATCTCCCCAAAACCCAGGAGTTACTGCTGGGTTTAATCACAGCACCAGGTGGAGGATGGGTCAGAACCAGCTCGCCCCTCCCAGCTGTTTGCCACTGGTGTTTTTGCTTTTCCTTCACTGGGTGAGTGAAGGTTTTAACCTGAGGAGAAGCAAATGACAGTGTTCTCATCAAGGCAGGTCACCAGAGCACAGCTGCTGCCTGTTTTACTGCCTGCATGCTGGAGGCCATCACAGGGCAGGTGTCAGCTGCCCACCTGCCTGTCAGAGGCCCAGCCAGGCACAGGTCAGGGCACTGGGAACGCCTCTTGCCCTGCTGACACCCGGCCTGCTCGGAGTGATACACTCACTTTAATTACACTGATTGCATCAATCAGAGTTGCCAAAGAAATTACAGAGGGGAGTCGAGGCATAGGACTGAAACCTTTTTTAATAAAATGGATGAACTGCTCCCTTACTTTATGTCAGTCCTTGACCTCCCAAAAGGAATTACCCACACACTGCTTTCTTTCACAGAAGACCTGCTGCTGAGCCAGGGGATCCCACCTCCTCATCAACTGCAGCTCTCATTACTCCCTAATGAGGTCTTGCTCAAGAGCCCTGGCTGCTCACTGCTTCCAAGTATCCCATGCCAGGCACAAATCCAGAGCATTTCCAGCCTCTCTTGTCTTCTGGAATCAGAACTTGGTCCCCATTTCTCTAATGCAGAGAACAAGGGTAACCTAGCACATGCAGAGAGGAGAGGTACAAAAAACCTGAGTAGCTAATGTTGTCACCAGCTACACACCATTAACTTGTTTGGCTGCAGTACCCAGAATGATAGAAGGGATAGCACGTGGGAATCACAGACATTATATTTTGCTTGCCTGTCTACTACCTCCATTGTTTCCTGAAATCTAAAAAATGCCCCATCAGGCATTTCTCTGAGCCTTCATTGTGCAGATTCTCAGAGGCAAAATGACCATGGTGGTGACTGACAGTACCTGAAAACAAGCTGACCCCAGAGCTAGCCTGGGACCTGAGTTCTTGCTACACGCCCTGCCCCTCATGTGGTGTTTTCCTTCTATCAGCCTAGGTCTCCTCTCCTCCTTCTGTCCATTTTAGCCACATCTTTTCATCTCATTGCCCTGAGCAACCAGAAAGAGAAGTTAGAAGCAAACAACTCACCCTCTTTCCTCGTCCTAGACTAGTGCTAAAATTAGGTGCAGTAACTGGACATTTCTTTCTTTGCCCCCATGAAATTTATTCTAGAGACAGAAAATTCCTTTCAATATTTTTGTTTCCTCCCTATCTTCATTCTATATTTTGCTTTATAAAGAAAGCAAGAAAAAAAAGACAGAACCTATCTTGAGGACTATTTGCTAATGTCAAATTCAACTGAAAATATTTTGTGCAACTCAATGAATAGAGAACAAGGTATCAATTTATTTTAGAAGAATTAATCTATAAAATACTATGCACTTTTTCTAACCTTTAACAGGTGATGAAAATAATATCATTTATAAAAAAGGAGATGTAGCACTGATAAACAAAAGAAGTGCCCTTGACTGCATCACGTTGTACAAATTAATTGTTGTCCAGGTTTTTTTCCTGGTCTGGGGCCCATTTTACCAGCACATCATGCTCTGCCCTGGACTAAAACAACAAAGTTAGACTTTGCCTTGTTTTGTGGAAGCAGCTTCAATGTTTTGGGTGTGCTGGGGATGGAAGGGGGCTGCAAGGGACTGAGCAAAATGAGTGAGAAAGGGACTGAGCAAGTGTATAAAGAGGATGTTCACAGGAGCATTGACTCAAAGACCTTTAATTCCTGAAGCCTCTAATAACCTGGAACTGCACACAAACATGCCAGTTTCCTATTTTAAGGCAGCATTAATTTGATATGTAACTGCAAATTTCAGACCTAAGGACTATTTCAAATGTGAACTTCATAACAGATCTTCCAAAGCTATTAAACCATTGTCAGGGAGCATTCATGTTTTCAGAAGTAATTAAGGCAGAAATTCTTGAGTATATCTTGCCAAGGTCCTCTGAAGATTATTCTCTGGGCTGCATTGTTTGAGGGGGGGTAGGAGGGAAGCAGGAAAAAAAACATCATGAATTGTGATTACTCAAAAGCAGTGCAATTCCTTCACAGTTGAACTCAAATGTTTAACACATGAAAACTCTTAATTGACGATTCTGTATCAAAGTGTAAATTTGTCAGGGAAGGATACGCAACAAGCTTTTTGGGCTTTGTTTCTTTTTCTCCTTGTACATCATAGTGAGTGCTGTTGTGATTTGGATCTATTACTTCTGAATATTGCATGAAGCTGACAAGCACTTGTCATTTAAAGACCACATGGAGGCATTTAGTTTTCCATTTAGACATAATAACACATTATGCAAATAAGCTTGCCAAGGAAAGCTGGAGGCTTACATGAAATAAACTGTCAAACACCAGTTGCTAATAAATGAACATTTCTTTATAGATTGTCTTAATTTGGGCAACTGGAAAATAAGCGTGGCTGCACAGATAGACAGTCTTTCAATATGAAAGAAATTCTGTGGATTGTGCAGAGCAGAAACCTTCCCAGAAAATGAATGTTCCTTGACTTGATGGAGTTAAACAAACACAGGGAATGCTAAGCAACCCTGTAAAATATTTACATTACGTTCCACCAAACAAGAAAGGTTTAGAAATCTGCTCTGCACATCATAGATGCTGGCGGGAGCCTTGCAGTGCCAGGGGCGAGGGCAGGGTCCCTCCCGCAGCTGCCAGGCACATCTCCCCGGGGCTGGCATGGCCTGGCAGCATCCCCCTGATTCTCCCCAGAGGCAGCCCCACGACACTCCTGCTGCTGGCCTGCAGCCTTTCCAACAGGGACAGCTACCCCACGGATTTTCTCTGTGCTGCACACACAGTTCAAGCACCTGCCAGGAGACCTCAGGCTCAGTCCATAATAGGGGAGCGTAAAGTAGAGTGTTCAAAAGAAGCAAGCCAAAGCACTGGTAGGTGGGATCCGTACTGGTCCCAGTCTTCCATGTGCAGATTATTGGGTAAGCAGAGAGCTTAAAGATGCTGACTTGTTTGCTCACCAAAATTAAACAGATAGACTTCTTAAGATGACTCTCATCAACAAACAAACCACAATGACAGCAAAAATTAATACATAAACACTAGAGGATACCAGAGACAAATGAAGGTTTTTGTTCAAGTGAACTGTTTCCCCTTGGCCTGCTAATGGAACATTAGAAATGGTGTATTTCTTTATTGTGGTGGGAAAAGGGCTCTAGCTTTGAGACATTCCATGCCATGTTACAATATCCCATCATCTGAGGAGGAAAAGGAGTCTCTGAATGCCAGAGCTTTCTGGGGGAGGATGTGCCAGAAAAAAAAGGGCCACCAGCCTCTTCCATTCTCTAAGCAGAATGTGCCAAGAGAAGGTCTTAAAATAGAGCAGTAAAAAAACAACCCAACCAACCAAACAACCCACCAAAAAAACCAAACCACATCAGTGATTATATTCTACTTCTGCAAATTAAAAACTTAGCAGAAAATCTGATTTATCAGATATTCTGTGAAAAAAAAAAAGCCTAATTGCTCTACATGTTTAGTATTGCTTTGAAGGGAAACTCAAGCCAACATTTAATACCAGTGGTTAATTTACTACCTTGTTCCTCGCTTCTATTTTTTATATGAGTAACATATAGTTGTTTCTAAATTGGCACCTTTTCATCCTTTAGGAAACTGCACTCTAAAGTAATACTGTCAGAAATCCCTTCTTAATTGGGCTAATCAAGTAGTATTTCCACTTTAGGAAGGAAGGATTATAGTGTCATTTACTGAGAAGTTCATATGACAGTTGCAGACATTTATATTTGAGTAGCTGGTTTGGGATCTGTCCAAATCTTTCTTTCTTTGCTTCTTTTTAATTAATATTTCAGGCATACAGGATAGTTTCTTCTTTTTTGGAAACTGAATTGAAGGATTTGATTTGCACTGGGCTTTTTGCCATAGGGGGAAAAAAATGAAAAAATAATAAAAAACTTAAGAAGGAATTAATGAAGTTATGCTTAGTAGCTAACCCAAAGTTTTTCACATATAAGGGAAACTTTACCTGATGAAATCACACTGTCCCTCTGCCATATACCATGACTGAGGGGCAACCAACTTTCCAGTTACAGTAAGACAAAGTAAAAGTAGGAGGCTAATAATTTGTGTGATCTGAATGACTCTTCCTAAAAGACCAAAGGAAGCTATGTAATGAAAATTCATACGTAATTCAAGAGCTTTTGCAAAACTTCCTGACAGCTCAAAACCTCCCCATCTTTCATCAGTCAGTGCAAACCCGCTGTACCTTCACCTTGCAAAACTGCAAGTCTTAAATCTGGTTCCTAATAAAGCCTGCCAACTGCTTGAGGGTGGAAAAAGTGCAAAGCAGTTTTTACTCAGAACTCATCCCTGCAGCGTGAGAATGAGGAGGCACCTGGTGGAACAGGAGGAAGACCCATTACCAAGAGGTACAAGAGAGCAGTGAGCAGCAAAATTCTGGAAGCTGCTGCCACAGGAGCCTGGGGAAGGACCATGACAGTGGATGCAAGAAGCAGTCAAGCATATTTATGTACAGCAAATGCCATAAAGAGCTGTATCAGAACCTAGACAGAAGACAACAGGGGGTACAGATAACCCAATATGTAATCAAACTGTGGAATGGAATGATCAGTTTTCCAACTCTCTGTTTGAATCTCAGGGCTTACTATATCGAAGTGCTGCTGTAGACCGGGCATGGCTGGAGCCCCAGCACTGACTGTCCGAGCAAAAGTAAAAAATGTTGAAATCAAAGAAACTTGTGAGAGAAGCTTTTAGCTCTGATGGAGTTCAGGGTAAAAACAGAACCTAAACCCCAAAAAACCCCACTTCTCTAGTGTGTATTCTCCTGTTCATTTAATTCATGTGACAGCTGATTTCAGACATCTACCAGTGGCTCCACCAACCCTAATCCTGTGTATTGTGTAAATACTGCAGCATTGCTGTGGGCTTGTATGCAGAACAGCACTAATGTTATCAACTCTGAACAATTAACAGAAAGAGGATCCTAATGTGGGCATATTTTGAGGTACTCTTAGAACTACTGAACAAAACTGCTTTTGAATTTAGGAATTTAGCTGATGCAATGTGGTAAAAAACAGAACTACTGACTCATACTGGGATCAGACGAGGGCATCAGGATAGAACTTTATCAGCTTATTATTTCCTTGCTCTCCTTTTGACACAGTCAATCGTTCTTGCAGTTTTACATTAATACATAATTACCTATGGCAAGAGACAGAGTTGCATAAAAAGGCCATACAAGTGCTCTCATACAGCAGGCAGCCTTTTAAAAAACAAATACAGGATTGAAAAAGTTTCACTAATTCAAGCCTTGTCATGTACAATGCTGTTGAAATAACCCCCTAAAGCACTGCTGAAAGGCACAAGAGCAGCACATCAAGCAAGAATTGGCCAACTTCTAGATGATACTGTCTCAACCATGAGGGCATCTCTTTGTAGCAAAGATTAAAGGGAGAATGCCTTTTCCTGAATGCTGTTGACTTAGACAACTACCATCCAGCAATTTGACTTTCCTTTTGCGATAGAGAATGTATTATTAATGTGCAATCCTTTAAAGAATGTGCTAAATTCCTCCTGCGTTTAGCACTTACAAAACATACAGAGGGGAAAAAAAAAGCCAGTGATTTCCACAGTCTAAACAATAACAAAGTGCCTCCAGGATTCATTTTAATGAGAAATGCCAGCATTGCGCTGCAGAAGTCTTGAGATGGGCAATTCATGCCAGCAGACTAATTATCATTTAGGAGGCAGGAACTATGTGGATTTTATAACACTGTTTTTAGAAGATAAATATTCTGTTAATCACTGCAAGAGTTGCATTTCCTCAGAGGTACCATTAACCTATAAATATATGGGCCACATACATTTAGAAAGAATAGGAAATGAAAGAGCTCTTCCTCTCTCCCCTCTCTAAAATTACAAGGCAGGAGATTTTCTTCCCTTATAAACTAGCAGCAACTTTTTGATTTCTATTTGGGTTAGGCTGGGTTTTTTTGTTGTTTTTTTGCTGTTGTTTGCTTGGAGTTTTTTGTTGGTTTTGTTTGTTGCTTTTCCACTGGGCTTTTTGTTGTTGTTTTCGGGGTTTTGAGGTGGGTTTGGTTTTTGTGTTTTGCTTTTGGTTTGGTTTTTTTAGATTGAGATAAGTATAAATTTTCCTGATCTTAACAGAGACTTCAGCAGGTGTGCAGCATAACACTCACTAGTCCTGCACACATCTGTGGGACAGATTTATCACCACTGGCATGCCACATAAACAATGCATCCAATCCCTGCCGGAACATTCATTGATTTTCATGAAGGTTTTATGGATCACTGAGTCTAGGGGCGTCTCCGGATATCTTTTCTGGACTTCTGGATAACATTTACAAGGCAAAGCCCTCTCTCTGCACTCACACAAAAATTCTACCCTGGAGAAGGCACTTCCCTGCCTCCAGCAAACCCAGTTGGCAGCTGATGCTCTGATGGCTGAAGCCTTCAAAATGGAAGGTGATAAGAGACTGGAATTCTAACAAGGCAGTGACTTGATTCATAACCTCACTGAGCATATTTGATAACTACAGTCTAATTTCTGGTTGTAATTCAGATGAGGACTGCATTGTTTTACAAGATAAATGTATTAATCCCTGTTCTTCTGTGGTGGGTATCTAGGAGATTAACTACATTGCTGAATGTGTGAATTTGTCTGTGACCAAAACCTGACACGAATACAAACTATATGAATGATTTCTAAGACTTGTTTGTTAGGGAGTAATCTCCAGACAGATGTCCACAATATCTGAGCAGTCAGTCCCACACTGTAGCATTAATTTGGAATTTGTACTCCAAATAGAACTGACTTCACTACAACTTGTTTAAATTCTAGCTTCTGCATATTTTAGCCATTTTTATGTTCTGGCCATTCCCAATTCACAGCGTTTGGAGGGCTTGGGGAATTTTGGAATTTTGGAAACCTCACATGCATGATGAGATAGATTTGGTACAGTCCTTTGAATAAGACTGTTAGTCTAAAGCAATGCTTTGATAGCTTTCTCCAGGAAAGCAGCTTTTGTGAAGTGGAAACATTTTCCATGTACCAGTCACAAGAGTGCAGAAATGTACTTCTTTCTCCTGCTATTTCAAGTCCTGCCAATGTTACTGATCTTACTCTGCCAGAGAAACCTCTATCTTGTCCCCAAGCAGTGACAGTGTGATTCACAAGACCCAGCTGTGAGCAGGTAGGGAGCAGGGCTGCCTGCTCCCAACAAGCTGAGGATTCGATGCCCGGGACTACAATGTGGATGCTGCAAGATCCCACGTGCCTAGGTACACACACACGTGTAGGAGCTGTTAGTTCTGAGAAGACCCCTTTGCCTTGTTGTCATCTCTATGTGACCCAGCTATTAGAGCCAATTATTTAATATTAACATCAGTAAGATTCAGACTCATTGTGCTGTGCACATACCAACTGCAGTGTTCATGCTGAGCAAGAGCTCTCAGTATCCCAGCCTTACATACAAGGTGACTGTCTTTTTTTCCTGGGACTAGCAATATGTAATGCTACTGGGGAGTCATTAATTCTATCTCAAATTATTTTTTTCAATTACTGCATTTTTCATGTATGCAAGCTGATTCTTTTTCCTCTGAACAGATTAGTTACTTATAAATGTTCAGGTAATGCATGCAAATAGATTGCAGCAAGGTTGTTTATTACATCATTTTTTGTTTTTTTCCCCACCTGCTTTGTGTACATGATGCAATTTTTAATTTCAGAGCAAATTTTACAAGCAAATTAAAGAAGTGAACAGCAATAAGCAATGTATATTTAAATTAAATTTTTGGATCTGTGTTCAAAATTGTGAAGTTTTAGAATAAATTAGCATCCACCTTCAGCATTCACTTTCAGAGAATGAACTCTGCATTTATAGTTCAAAATACCCTAGATGGATCCCAGGACAGGATAAAGAAGACATTGCATACCCAAGGTGTTCCCTTCCTTGGCTGGCATTGGATGGTGTGGAGGAGAAGGCAGAGCAGGGATGCTGTGAGCAGCCACGGCAGGTGCCCCTGCACCCCAAGGTGGAGGCTGCTCCCCTGCTTACAGTGTCACCCCATCCTATCCCCAGTCTGGGGCAGCAGTAGCCTGGTTCTCCATCTCTGTCTGCCCAGGTAAGGGGAGGAGAGTTTCCCATCACCACTTAGGTCCATGTCTTGCCAACCCTTGATTTTTCCTACAATTTTCCATCATTTTTTTCTTCCTGAAGCCAGCTCTGTGAAGAGGAGTGGACTGGGTAAGAAGCAGGACATACCCACTCCTTTATACAGGTGTGATCCCCATTGTTTGGAGTTTTCTAACATCCTCACCTTGACAGGCACCTGTGCATCTGCTGCCAGACAGGGCTGGACCACACATTCATGTTGAGCTGCAGCACACAAACAGCCTCACCATCTGTGCATCCACAGTCTCAAAGCCAGCTTCAAAACCTGTGGCAACAGGGAGCCTCTGCTTACATCCTTGCTCTTGAGCGATGACTTGAGCCAATGATCCTGTACCCTGACTGCACAGGGACTATGCCAAATTATTGGCATAATTTTCCTGCCTCTTGTGGCTACCTGAATTCATACAGCTAACTTCAGATCACTAGAATATGGCCCCAGACATAATTTCCCCATTCCGTGAAAGTGACCTAAATACGCAGCATCCCAGCTTCTACCCATCTCAGAATGATTTGCCAACAGCACATCCCCAGCAGCAGAGAATGCAACAAAGCACAACAGAGCAGGCAGTCAGGAGGTCCTCTCCAGGCTGGAGGTTAAGAGAGGCTCAAGTCCTTTCCCCAGACTGAGAATGGTATTTCACACATGTCCTCAGAGCAGCAAGACATCTCTTTGTAAATACTGAGTAGGAGTGAGGACCCCACACTATTCTGAGGTCTCTCTGTATCCATGACAGAGTAACTACCTTAACCACTGAGCATTCCAGCCAGGATTATTAAAAGCTACTCTGTTAGAATGAGTGAACTTTAACAATTGTTATTATTAATTTTAGAATAATTAACAGAGAAGCTGTAGGGCTATCATTTTCTCAGCAGGACCACAAAATCTTCCAGCTCTGTGAAATACTTTACTATGCCCATATGCTTAGTTACAGCTATAAAAGTATGAAATTTTAAAATTATATTTTAATGAAAGCTGTAACTAATCCAATAGCTTATTTGTTAGTACCTTGTGGGAGAAAGAAAAACTCAAGAACCACTTCAGGATTCTTGGTTTGGGGCTCGGTGGGGAGATACAGGATACTATATTCCCAGTTCCTGTTAAAAATCTACAGCACTGGATTTTATTTGCCAATGACCACAAACATCTACATTTAAACAGGTGTGTGCTTTGGTGAGCCTCAGTAGTGCTTTCCTCCATTCATCAGCTTTCTCAGACACCAGAAGAAGCAGAGACATATGGTCTAGGAGCACGTCTAGCTTCAGAGGCTGCCCACTGACTTCTCTGAGCTTGAATCAGACCTTTACTGAGTAATGGCCTGTTGAGACCTTTCACAATCCCTTCTTCAACACAGCAAGCAGTATCATTTCAGCTATTACATACATTGAAAAAATTGGTTTTGAGCTTTCAATAGACATAATTTCCCCCATCTCTGAAAACTGACATCTCTTTTATGTTCATCATCAATAGAATGACTTTTATATCTTGCCTGCCTGCCCTATAGACAAATACAGTCATAATATTAATAATCGCTGCATATTTCTCTAGAACAAGTGAACTGTATCTTGTGGCTTCCGTCAGAGACTTGGAGAGCTCAAGGACAGCCCAAAATCAAATACAGGCTCAAAAGAAAAAAAAAGAAAAAAAGAAAAGAAAAAAAAAGGAAAAAAAAGCATGCTATTTCAGCTCCTGGGAAAGAAAAGTGCTTCAGAAAGGAAATGAAGCTTTTGGTGGGCATAGTTTGGCCCCTAGTGGATAGTCATTCTCATTGTCATGTTGAATTGGTAGCCTTTGCTTAACTAAAAGCCATGACAGAATAACCCTGGAGATTAAATTACCTCCCAGTTTTGGAGATGAAGTCTGCTTCAAGCCAGACCTGAGATGAATTTGCAGTCTACTAACAGGACTGGAAATTAAACAATGTTTGCCTCCTCAGCAGGACTGCCAATACATTTAAAATCTACATCCAGAAAATTAATTCTCTTCTTTCCTCTTAAGCTACAGAATATTCATCTGAATGGGAGGGTCAGTAAACATTTTCCTCTTACCCTAGTAATTAATAGCTAAGTAATATGCTTAATTTGCCAAGAAAGTGTGTCCTTGTGCTTCTCAAGTTGAGCAGAAGGTTCCAACAAATACACTTGATGGCCCCACATCAATGGCATCTCTGTGGATGGCTGCCATCATTCACCCCAATGAAAACGATGCAGTTTGCTTGTGATTATAGACTACTATTGATTTCCAATTTTTAACAGACATGCTCAAATCCGTTGGGATCTCAGCATTTGTAGGTCCCTATCAGTCTTGCAGTAAAGAAGCAAAAGTGGCGATATTATTGGCGCAGTGTAGCAAGACAGCTCTCCCATTCTGCTTTCAATTTACTCGCTTACTGCAATTCCTTGACAGTAGATTTCTTCTTAATATTAACAGCCTCATATAAGGTTCTCATGGACCAGATTAAACTTTAAAAAGAAGTATATGTATTTGACTCTTTAAACAAAATAGCCACAAGAGCTATTCTCAAGAGCAGACCATACTACATAATGTTGGCTTTGCTTTGTTTGTTGGTTTTTTTTTTCACTAGCAGTATCAACTAATGTGCTTTGTTCCTGTGCTGCTCAGTCACAATGTCTTGCACACATTTGATCAAAGCTTTTCACATCAGTAAAGCATGTTCAAAACAACTGGATGTTTGTGGTATTAAAATATTCCATACATAGCCTCAGGTTGTTGCAGGAGCGATATTTACAGACTACAGAAAAAACAAGGTAATGCATATATAATCTCCCTCTATAAGGTGAAAAGGGAAGGTGCATCAGCAGTATTTTTGTTTAGAACAGCTCTTTCAGTACAGAATTAATTCTGGCTCTCTGTAATACCTGTGCTCCAATCTGTTAGCAGTTTAAATAACTGCTAACACAAGGTAGGAAAGTTGAAATGTGCCAAAATGATACAGAACAAAGCATTTACACAGGGAAATCAAAACAGATACATTTCTTCTTACAAGCAGAAAGCAGCAAAAAGCAAAAATTTTATTATTGCTGTAGGGGCTCCCCTACACATGGTAGATAGCCTTGTAACTCTGGGCTTACATGAGAGCAGCAAAGCTGGTGTGCTTACCATCTCTACAGACTGATGATCTTCATGGTGTGACAAAAGAGTTCCATTAGATAGCAAGAGCCTGATTTCATCAATGCATGAGCAAATACTCTTTCAGTTTAGTATTTGAAGGCTTAGTGTCCCCGGAACACATTGCAGGGGAAACCCATGCAAAAATAATGTTTAAACTGCTGGTGTTGTGCTTTGTTCTATATTTGCTCAAACACTCTTTTCTTATACAGCAAGATCATCTGAGTTTCAATAAGAAACAAGAGATGTTTCTTATTGACGAGTGATGGAGGAAATTAGCACCCTAAAAAGTAGTTCTCCAATACAGATACTGTCCTCAGTGGACAGTAAGACATTCAAAAAACCATCAGATGCCAGTTCCTGGGAACAGATGGTTATGAAATCCTCAACACTGCATTTAAGTGGTTGGAAAGTCTAAGCATCCATTGTAGTCATTACTAGAAGTGAAATAAATTTTCAGTGCCTAAATTTATCTGCAGCAATAAGAACCATTACAACCCTAACTATCTAAAGATGCAAGCAAAACAAGTCTTGTAAGCTGAAGTAATATTTACACTAGACATGGGAATAGAGGGAGAAAAGCAGTTTAGGCATACAACTCTTTCTACAGACAAGAAATGCTTCAAAGCTTGCTTTCTCTTTGCCACTAAGTATATCTCCTCATAAACCTCATCTAGCTTAAGTGTATCTGAGCACTGGAAAAAAGCTGATCCAAAACACAGGTGCAGATCTCCTATGATGACAAAATAGTAGGTGAGCTCCTTTCTAAAGTACCAGGAGGGTGAGAAAGAGCTACAAGAGGCACAGAAACCTTACTACAGCCACCCTGAAAAAGTATATTGCTAATGACAACCTGATTTACTGTCTTTTTTACTTTTTTTTTTTGAACACTAACATCAGTACTAGAATATAAAAATAAGAGAGGTCTTGAAGGCTTTCTAAGCAAGAACCCTGTGCCACCAACAGAAGTTGAAAAAGTCTAAAGCAAGAATATTCTCCCACTGAAGCTCAACAGAACCAAATCAGGACTTAAAGGAAGTGGGTTTACAAGGCATAAATGTAGCAAGGCCCAGGATTTTAACGTCATTTTTGGAGATGTGGATGTTTTGATTCGGGGTTTGGTTTTGGTCGGGTTTTTTGCTGCTGGTTTGTTTTTTGTGTGGTGGTTTGTTTTGGTTTTTTGGGTTTTTTTGTGTGTGTGTCTGTGTTGTTTTTGTTTGTTTCTTGGCTTTTTAAATTATTATTATTTGTTTTAAGAATTATTAAGAAAGAATTATAGCCAAAATATTGACAGTAGGAGTAATGACACCCTGAGATAATACTTGTCATTCTGGCTCCTTAAATGATCAAGAAGTTCGGATTCAGTACTCTTAGCAGTAGCATATATTTAGCAAAGAGAGTAAAAAGCTCAACAAGAAAACTTGAGGAACACGAATGCTTTCTCTAAATGTAAAGGAGAAACTGTATCCCTTGAAGCAAAAAAAAAAAAAAAAAGCATACAGAAATATAAGCTCAAAAGGACTATAATGTGCAGGCCATTGGGAGACTAAAGAGGACACTTAGAGGTTGCTCACCCCATGCTTAGTTACGTGGAAATGACTGGTCTGGTGTAAAAGCCACTACAGTTTTCAAACAAGTGATGAATTAGCAATTTTGAAAAGAAGTAATTTGAGTTACTGTCTTGAAACCTCCTTAAAGGAGTTTTCTTGAAGTCTGAGTCTGAAAACTCATCTGAAAAACATACTCAAAAGTCTCCAAGTTCAAAGATGATTTAAAAAATGGATAAAAATATTAAATGATCAGGTGAAATGATCCTCTTTATTATAAAGAAGATCCATAAAAGATCTGAAACTAACATGAGTTTAGCCATAGCAATATGCTAACCAGGATCCAAAAAATGGTTGTGTATTCAGCCTGGCCACAAAACCAAAACAGTATCACGGGCCCAAAGTCTTCACAGAAAAAAGCACCAATATACATCACCTACCTACCTTACCATCATGCTCTTCTCCCACAGGAAACATCAAAAATCACAACAACATATCTTACTGATAGATCAAAGATCCTTAGAGCAGTAACTAATTCAACTAATTTATAGGAACAAAACATATTTCTTTATAAAAGTCAAACTATCATAGAGTTTTGTGGGGTTTTTTTAAGTAAAAAGAAACTAGTAGGTTCTCCCTGCTACAGCCAAGAGCAAGGACGATGCTTCCAGTAAAATAGCCCAGTATCAATCCTTGATTTCACTGAATGAGTACTGCCTTAGAAATGCAGGTCATTGACACAAGTGATAACTCTGTTATCACAACACAGCAAAATCAGTAAAGTGCTGCTGACAAGTGAGGACAATGGCCTGTCCTTCCTTGTTCAGAAGTCTGAAAAGGAAGAAACAGAAGCTGAATAGCTTACCACAATGCAGGTCAATCCAAATTAGTAACAGCCATGACACAGCATTAAAGCCAGAAGCTCACATCTCAAATTCAGATGAAAAATCACTGTGATGAATCAGATGGAGAGGAAATGCTCAGCACAGCAATAGAGTGGGACCTGGGCAATGGCACTGGCTGACATTTGGACATTTGGAGAGGGGAAGCCACAAGAGTTCTGATGAAGCAAAAAGCCAGATACAGTCAGTGGCAGATTTGCTTCATCTGTCACTATTCATCTCTCTTAAAAATGGAGGAGAAAGGGTTTCACCTTAAGAAATCATAGCTACTGGAATAATCCATTAGGGCACAACTGCAACTTATGTATTGGGTAAACTCTATTTGTAGCCAAACCTGGAATGAGAACGGAGGATGCTGCAGGTACACATCAGAAGCTATAGCAGAGGCTGGGACGTCTCAGGACCAGGCACTTCTGCCTTTATGCATTTCCCTGCAAACATGTCTACATTGTGAGCTCGTACAGGACACTAATCCTGAAACTTGTATCTTTGGGTTCCTACAGCTGGCCATTTTTCTCTCAGAAGTATATTTAACCAGTCTCTAATATTTGTTTTGACTAAGAGGCATAGCACAATCAACCCCTTTAGTCAAGAGCATATCCATTCTCATGCTGAATGTCCACACTTACAGAATGGCATCAGTTATCCCCCAGGAAGCACTTTGATTCCTACTACAGGAAGGCCAATGCTGTGCTTGTGATGCCATGACCTTCCTCAAACACACCATCCCTGGTGGGGGCAGGAAGGTGAGCAAGGAAGGGCTGGGGAACAGTGAGCAAAGCTGGCATCCAATGGGCCCTCCACAACATACCCACTGAGCCAGTCTTCCCTTTGAACTGACACATGGTGCCAGGTCTTCTGCATAAAGTTTATTTCATCAATCAGTTTCTTGAAGATGAAACCCTGTTTAAAATATACCCAATCTCCTCCAAGTCTCAGTGTATTCAAACTGAGCTACTCTTGTTGAATTAATGTTTGTGCAAAGGGAAAAAGATTCAGTACTTGTCTGAGAGCGTCTACAGGCAAAGTGCAACAGAATTCCAGGTTATAATTCTAAGCATAACGGTATAGGACACTGTCAACCTGAAATCTGATTAAAAAAAAACCAATTTAAAGCGTTTCTAGGTGTTGTGCCTGACTGAGTTCAAATGAACTCTTACAAAATGATTTTACAGTCATATTTTCCTTTTCTAAATGTTTTCCCTCTCTGCTGAAGTAGTACACACACAGAAAAAAAGAAACTGCTTAGTTATAAGAATGCTATTGTCACTGTACAAAGCACATTCATTTTAAGCAGCAGAAAGTAAATACCCCCTAATCTCTCAATTACAGTTGTCTCAAAGTTTTAACTATAATGTGTTTCAGAGAG
Organism: Heliangelus exortis; assembly: GCF_036169615.1. Lineage (NCBI taxonomy): Eukaryota > Metazoa > Chordata > Aves > Apodiformes > Trochilidae > Heliangelus > Heliangelus exortis. Next base: position 18,162,490 of record NC_092429.1, on the reverse strand, counting down.
AAGCCAATTTCACATTGTTTACCCAACCTATTACACAGATTAATGTGCATACCAATATGTATACAAGATATGTGTGTGTATATCTACATATAAATACATGCACACACACAGAAGTTATATAGAAAACCAATATTATAAGGTGTGTTTTATACAGTCTTGGTGCTGTGACTTTAACTTCTACTCAGTAATAGCAAAGCTCAAGGCGTTTCATTGTCATTAGCAACAAATTCTGGGTAATCTTGCATGTCCCTAAGAGGTTTTATTTGTGGTCTAACTTTTAAAACACAGTGAAATAAGTAGTGTGGTGTAGGAATCAATATCTACATTGCTCTAAATTCTGTTTCCCTGTGATAGCCTTCTATTTAAGAGTCTCAGCAGAAGCATTTTAATAAAGGAAAGTTATATGGCTTGAGATCTTTTTGAAGTATAAAAATTATCTCTATGAGAATTTCATCATTCTAAAAATAGCAGAAGTGAAATTATGGAAATATCCAAAATACAGTAGATTAGTTATTTCCCATCCCACCTTGCTAGCAAACATATTTAGGCAGGACCTTCCCTTTATCAAAGGTTTTGCCATAAATATTTCAATTTGATATTTCAAGTCTTTCTCATGTGAAGACGATTCCCATGAAATTAACTCCTTTCTGTTCACCACTGCGTTACGCTGCTGCAACAGCTCTGATAATTGCTTTCATGAGGTGAGCAATACTCAGAAAGCATGAATATTCCTTTGTGAAATTCAGCAATTAGACACAACCATAAGGTTTATGTCACATCATCCCCAGCAACGTGCTGCAGCCTTTCCAGGGCTGGCTTCAGAGCAGCCCTGAGGAAAAGGACCTAGGCGTGCTGGTGGCTGAAAAGTTCAACACAAGCAGTCAGTGTACACCTGCAGCCCAGAAAGATAACCAGATCCTTGGCTGCATCAAGAGAAGTGTGGCCAGCAGGTCGAGGGAAATGATTCTCCCCATCTATTCTGCTCTCATGAGACCCCACCTGGAGTACTGCATCCAGTTCTGGAGCCCCTACTACAAGAAAGACATGGAGGTACTGAAGCATGTCCAGAGAAGGGCCACAAGGATGATCAGAAGGCTGGAGCATCTCTCTTACGAAGACAGACTGAGAGAGTTGGGGTTATTCAGTCTGGAGAAGAGAAGGCTCTGAGGAGACCTTATTGTAGCCTTCCTGTATCTGAAGGGGGCTACAAGAAAGCTGGTGGTGGATTTTTTAGGATGTCAGATAGTGATAGGACTAGGGGGAATGGATTCAAACTAGAGAAGGGTAGATTTAGATTAGATGTTAGGAAGTTCTTCATCATGAGGGTGGTGAAATACTGGAACAGGTTGCCTGGAGAGGTGGTAGAAGCCCAGTACCTTGAAGTTTTTAAGGGCAGGCTGGACAGGGCTCTGAGCAACCTGATCTAGTGGGAGATGTCCCATGGCAGGGGGATTGGAACCGGATGATCTTAAAGGTCCCTTCCAACCCTGAAAATTCTATCATTCTATGAAACTAAAAAACTGGGTTTGCACTCCCAATTAGCAGGGAGGGTGGGCACAGAACCCCTGCAGGGATGCACTGCTGGTGCCTACGGGACAGCCTAACACAATTCCCCAGGGCACCTGTTCGCAGGTGACTGTCTGCTGGTTTGGGCTACATGCAGCCCTGTCCTGACACCCCACACAGAAAACCAGACCCCAGGTATCCAACAAGCAAATGCCACAACACAGGGGTAAGACAACAGTGCCTGTGGTATATGAGACATGTGACAGGCAACTTCAGCATCCAGATATGCTCCAGATATTAAATATTCAATTTGAATCTTCATATAAAAGAAAAGTTTTGAAAATTAGAACTGTTTCAATACCTCCGAGCAAAGCAAACAAACAAATAAAAAGGTACAGCAGCCTCCAATGTTTCTCCCAGTATAGTAATGCCTAGATCACCTCAAAATTAAATACACCTTGATATTTGAACTGCTCAGGCTTCAGAGCCTCAGCCTCTGGCATTTCATAATACTTAGGTAATAAATGAACAATCTTCTTTTATATAAAAAATAATGAAAGGGGGAGGGGGAAAATGCAGGGGAAATAGTAGCTGTGAAATGGAATCCACAGTCTCAGACACCAGGTCTCATTAATCTTGCTGATGAATAGGATCTTTATAAAGGGAGACCCCACAGCCGAGGGAATTGAAAGGAAATAGTATGGAAAGTGAAGCAGCAGTTTCTTGTACAAGTTCCTATGTGTTTTAAATTAAGTGGCTTTTGTGGAGGCTTGAGTAAAAAGAATTCCTAAGTAATTCATGCTTTACAAGAGAAATGCATGCAGAAGACACTGATGCTCCTTTTGCTGCAAGTGTTTTCTGGCAGAGATTAGATCAGAATACAGCCAAAAAAGGAATGGAAATGCACTGTTCGGCAATTAGTTTATGACATTCTACCCTATATATAGTGCCTGTTTGGCAAACCCTCCTGCAGTTCTGTGTTTTTCATTGCAAGTGGCTTATATCATTACTGACATCTTGCAGATGTTAGTAGCTTTGATTTTTTTTTTCCCCCACGTTGCAAACGAGTTGGCATGGAAACAACTCTTTTCTGGCAACATGACATATGATTCAAGGCAAAATGCATTTAACACAGATGAATAGTTCAGGAATATGCCTATAAAAAAAAGTCATCTTGAAAGCTGATTTGCATTTGTTGGTGTTTATGACAACTTTTTCAATACAGATTCAAAAAAAAAAAATTCATCTGTTTAATACTAGGTACCTATGATGAATTTTGCACTGCTTGATGCTACATACTCCATCCTCAATAGATTGGATTTAATATAAAGAGGGAAATATTAAGAGAAGAAAAACATTTTGAGAGGTTATTTTCCTATTTTTAAAATGACTTTTGTTGCATCAGTTGTTACATTTAGAAATAGAAATGTTAGCCTTGAATTAACTCTAGACCTGCCAGAGGCAGTCAGGGAGTGCTGCTGCTTCCAGGGACTGACCAGACCATTTCTTGGAGGACCTGCAGCATTAGGAGCACAGCAGTGACTTGGCCTCTCTAATTCCAGGCATTTTCCTGCCTCTGAGCCCCTTGGACCAAGAGCCAGGATCACCCCTGTGGCTGTGGTGACACTGGCAGCTGGGGCAAGTGTATTTGAGGTAGCAGTAGGAAAAGGGTCGTTGCTGAAGGCAGCTCACAGGGGCATAATCAAAACCCCACTGGGTCCCTCCACAGCCACTGTCCTCACTACAAATGGAGTAAGCTGGGAAGAAGGAACCAGTTCCCTCTAAACCTGTCACGACCAGCTTGAGGGTAGTGAAGGGGTGGGAAGGGAGGGGGCAGGAAAGAAATGAAAAATAAGAAGGGGGAAGAGAAAAACCTAGGAAAGCTCTCTTGTTTTGAGCAGAAGCAGAGCCCAGACTTCATACAACTAGAGCCCAGGAATGAATAGCAAGAGGAGAAAGCACACCATCAGCTACTTCCTTCAGCAGACCCTCTTTTACTGCTGGCATCTCAGGCTTTACTTTCTAAGCTGAACAGAAAACCACACCTCTGTAAGTCTGCAGCACAGTCTAAAGCATGGTGTCATCAACTGTGCACTAAAATGCAGTCCTTATGCCAAGGAATTTTGTTTTGTAAGCTAAAAGTGACTATGAAGGGCTGCCTAGTTCTCACATGTTTGGAGTTTTCCTTGTAGTATATCTACATGAGGTAGATGATGTTTTTTGGGTTTTTTTTTTTAAAGGTAGCCTTTCAAAGCTGGCAAGAGAGTTTCAAAATAGTAAACCAAGGAGCTGAACCTGCATCTGGCAAGGAAAGAATTCACACAGGAAGCCAAAAGAAAGCAAGGTGTGAGAGCCTCACAGTTTGCATTCAATACTGGACATGCATGCAGAACCTCCAGTGCTTGCCCAAACCTAAACTTCAAGCCTTTGAAATATTGTTATTACTCAAGGAGTCTGGCAAGAACTCACCTCAGTGATTTAGAGGAGCCTGCATTCAATAAAATTAGCATTTAAATGAACCCAATTAAAAAACGCTTTAAACTGAACATGCAAGAAGAGAGCATGGGTGACTTGTCTATTAGAATGCTCCAGAGTGCTGCTGCATGAGAAGCCAAACCCTTTTGGGGCCTCATAGTAAGGTCAGTAAACACCAGGTTCTGTGGGTCAAATGCACTGCCTGGTAGCACATGTAGGTGTATTTTCCACTTCGGTGTCAAAGAGAGAAAAAATAATAATCTGTAGCCTTAGTTTTAAAACATGAAAATCAATTGGTAAGGTGACATATAAAGAGATTATAACTGCTGCGTGCTCAGTACTCTCTGGCTTGCTATTTCTGAGCATTCAGATTAGTTTGCAAAAAGTACACAATAAATATAAATGTCTACCATGTAACAAGTGTGTACTGAAGTGTCTTTTATGTACTTGGCTTCCTTAGTGTGGAGCAAGGCAATCACAAAAATAAGAAATCTGACCAGGCTTCGTTTATTTTACTGGCATTTGAATGCATTTTTTCCCCTAATAAATGCATCTATTTTGGATGATAAATTATCCATTAGAAAATGCTCAAGTGGAGGTTTTTTGTATTCTGTTTTGATTATGCTGCTGTTAACATGGTGTTACATTTGAATTTTATCATTGTTTCTGACATCAGCCGGGCCGTATAGGGGAAGATTGCCACAATGAGCTTATAATCACAAGTATTTTAATTTATTAAATGACCTAATTGCCTGCCTGAAATCTACTTTTCTTCTTTGTCTTGACCCTATTGAGAGTTAATCAGTTTCTTGGTGCTAATTAGATGTCAGTATTAGTAGCCTGCTAATACATAAGAGCTAATGACACCGTCGTGCAAGACACAGTGTACAACACATGACCCTGTTTCCTTAAATTATACCCTAAGGATTCATCGGGAAGCCTAAAGGCTTTTTAGTTTTACAGCAGCCGTTCATTCTGAATGTGGATAGTGGTACAAATTTGACATAAGTGGAGGATTAGACACAAGATACACTCTTTGCCCATGTAGGGTTTTAACACGAATGCCAGTGACTCTGCTTATGTCCCACCTTCTGAATTTAGTATGCAGTGTTTGCTCAGTATGAAAGCAAAGATACAAAGATGGTTTAAATACCAATTCAGTATTTCAGTTTTACAGACTAAAAAGTGCTGAGAGGAAATTAAAACATCCCTCTTTCCTTTACAACTCTGTAATCCCACCTGAACACCCCAGCCCACAGCACTGGAGCAGCAGCAAAGCTTTTGTGCCCCAGCAGTGCTTGGCCCAGTGAAGCCAGATCTCACAGGGACTTCACCTGCAATGGGCTGGCTAAGCTGGAGAAAGGAGCTTCTCCACAGGCAGGTGAAAACACTTTATCACCAAACAATGGAGCATAAAAGAGAATTTCTCATTTACAACCTTATACAATCATATAAACCAAGTGAATGTTCCTGGGTTAGGGCCTGATGCATCTGTATAGATTCTTGAAGTTTCCCAACCTTCTCCCATCCCAGCTTTCTGCCCTGCCACAGCTTACTCCAGTGAACCACATCTTGTCAGGCTGGAACAATTAACTTGGAGCTGCACTCAACAATAGTTTGGAAGTGATCACCAAGTACAACAAAAGTCTTTCCAATGTGCCTGGGACAAAAGCATTGCAAAGCCTGCTAAGAGAACACCAGGGGTGAGGGCCAAGAATGGGATCACTGTGAGGACCAGCTCATCAGGTCTGGCAGCAGGTTTTCAGGTTTCACCTTAACAAACCCATCTTTGGAGCTTGCATTCCAGTCCAAGAAGGCAAACCCCTGTCAGTAAGAGCCTGCGATCTTCCATTGTGCAGCAACATCTCAGTATTTAAACAAACTCATGTGTTTTTGCAAGTAGACTGAGGGGAGCAAGAACAACAGCTACAAAGCTTACTCTCTTCTAGGACAAGCTTTCCCAGCCCATCCGCCCATGATATTCAGCTTCACTGTGGAAAGCCACTTGTCTTAATGCAGTCCTTTAGTGTTGGAGGAAAAAAATTGCCTTATCCTCTAGAAAATCCTTTCTAATAGAGAGGTACCTCTCTATTATACCTCTCTAATAGAGCTATCTCAAACCTTTTATATATAAATTCAGTGAATATGCCAGCAAAAACAACTGCTGATCAGAACTGGAGTTCTGAAATAAAGCTTCTGGATCAGCATTAATTCTTTAAATGTTAAGCAGTTAAACAAAGAAAGTTACCTGCCATCTGGCAGCTTCATGGTGGCAAGAAATCTTCCAGAGCAGAGTTGACCTTAAACCTAAATATGTGTAAAACAGAAAAGCAGAATGGGGGAGAGGAAATGAAATTGCAAGCCTTTCATGACTGCTTGCTCCCAAAAAAAACGTCCATTTCTGTACCTGAAAGTCACTAAATGCATTTTCTGTTTGATATTTTTAAGTGCTGTTATGCCTGAGAGGTGTTAATGGCTCATCCATTAGTTTCGACCCAGACTTCACAACTTCACCCTGACTTCATTAGAGCAATTGTACGGGTTAATGCACTCTACTTTTATCTGGCAGTTCAACCTCCGAGGTCCATCAGTATCAAAGCTGCCATCCAAAGGAAGGGTCTCCTTTGAAGGTCTATGGTCCTACAGAGGGATCTTTGAACTAGGGATGATTCCTAAGGGGAAGGCTGGAGTAGGAAGAGAAGCTTTGTTTGGTGTGTGGAAAGCAACAGAAACTCCAGAAAGATAAAGCACCTGGATATGTAACATCTAGCAGGAGATTAAGGACGCCCCACCAGGCTTCTGCAAGAGGCCTTCTGAAAAGCTTGATCTCTCTGTGTTTCACAAATAATTAACAAAAAGATACTATCACTGTCTCCTGCAGTGGAGGAGAAAGTACAATATCAGCCCCAGTGCAGAAGGCTGGAAGGAATCTGAAATTTATGGGTTAAACCAACTGTGACCTCCAGGGCACTATGCAGGAGGCAGCTTTCAAAATTCAGAATTAGTAACATGCAAACCATGATGTTGGCCAACACATCCACTAGTAGACTGGTAACTTTGGGAGAGTCTACTCGTACCAACACCATCCAGGTGAAGATGCTTTACAAGTCACAGCATTGTCCTTGAGATGCAGAATGTTGGGCTTACCTACCTGATGAGAGAAACAGCCCAGTATGTGAGTGGAAGAAAAGAAATTAGGCTGGCTGGTTCCCTTGTGGGCATCAAGGAAATCTGTGCCTACACACAGCCTCTCACAAATATCCCTACAGCCACAAACCCTCTACACTACTGGAGGAAGAAAATTGTGGTTTTCATTACAGATATTAAACATGCCTAACATAGAAGTCACCACCTAAAATATACTCAGCATCCAGCTGAAGCTTTGCGCCAGATCTGTGCTGCTCCAGCACACATGGAAACGGATTTTCTGTAGCAAAATAAGGAAGGGGTTATTAAACCTAAAACTGTTCCTGCTTAGGGAGAAAGTTTATAACTGCATGTGGAAAGTTGCTGCTTGATATTGCTAGTGAAATACCCCAAATCCAGTATTCCCCTCCCCAGTACATTACAGTATTCAGGACCACATAGCTCTCCTATGAATTATTCTCTATAAATATCTACTATCTTTAACCAAAAGGGAAACCTGAAATAAAATGGGGAACCTGGCAACATACTTGCCAGAAGCTATGGGGAAAAAGGAATCAAAAATTTTAAAAAGAGAAATTAACCCAGAACTAAATATTAATAGATCACTCATTAGCAAGTTCTATTTACTGAATAGGTGGTAACTTAACCAATATTTGCCTGACCTTTTAAAGACATATTTCTAGCCAGGAAAGTCATGACTATTAACAGCTACCAGAGTGCCATGGGATTCGTGTTCAGAGGCTTCCTTTTCACTTTGTTGTTGTAGCCTCTCATCTTTTACTGACATTACACACCACTCATCACAATCAGTGTCAGAAGCTATAACAGCATCTGTTCCAGTGGCAGCTTCTGCTGGATGAGTCGTCTCCCTCTTTACCTTAAAGAATGTCAATCATTTCTCATTCTCAGCATTCAGACTTTCTCATCAGTTAGTAACACTTCCAGCTACACCAAATGTGTTTTTCGAATAAACACTGGTCTGAGATAATCAGAAATGATTGACAGCTTATAAACCACACTTTTCAGAAACCAGTAAGGAAGGAAAAAACCTATCTTTCCCTACTTCTAATGTTTTGCTGTCATTTGAAACAGCTTCCTCCTGAGGGGGCAGGGGACAAAAACTTGATTTGTGACATACGAAGGCCTTACAGTGAGCTTTCTGTAGGGTATCTTACAGGGTTCCCTGCCTCCTTTTCCCTAGTAAACATGCTGTGGAGTACAAGGAGATATGAGAAGTTAATTAAAGAAAATTAAGATCACGTAACTATCAGATACCCAAGTACCCAGTTGAATTTTCCCTCTAGAATAACTGATATTCGTTATTCTCAGCATAACTATCATCTTACAAGCTTTATTTTTTTGCTGTCTGTGGACCATTTCCAACAGCATCAGTCCAACACGTGCCTGTGTAACTGAGGAGTGACAAGCAGGGACCCGAGGGTGATAAGCTGCATGCATAAAAAGTTATTTCTAAAATCAAACCAAGCAGAACCGATCAATATGGGCACAAGAGAAAAAGAATCTATAGAAGTGAAAAATGGTGGCAATCTGATTTTCAGGGAAATAAAACTTGCCTCTGTGGGAAGGTGCCTATTACTCTGCAGCACTAGCAGGTGTTGTGCTTCATCTTGCAGAGCTGCCTGCTACTCCCATGCACATCACATTGCCCCAGAGCAGGGACAACAGCTAGGACTAATGTCCCCCCCCCCAGCCCTTGGGTGTGTAAGCACAGCTCAGCTGCACCAGCACTTACCCCTGCCCAGAGCCAGGGCCCAGCTGTGGTACTGGGGCTCTCTTGAGAGAAGAGGATGGAAACATAAGAATCACAACATGGAAAAGGAAAATTTGCAAGCAATTGAGCAAAAAGGAAAACTGAAAGTATTTACATTTCTCTGCCTCTTGTGCCTGAACATTTCACTGAAAAGCTCAGTATTGTTTTTGCAGGTTTTTCCCTCATCTTTGCTAGATACCAAGAACTGTTGTTTCACAAACAAGCCTGCAAAGTGACACAGGTTCCTAAAGTTCCTTTCAGTTTGCAGAGGCTTCATATGTCCTCTTTTGCTCTGATAAGGATTAATCAGGCACTTCCTCAACAGCTGCCTTCACCTCCCATTAATTGACAGCTCATTGTACCACCCTAAAGCATCTCCTGACACCTCCTTGCACCCAGCCAGGATGGTGGCTATTGTCACGGCAAGAGGGTCTTGCTTAGAGCTGGGTGCCAGCCCTACAGGGAGAGGAACATATCTAATGAGCCTGGAGGAGCTGGGGCTTTCAGCACAAGGATTCCTGCTTGGTGACATTTATTCTCTATGATCATCAGGATACAAGAACCCAGCTGAGGCCAGGAAGTGTTCATCAGGCACCTGCCCAGCTCCCCACAGTCCCACTGCCAGCTTTAACATCGCCTTGCATCACAGAAGCTTCACCTGAGTTGTCTCTCCCAGGAAAAACAAACTTTAGCACTAATGCAGCAAAACAGGAAAAGAGATCACTTTTGGTTTGATTTCAAGAGAGATATACTTTATGATAATGTTTCATGCAATAGCCAGGCTTTTTTTTAAAAAAGCTTCCTGTGCTACTCATGTGCTGTGCACAATGCTCATTTTCACTTTCTTTTAGTACTGAGCTTGATAAAAATGGTTAGGAACTCACTATGTAGTATTTCTCTTAAATAAGAAAACTGTTCTTTTCTTAGTAAAAAAAAACTAGGTCTCTTTCAAAATATAGAAAGCAGGAACTCTCTGGAAACCATTTCTTGTATCATTCTCCATGAGCAAAGCTTAATTCTCATTCCCTTGCAAACACCAGCAGCACCATAGCAGAACCAGCCTCACTGGAGGAACTCAAGACTTCTTATGCTTTCCTCCCAAGAAAAATTAGTTTTACCTTTCAGTTGGTGAGCATACATAGCTAACTACAACACTCACAGCTAAAAAGTATCAATATTAGTTCCTAACAAGTACTTATTCATTCCATGGGTAGGTACAGCTGCTCCATCTCAACTCTTACAGAAATAGATGTTGAATTACAAAACCACATCTTCAGAAAAGTAACCCAAACACTTCACTTGCCTTGACTCCTTTTTTTTTTTTTTTCTTTTACCACCACTCACTATTTTACCTCCTCATCTAATTGCAGGGAAGAAAGAGAAAGGAAGGGTAGTTATTACAGGGCAGGTTAGGGTAGGAGGTAATCAGCTCACCATCTCCAGGTGTGCAAAGTTAACAGCATATAGCCTACTGCTGCTTCCCATGAATGACAGTCACAAAAAAAACCTAGAGCAGAAGAGGCTTGGGTGCTCCCAGAACAAAGCTGAAGTAACACTAAAATGCAAGGCTGGATTTTACTGATAGGTGTATTGAGTGGGTGTTTTCTAATTTAAAAAAAAAAAAAAAGTCTACATTTTAAAAACCTCCTGATTTTGCGTATCAACTGGATACCCTCTGAAGAGGCTCTGAATATCAGCTGCACAGCAGACTGAACAATGTGGGGTTTTTTTAAAGTGTATGAAATTCCAAATTGCCACTTTTTAGTTGCTGTTTGGAAGGAGTGTTTAGGCACTAGGACTTGTCTTCTGGGCATAACCCAAATTCAAAGTGCTTGGACATTTACATCAGTGATGTAGGATTACATTGTCTATTGATCTTCATTTAACTCTTGAAAACACAAGTGTGGTTGCTCAATTTCTCTTATTGAATTTAAAAGGTTCAAACTAACCCTCAGCAGCTTTTCTTCAAAATTCAGCCAGTCCCAAAGCTGTAGGCTGTTGTGGTTTCTTTGCCTGTGTAATGCTTGGTGTTCTCAGCAGAACTCACAACTGAGTGTGTAAATATGGTGAACATCCCTATTCCCCAAGGCTTAGCACTGTTTTGAAAATGATTGCACGGAGAAGTGTTGCTTATAGTGTACAAACGGCGAGATTGGGGCTGACAGAGACAAGGCCAGCAGAGAGCAACTGGTGTTATCACTACTTGTGAGATGTTGAATTTCTTAACCAAGAAATTTTGAGAGATATGGAAAGTAACACTGATCAAAACAAGTGATACAGGCAATGATGAAAATAGTAAAATAGTGACAATTTTAAAAGAAAAATCAAAATCAAAGCCAGTGCAGAATGACAGTATCTTCTATGAAGAATGAAAAGCATAGGTTAGTTAAATCTGGGGGGCTTGTTTTCTTTCTGCTTGCCAATGCATTATTTTGCATTTCCAAAATTAAAGGTTCCAGGATAAGACCTCCACAAATAGAAATGAAATGTTTTCTCAGGAAGGTTTTCCTTTGTCAGTTTTCTATTGGTGTTTTACCAATATTGTAAAGTAAAAAATAAGTCTTTTAGGATAGATTAGACTGCCACCAGACAAACATAATCAAAGCAAAAAAATCAAATTGGCAAAATTAGTCATTTTCAGTGAAACAGCTCCCCAGGTCAAGGATTACTTGCTGAAGAAACACTAGCTGGAGATGCAGCATTATAAATGTTCTCCACTTGTACCAGTGGTCAAATAATTCATTTCTTCATAAGAAATATGATGGTCTATTAGCAGAAAGAAAGATTAGGTGCACATCAATCAAACATTTCAGACAGATATAAACATGAATATAGCATCCAGGAATATGCCATTACCCTATTTCAGAAGATATGTGTAATCAATATTTCAAATATATCTAGTTAGTTTCATATAATTGCATTTTAAGTAGTTCCCACTCTGTGCCTCCCCTCAAATAGGCAGGGCTTTTAAAGGTGGCATCAGTGATTTTTCCAAAGTGCTGCTTGACCAAATTAAATATTTGAGGTTTTCTGTGTGGTTAAACAAATGAGGCCAAAGACAAAACCAGTGTGATCTCCCACCAACAGGTGGAGACAAAAATATTATATGACTCCTGTTGCCTGAATTCTGTTTAAAGAACATTGACTTGAAACAGCATTAATTCTTTACCTTTGTTTCTGGCTGATGCTTCTAAAGCACTGGCCTTCCCCCCTCCATATAAACTATCTATTGAAAACAGGTAAAAATGTGTTTGGTGGAAACCAGCCCATTTAAGGTAGTCATTTGGTATTTGTACTGTGTCTGGAAATAGAAGGAGGTATTTGCAAATATATCTTTTTGCTTCTGTTTCTATCAAGTAAATATGTTTTTATTTGATAGCAATTTGCTTGTCCCAGGGAAAGTGAGAATCCTTGTGCCCACAGCAATATATTAGCTGGCACTACACCGACAGCCCCTCTCAATATTCCTTGCTTCTTTCAGGAGAAGGAGTGGTTTAAGGTGGAAGACTAACTCATCTCTGGATATCAATTAATACAACCCCAGTGGGCTCTGAGAGTCTCTATGTATTGCATTCTTTTCATAAAAAGCCATAGACCAAACCTCAAATATTCATTTTTGGGGCTAAATTTCACATCAGATGGTGCATCTTTTAAGAAGAACAGTGGAAGTAGTATGCAGGAAAAAATGTCTATTTTCAAAACCAAGACCCACAAATAATTTTTAATAGCCAAAAGTTTCAAATTTAAAGAAAATCTCCTACTACAGAATTGTCTTACTAGTGTCAGAAGGCTTTTAGTAATTTATTAGGATATATGGAGTCAGGGTTTTCACAGATATGAAAAAAGAAATGTGTGAAGAAATCCAGATATTATTTCATGTTGTGGTCTACAAAGCCTGGAGTATGCAGCAATCCTTTCATTAATTCTGTACATTCCCTCAGGCTTATACAACCTGTACATCAACACCTTTAATATGGTGGCTCTGTGTCAAGGGGCACATTTCTAAGCCTGTGAAATGTCCATAGGAGTTGCATTTGGCTTATTCATAGAAGGATGGGAGCTGGCTTTATCCCAGCCTTGGAGTGATTTGATTTCACTCCATGCAGCTGTAGATGGGACACACGGATGAGTCACCTGATTTCCTTGAAGCAAACATAGATTCCTCCTGACAGCACTCAGATGTTTCTAAGCTCAAAGTTTACCAGTGGTCAGCTTGGGTTTGCATAGAAAGAAAAAAAATAGAGAAGCAGCTACCTTGGAAGCATTGAAATGGCTGAAGATCCTGTAGAGAAAGCAGCACAAGCACCGAGACCTTAATATCCTTTCTGGAAGAGACAGGACCCTTTGCTGGTGTGGGCTCCCCAAAAATGGCTGCAGGTCCTGCCACAGAGATGGCATGTAGTGAAATGAGGCAACCAGGTGGCACTAATTGCCAGGTAGTGGGCATGACCTTGTGTTAAGCCACATCTGGTGGAGAAGGAAAGGTACTGGATCTTCTTACCTGACTCCTTGGGTTTTCTGCTAATGCTGGTTTGCGCCGGACTAGCTCCCTTTCTCCTGATTCGTCACGGGCTAGATTGAGGTCTATGCCCACATTCTCCACCAGATGTGACAAGATGAACCTCCTTTAGAACACGGTGCTCCAAGGTCCAACCAGGTGTTCCAGGAGAAACTCACGAATAGTGCTCCAAGTCTAATGCTCTCAGGGCTGAGCAGCCCGAATCGGTGCTACTGCTCCAAAAGTGGCCTCCCCTCTGGCTTCCCCAGGTGTGAGCTTTATTGGCCCCCTAATCCTGCTCATGAGCAGTAGGGGCCCACCCTAATCAGGCACAGGTGGGCTTAACACAGGGTCATGCCCACTACCTGGCAATTAGTGCCACCTGGTTGCCTCATTTCACTACAATGGCAGGCTTCAAAAAATACCAGGGCAGAAAGTGGGAAGTGTTTCTTTTTCCCTGTCCATTTCGAGGGTACTGTGCAGTGTGTACTGGAGACAGCTGCAGTGGGAGCCTGAGGCCAGAGATTGTTAGAGAAAAGGAGACCTTCTGGAAGAAGAAATGGACCTCTTTTTTTTAGGAGTAATGCATGTGGAGATGCATGTGAGACAGCCTTGGACCTGCAGGGACAAGAGACAAGAGAAGCAAGCAGTCATTTAATCCTATTGGATGCCTCCAGTAACAAAACATCCTGAGGAAGGGACAGTGGGTCACCGTAGCATGAAAACCAGAGGTTCCAAAAGAATACAAAAAGTAGTCAAGAGGGTCCATTACTACAGAGCTGGTGAACTTGTCATCCTTGGACTTTGTGTTTAGCAGCACACTCATAGGGTGTCAAGGATTCAACCAACAAGTTCTTTTTAGAGAGCACAATAAAGCTAAATCAAAACAGTGGAACATGAACATTATGTTTGCTTTCCACCTGAGATATCCCCATCTAATGACCCAGCTCCTTTTGTTCTGTTTGCCCCACACCCAGGGATCTCATCTGTATCTCCCCCCCTCACCCCTTGCCCACAAGCCCAGCATGGCTCAGCACACCAAGGCTGTGGGGATGCTGTGCACCATTCACAGGGCCCGTGCTACCCAGGGCTGGGGGCACTGAGCTGCAACTGCCACCTCCTCACAGATGGCACGGGATCTGAGGCTGCTGCTGCTGTTTAATACACACAGATAGAGACACAAACACCCTGCTTACAACAACACTGGGCATCTGTGAGCTTTCTGAGGAGATACCAAGGAAAGATTGCACCATACAGGGATCTGTCTGCATGCTGCTTTACAAAAACAAAGAGTCTCCACCCTGGCACACCGACCAGTCATCTGTATGCCCACAAAGTGGGGGAAAACTGCTGTATATCACCACTGGTGGCCCCATAGAAAATTCAGCTGGGAACAGTGTATATTCAGTTTGTGTAGGTGTGGCTATGGGACTCGCATTTCAAAGAACACTTATCTGACTCGTGTGGAACAGGTAGTCTTTTGGGATTAAAGGAGTTTTTTGGCCCTTGCAGGTGCAGGCAGTTAGTGGATGCTGTATTTTGCCTGTGGATGGTCTTTACTGCTCACATTAGCTCTGAAAGTGCCAATAAACAAGGGAGAATAATCGGAGACTTTTCAGTTGCTAAGGCAATGAATTAATCAGCATGTATGTGTTCAGCATATTCACATGATCCTGCCAAGGCCTACAGCTTTAGGTGTCCCTCAGTATTTTTGCCAGCATGAAAGAAGGGAACAGAGGAATTGGCAGAGAATGAAGTGTTAGTGGTTAGGGCTGTAATAAAAATTTTTGGAAGGAGCAAGCAGCACCTACTGCATACACCATGTTCGTGTATTATGTGATGTTACAGCCTGCCAGCAAAACACGGCTCTTTGCCACCATTCTGTGTAACAGCTTCATTTAGCCTAATTATTGGGTATAAAATCCTCTTGTCCAGTAAGAGCTCATTTCTCCTCCCAGAGATGTGAATAAAGCCTTAACAATATTCAGTGCATTTGATCAGATTTACAGACCCTGCACCAACTCCGCAGCTGACAAGACATTGCTTCACTTAAATCATTAAATTTATGTCTGTCTCAGGAACTGAGTTCTTGAAAACCTTCTTGGAGTAAGATGCAAACCAGCCAAGCAGCACGAACATCATTTCCGAACCCAAGAGCATCAGTGCATGCTCCAGAGGGCTGAGGCTAGCGTAGCATGGTTGATATGCTAAGGTGAACCCACAGTTTGTAAATGTTTTTGATGCTGATCAGGCAATCCAACTTAATAGCTGTGAATTAAATACTGACACATGCAGTTAGCTGAAGAAAAAGACATAAACTGAACACCAAAAAGTGGAGTTATTTTAGTTAGGAAGATCAAATGAGGTATGTTGGATTTTTTTTTTTTTTTTTTCTGTTCAGTATGCATTCCCATTTACTTATTTAAACACCAGAAACTGACAGACCTTTACCACAGGTCAGCAGCTGGCCAAAAAATTCTGTCCCTACCACTTTCCTCAGGACTATAGTCATGGGCACATTTAGGGGACAGCACTTTGTAATGTTGCCTCCCTAAGCAATTTTGCTTCCTCTTTTTTCTTTTTCTCCTCCTTGTATGTGCACACATTACTGAAAACAGGCACTTCCCAAAACCTCTAGTTCACATTTCTGGAGGATTTTACATATGCAGTTGTTGCATGTAGTGGTACATGACTCCTTTTCAGTTTGGAGCCACTTTGGTTTCTTAAAACAGCTTACCTGCCCTACTATCTGAAATAAAAGGCAGTCTTTAGTTAAGGCCTATACAGTCCCACACATTCAGCGAGGTTTAGCCTAAAACAAAACAAAAAGGTGCCTGCAAGAAGAAAAGCCATGGCCTGACCTGCAGTGTCACACTGAGGATAGGCAGAACCATACAAGCTATTGCTGTAAGCAAGCAGCCTGTTATCATCACATCTAGAGCTCGGAGCCCAGTTCTTACCCCAGTTCCAGCCTGGCTTTGTGTAAATGTTAATCTCCTTTCTAGTAAGGTGAAGATAATGCCACTACAGCACCCTGCACAGCATAAGAGAATTAAATGGATAAAGTTTATAAAGTGTTTTAGATGTCAAGGTGTATATAAAACCTAAACATCTTTAAAGAAAGCTCTGATAGCTGAGTATCAGAAAACTAATAGGGAGAAAAGCATTACAGACCTGGCAGAAAGACTAGGTCTGATCCTGAACACTAGTGCTTGTGGAATCAATTTAATCCCAGTGGATAGCAGCCCTAGGAGGGAGATGAAGGCAGGGCAGGTGTTGCCTGGCACCCCTTGCCCTGCCCTCAGCCAGATCCTACCCACTCGAAAAGACTGTGTCTAGAGGATCTAATTAACCCCCATGTGCAGTTAATTAGCCAGTGCCATGTAGCAGACAGTCTTGGTCAGTGTTGCTGGGGTGTAGGACATCAAGGATGCCAGTGTTCCATCTGCAGTGGTGAGGGGATGCACGGCCACAGCCGCTGCTGTCCTCCCTCTGCTCGTCTTCATCCCCCATGGCCCTCCCGGCACTCACACCCCAGCTCTGGGAACAAGGCTGTTAATTTAGATAAAACATTAAATCCACTGCTGGGGGTCAGGTTGAAGCAGAGTGGCAGTGGGGCTGTGCCTGCCGCAGAGCTGAAGCAGCAGCTCTCTCTGCAGGCTCTACGTGCAGTGGCTGCGCGGCCGCAGGCAGATGGGCTCAGCGCAAGGGCAGCCCCGACAGAACCCGCCGGCACCGCGGCTCTGCCGCCCCTCGGTGTGCCCGAGCACCGTGCCAGGCCGTGCCCCCTGTCCTGGGGAGCCGGTGGGTGAGCACGGACGGGGCTGACCGCTGCTGAGGGCCTCGCCCATGCTGCAGCAGGGGTGGCTCCAGGCACCCTTGGTCCCAGACATGGCCAGCTGCAGAGCAGCAGCACTGGGAAGCAAGAGGAACCAGAGGAAGCAAGCCAGAAGCTTCCCCACATCCCCAAGTCAGAAGCACGCACATGTGCAGGCGGACTCAGTGGGTCCGGAGCCACCACTGCTGGGACACAGAGCTGCACAGGAGCTCTGCCTGTGGCTACCCAGGGAAATTTGTAGCCTCCTTCAAGCTCTGGGGTGATGCAGCTCATGCAACGGAGCAGTGACTGCTCCGAACACTCCTCATGTGCTCCCAGCAGAGCAGGGACAGAGGAGCAGGCAGAGCATCGGCACGGGGGAGGCCAAAGCCTCAGAGACACTGGGACCAGGCAGCAAGGAGAAGCACAAGGCCAAGACAATGCTGGATCCAGCCTCAGTCAGCTGTGTTTCTGATTTGAGGCTTTTTTGTTTATTTTTCCTAGTACTTTCTTGATAGCAATAGAATTAGATGGTTCCTTCAGATCATTTCCTGTGGTAGATTCATTGGGAATATTACCTGCATATTTGAAGTTAAGAGGGACAAATATTTTATTTCCTTTTTTTTATTTCCCCTTAGTTATAAAGGTCTCTTTGAATCCTGTAAATACATTTTTTTTTATTTCCCTTCAGAATTTGTCTTTCTCTTTGGCAAACATTGATTTTTTTTTCATGTTTTTTCAGTGAACCTTGAAATTAAAATGTCTTTTTTTTTTTTTGTTTAATTTCTTTTTTGTACACTGGACTCATTGTCAGCACAGCAAGAGCAAGGTGCTTTGTTAGATTACTGCTGCTTCAAAGCTACTGAAAAGAAGAGTTGACCACATTTTATCCTATGTGTGTAGTTCCTTTGTGAGTTGCAATTATTCTCATTAAAGCACAAAGCCAATCCCAAGTTCTCTGCATTTTAAGGAAGGATTTTAATTTTTTTACTATTTCAGAGTTAATTTTAACCACATAACATCAATTTGAAGAATGGTAGAATTCTTTGTCCTCTGAGTGGACAAACCACCTGCACAGAAACAGATATATAAAAAAATAGCAAGGTTTGCTGGCAGAGTGATTACCTGTTATTAGACCAGCCCAGCTGATAATATTGGGAAAAAAAAGAAAAAGAACAACAACAACAAAAAAAGCTTCTGACACACAAGTACTCTGAAATTGTTGGGGTTTTTTTTCAACTATATCAATTGCTCTAATAAAAAATACTACCTCTTCCTGCAAACCTTGCCTCTCCTACCCTTCTACCATTGCAGCTACAGCAACACTAGCAGAAAAATAATTGTATAGTAAAGAAATCATATTGCCATTTTTCCACGTTTTTCATCAGAGCTAGTGCCTATTTCCTCTCACACAGTAGAGATTTTTTAAGATTATTTTTAGAAAAAAATAATTTTTATGATAATTACTTTGCCATTGTCATTTTATTTTCTGTAGCAGAAGAATTCTCTGTTACACAGTCTTGACTGAGAATGCCTTTTTCATTTGCTAAGTAGCCAGGGCACTGTAGGTTATGATATTAAAGCTTAAATTATAGTAGGGTAGAGGGGTTGGACCCAGGAACACAGACACATTTCTATCCTTGGTCTACCTGACATGCCACCAGAAAGTTAGGAAATTCTTCTTCAGAATGTTCAGCCAAAATTAAATCCTCCATAAATCAAAAGGGTTTGCTTTAGCTTTGTGACCTAGAGTTATAAATTATGCTAAGAAAGTGTAATAGTCTATGTTCAAAGGCTACAGAGCAGGTAGCAAGTGTTTAAAGCAGCAAGAGTCATGTTTGTTTGGTTTTTTTTAAAAAAAGTCTTTAAAAATGGATTGTTGTATGCTACAATAAACTACGAATTGTAAAAGGTTAATTGACAAAATTATACTCGTTTAATGCCATCTCTGTAATAGCTGAATCATTGCTGAATACATAATTCAGGGGTCTTGCTGTATTGACAATTACATTTCCTCAAAAAGGACTCCAGTTATTTCCTCAGTCTGTTTAACCTATGGTAATTAATTATAGATTTACAAGTGGTACACAGGCAGATACAGGTATCTGCAACCACTGCGGTACTGTCAAGACAGAAAAATGTCTGTCTGCAGCCCGGGGCAGCCCAGGTACCAGCATGAAGATTCATGTCATGAATTGACCTTTGCCTGGCTCTCCGCCCGCATCAGGGAGCGGGTGCAGGGGATGGTAATTACCCTCACTGCGCATCTGGCATTCCAGGAAGGGCAGCCTTGCCTCCGGGTTGCTGCACTTAGGTTCAAATCCCATTTTTGCAGAGCCTCTGACCTGCAAATCTGATCTGTTTTCCCCCCAACTGTATTTCCTATTCAATGAGATACAGTAAGTTAGCAGTGAACAAACCGGTAAGATTTTAAGAACAGCTACGTTCATTCCATCAAAATTCTTCCATGTGGCACCTGCTCAGAGTGCCAGAGATGCTCTCTTCCTGACAGAAAAGATTCCTTAACATTTCTTTTTTCCCCTAAAGATCTTATGCCAAATGAAAGCTATATTGTTTGTTCATTTGTTCACTTTTAAAAAAAGCAACAGTTACCCACCAGGAAGACAAGTGGAGTCACTGGCATTGCTGTTTTGCAGAAAGGACTTGCCAGGCACTGATTACATCAGTGGCTTTTATGGGCAGAATGAAGTGCCACACGTTCCCTTCTACCCACACCTGCCCGAGTCTATCCTCCCCAGAATGGCACAGACTTGCTAAGAGGAGGCTATTATAATGTCTCCTTAATTACAATTTATTATTTTTTAAAAAAATAGTAAATATTTATCAGCTCTAACAAAAGATGTTTGAAAAAAAACCTTGTCAAAATACATGAATTAAGAGCATTCATCCTTTTCCAGAGTGTGAAAAAGTTTGTAAGGTGATAATGAATTCTGTAATGCATTAGCCACACTTCTTAAAATGTGGACGCAGCTTACTCCCTAACTTGCTGAAGTTTTTACTTCTCACTGAATCTCCAGTTATGGGCACAAATTAGCAAAATTTGATTTTAATTGGACTTTAGGCAATTCAGCTATTATCCTGCCAAATGCAGGATGCGTTCTCTATGCAGAAGCCTGTTAAAGCTGCATGAAATCCATGTGAAATCCATAGGCATGCTACCATTGAGCTTTGCTGAATTATTTGGAAGAGCCTTGTAGCAGAAGGTGCAGAGCATCTTCTGCTCACCAGAATCGTGCAAGGCTTGGGCTGTCCTTGAGCACTGGCAGGCAAGCTCTGCCTGGGAGCTGACAAAAAGCAGGGTCAGGCCATGGTTTGGGCTATACTCTTTTCCATGCTATTGCTTGACTTCCATATATCAGGCACTTTCCACAGTGCCAGGAAATTAATTCAAGGCAGAAGCAGATACAGCTCCAGCAGTGTTACCGAGTCCATCCATACATGTACTGACCTTTGGATGCAGAACCCTTCTTGCTTTAGTCCCTTTATGATCTGTGCACCAGCTCAATCCCTCTAGAAGTGTAACCCTGGAGATAATCGATGGTGTTTTCAGAATTACTTCAACATCTGCCTAATGATCCACTTCACATCAAGAATTCTGTCCCTTCATAATCCTGTGCATGACTGCTGTTCCTCTGAAGGAAAGGGGACCCACAAGACACATGACAGATTCATGGCATCTCTGCTTCCCCCTCAATAAGCGCTTCCAAGACAACCTGGACACCTTGAGCTGCTCTCCTATCTTCCTATTTCATGACTTGTAAAGCATCTCTTTTACCTAATCCATTGCCATCCTGGGGTTTTCTTCTATCTCCTCATGCAATTTTCCTTCCCTTTCCCCAGGATAGTCTTTCCATTCACCACTGGTTCACTAATTTATGCTTCTGCCCTATCACAACACCAATCATGATGTTCCTTTTAAATAATGGAGCTGCTGAAGAGAATCACTGGTTCTGACAAATTTTGCATTTTTGTGTGCAACAGATGTTCAAACAGGACCTCTCCCATGTAGGGAAATCTTTCCAGCAGTGACATGGCATAGGTCATTTAGCGTTTCATCAGGTGAACACCTGTAATACTTAACAAAAAGTCATATGATGAGACTCCTCCTTACCTAAACCAAGTGTCCTGAGGAACTGTTCAGGTTCCTGTAGCCTCTTAACACCATGGCTTTTGTTTCCAAAAAAACAAAGGCAGCTTATGCAGACAGCTTAGTTTTATCACTCAGAGCACAGCAGTGGCACTTTTACAGCACGGTGTTTCTTTCTGTGCAGTGGAGGACTCATCCTTGCAGTAGCACTGGGTGCTGGAGGACAGGTCAGCTCCCTTCCTTGTCATTGCACCCCCTCCCACCTGCTGCACCTTGGATGGAAGTCCCAGAGACACTCTGGATCCAGGTGCTCCAGCTCCTGGGGAACCTCAGCTCATGTCCCAGCTTGAGATCTCCAGTTGAGGCTTGTTCATGTGGCTGAGGGCAGACGTTTGAGAGATGCTCTGGAAAACATGAAAAGTTTGCTGTATTCACCATGGTAAACCCAACCAAATTTTTAAGGAGCAGAGCTGTTTGCAATCCAGCTCACATGAGGCTACGTCCATGTTCAACTCATGTTCTTTCCGATTCTGATAGAAACTCTCCCCCTCCTCCTACTACTTTTTAGAACCAGAGACAGGCACAAGGAGATCAGTACTACTGGGGGTGTGGCTTTAGAGTTTTGGCATCAGAAACATGAACAAGCAGGGAAACAAAAGCTGTAGGATATCTGTGGGAGAGTTAGGGGAAAAAAAAGGGTTGGACAGATATCTAAGGGACCAGTCCAGCACACTGCCCTGCACTGGTTTCCCAGAAATTCCTGGCAAGAGTGCACACAAGACTTTTCCCCAGAGCAATACAACCCAGTTTTCACTGAAGTATGTCTGCAAGTCAGTGCAGTGTACAGAAATACAGGCTTCTCAAAAAGGGAAATTTGGAAACCCAGTCTTAATGACTTTTTCACAGCCCCATAAGGCTATTCCTGGTACCCTACTGCAATGTGCCATGCAGATGTGTATCCTTCACCTGTAGTGGGACCAAAACATGCAGCAGATGGGAGGAGTTCTGCAGTTCTCAGTTATGGGAGATGGTACAAAGCTATGTACATGATGAAATAACCAAACACATTTTGGAGCTTCTAACTTACAGTGCAGCAATTCCCATCCCCACAGCAGCAAAATTCAAGACAGTGCAAAAGCAGAATCACACCAGTTATTTTCATTCGCAGGGAGTAGAACCAAAATCTAAGTTCTAAACTCATGATTAAAAAATGTTTTAAGAGTAGCAAATAGAAACGAGCACTTGTGCCCAGAAAACAGTAAGCTATTTGAATGCTGCTCTCTGTGGGAGATCTGATATGCTATTGGAAGAGCTGTTCATGTGTGGCAAAAATAATTCCAGCACTGAAAGAGTCCAATCTGTGATAATATTTTGTATTAGCTATCTCACTGAAGCTGCCAGAAATCTGAATAAAGCATATGGTAGTTTTTAGTTAACAATGTAAAAGGTATTTCTTAAATTTAGGGTTCACCACACCTGCTGATGGGCAAACAGCTCACTGGAGGTAGTTTGGCTCACAGGTAGAGGACCTCACATCTAGCATGAGAGCTCACCCTTCTGCAGCCTTGAAGTTGTCACCAGCGAGGACAGGTGGGAGGAGAGCTGGGAGACAGACCCCCCTGCAGTGCTCAGAGCCACCCCAATGGCAACAGCCACAAACCACCCTCAGGCTCTGTTCCTGGGCATCAATTTGTCCTTGAAGCCCAGGACCCCCCAGCACTGAGCTTGACCCCATCCCTGCTCCTGCATCTGTAAGAGCACAGTTTTCCACTGCCATCTTGTCTCTGCCAAAGTGCTTCCCAGGCATGGTGAGCATCTCAACCATGCTCTCACTCACCTTTCCAATAAAATACAGCATTCTTCACTAGCATCAATCATTCCCAGCTTACCATGGTGTTTGGTGGTAATTATAGCAGTAAACATTTGGAGGTTAAAGTATATTTCTAAACGTTCAGTATTTATAGCTATGCAACAATTCATGAATTGTCACATTCACCCAAAATGATTCACAGTTATAATTGGAGAAGAAATTCCACGGGAAAATTAGGCCATTCTGACCCACATAAACAAATTCAGTAAACCACAAGTTGCTGGAATCTATTTAAAATAATACTGCGGCAGCACAGTGCAAAAATAGTTTACCGACTGGTTAGTTAACTGAGGTCCATTTCCTGTCAATTTATATACAAAAATATTCTGGTGAAATAAGCACATATTTTTATTTTCTGGTGTAGAGATGTCATGTATTGTGGTTCATAAACCAACATGAAAAACCCATTACTTTTACTATGAATTAGGTGAACACTCAACCATCTCTGCAACCCTGCAGCTCACAGAGGAAAACTTATCACTGCCTACCTTACAAATAAATGAATTCTAATATTTAACTTAGCTGAAAAATACAGCAGAAAAATGCTCTCTACAGGCCCTATATAGGAAGAACAGAAATTATTTTTTCTAGCAATATATGTGTACCACCAATGAAAACTAGAAGTAGCCAAACCATCTGGGATAAACTCCAAGCATTGCTAATTTTTCAAGATTTGGAAAAAAAAAATTGAGAGCTAAGCAGAACTCTTATAGCATCTCTGCAACGATTACAGATGTATTTTCTAGAGGAAAGAACAGAAAGCCAAAATTGTGCCAAAATGAGACAAAAAAATGAGCAGAGAAAAAACAAACACTCCCCCCCTACCCTGCTATCATGCTTCTCTTGAACGGATCCATTTCTCAATGCAGTCCTAAAGAAAACAGACATGTGTAAAGCACAACTGTAAAGAGTCACAAGATACCCTACATTTCATATTTCTTCACCCTCTCTTTCTCTGCATAACGTTGTCCTTGGGATCTCATGCTGCATCAGCTCCTTTTCTGCTCAGAACAAGGTCATCATGTACTGACCTTATATCCTGCAAACCCAAAAACATTCTATAGCTCGCTGTTGCATCTTTTTTCCTTGAAATCTCCAGGCCAGGGGAAGGTTTTGAGAGTGCATGACTCCTGATGACCTTTAGAGAAACTTCACCCACATTGCTGCCTCTTGCACTGGAGAGAGTAACTCTCCCCACCTGATTTATGTTTTCTGCTGCAAGAACAGCAGATGCGTTTCAGACTACTGAAGAAAGGACAAGTCTGAAGAGTGCAATAAACCTTCAAGACATGACATCCACAGGCTCAGAAGGGCTCCTCTCCAAGCCTGGCAGCAGGGTACACAGCATGCCAGCATCCTCATGTCCCTTTGGAAAGCAAAGGAAATGGCTTTGCTTTCTGTGGATCTCTTAGCCTAAATTTACACCTTGGTGAAAAGGAAGCTAATGAATTTATGAGAGGGTCCCATTTTGCCATTTCTCCTATAGATTGTGCAACACCATGGGGCCCCAGTCCTGCATGAGAGCAGGCTGACAGAGGAGAGATAGGAGAGAGCTGAAGCATAACCCAAGAGATAGGGGCAAGCAGCAAGAAATGATCAAGGTTTACAGTAATTCGGACTGCAAACAAGTGACTATAACTCAGGAGCTCACAGGTCACCTGCTCCCTGTGCCAGCACAGCCACTGCCTCTTTTCCCGGGCACAGGGATGGACCATGCCATCTGCTTCCAATGCTCCCTGTGGGACTCTTAAAAGCTGAGTTAATTCTCACTAGCACATCAGAGAGTCCTTTGTTTTCCTGAACAGTCACCGGGAGCCAGCTTGCCAGTACTACAGCTGTGTAAAACACAGTGCAGCCCAGTGTATGTTAGTAACTGCTATTGCAATAATAACATAGTACACAAATGCTGTGTAAGGGAAAGGGTATTTCCATAAGAGTCTCTGAGTCAGATACATATTTTGTCATTAATGATTTGCCACTAATCTCAGATCTTAACACCTCAGAAAGGCAGACCAGAGTGGCACTAGTGATGTCTCAGTACATCGTGGAGGGCTTCCCATTACGTGGAGGGCTTCACATTTGGAAAGGTGAGGTCTGCACCCTTCACCCTGGGCCAGGCCATTTCTCAGAGACTGCCTTTGCCATGTTAACTGAGAAATGCAGCCACCCAGACTGAGGGAGGCTCTGCCTGATACGGGCAAGATGGGTCTGGTGATAACCTAGATATTTCTGCCCCAGCCCATCTCAATTTGAAAATAAAATTAAAAAAAAAAAAAAAAAAAAAAGAAAAAAAATCCTGTTCATGACTTTACATTCATAAATACTCTCACAATGTCAAGGGATGGGGGTTTTCATCAATTCATTAGATCTGCTCCCATGAATTATTTATATGCAGTGCTAAAAATGGTTCTGAAACATTACAAGAATTCAATATCAGTTTTCACAGTGGGATTTCATCATTTTAGCACTGGAGCATAATAGCCTAATGCAATACTAATATGATATGGTGCTAATAGGGTACAATGAGAGTTCTCTCTAATATGCAAACATTTCCATGTTGCATTATTATTTCTTTTAAGTTAATATGATATGGTGATAATATGATGAAATGAATTAGTTTCATATCATTGTTTGCATGAGTTGCGCATATTAAAAGAATATTCCCCCCCTCCCCTTGAATTCACTTGGAATGAGCTTGAAAATTTACCCTGTAGTTATTCTTATGCTAATGAGGCTGTTTAGTAGGAAACACTCCTGCTGTTGCTTAGCCAGCTGAAGAAAGAATAGGCACGTGTCACCTCTTGCTGGAATAAGAATTTTCCTGGCTGGTTTTTAAAGCCTCCATCCTAAACATGTTTGCTTTAACATTTCCCAGTAGCTTTCAGATTCATTGCATATTTATGATAAATTCCCTGGTCAATATTTATCTGGGGCACTTCTACATAAGCAGAGACATCTTCCAGCTCAGCTGCTGCCAAGAGGAAAGGCACAGGGAATGAGGCACCAGCAGCCCCAATGAACATGGGTGGTGGAGCTGACCGCACAGATAGAGATACCATGGTTTGTCTGGTCCGGGGTCTCATATGTGCTGGAAGATCCAGATGGCAAGCCCACACCCAGTCTCCAGGGTCAATCACAATACTCTTCTCACAATGTTGTGACATTTTGCCAAAGCTTGTATTGTCCATTCATTGAAGCAAAAAGCCAAGCTGGTGTGAAGGTTTTCCTCTCTGCCCCACAAAGTGAAGTATGCATCATCCTTGGACAGAAATCATGTCTTCCTGGAAAAGTCCCCTGTTCCTTGACATGTCAGACTGATGGAATAATACCTTCAGTTCCCTGCTGTAGTGGCAGGCCTATGGGGGACGCATTCAGGATGGTCCTGGACATCCTACAGCTGCTTTGGCATCCGTGATGGACCGAAGCTGCATTCAAGAAGCCCAGTCCTGACCCTCAACAAGCATTTTGTTACTACACTTAAAAGTGTAAAGTGAAATGGCTGTAAAACATCTTTATTTGGCACTTTTCAGCAGGACTCCCAGGACCCACTGTACTGCTGATAAACGGGCACTGAAACATTGAGATTTCCTGTCTGGGGATACTGTGGGATTCTCATTCAGGGTGGCTGAGGATGCTCATAACAGCCAGATACTCTCTCTGACCTCCCTATGGAGAAGGAGAACACCCCACAAGGGCTGGCTGAGAGCAATGTGTTGACCTGCTTGAACCCCCACTTTAATCTCATGCAGATTTTGAATCATGTTCAAATCCCAGCAAATCCAGCCTGACTGAATCTGAATTCAGGCTCTATGACCCTTAATTAACATGTAGTTACTCAGGAAAATTTTACAAGTGAGTTTAACAGTACATATACAACACCCAAAATTGTCCAAATGTTACGCGGGTTTAAAATGTCATAAATAAGAATCCAAAGTTTTTTTTCTAATAATCAGATTTCCAAAGCTAGTCTACATAATTCCCCATATAATCCAATCTAAAACTCAGAAGACACTCATGCAGATGACATTTCCTCTCTGTTTTGAATGGAGATTATTTTTTAAGAGGATACAGAACCTGGAAATCTTTCAGTAGGTCTGATATTTGAAGCATATTTAATAGCATTTATGTTTTAATCTTCTTACTGACTAAACTTTAAGGAGAGTTTCAAGGAATTCAAAAGTGAAAGGATAATTAGACATTAGTTAATCACATAAACTGCATAAGTAATGGGTCAGCCGATTCTCAAACAGGATGAACATGGGTACAATTGTCAGGGAAGCCCATGGCACCACGCCTTTGATTCTCCAGGAGTTATGAGTCGCATTGGTCCCATTATCCCAAAGCCTTGAAAGGTTTCTACTGTTTGTGGACTTTGGCTCCACGGTTGGCAACAGGGTGATCCAAAAGCAACGAGCCAAATTCAGTAGGTTCCTTATAAATGAGCAGATTAGAGGAGCCTTTGCCAGGCAGAGAGCAGAGGCAGCAGAAAAATTCTCACAGCTATTCATTCTGCCTGGACGCAATGCAGAACAGTCCAAGATCTCTCTAGGGATGACTACTCACATAAACAAATCTCACAGAAAATTATACCAAAAACCCCCAAACCCAAACCGTTGGCTTTATGAACTTTGGAGTTCATAAACAGAAAACCACTGAGACCTTGATCATGCAAGCTCATCCTTGCTGCCTTGCTGCTGCTGGGAGTCAGGTGCTCAACACGTTATTGGGTGGCTGTGAGTTATACCTGGTGCTGGTGCTCAGCTCTCACTGCTTTACACATACTCATTTACTGCTTCAGTCCTAAAAGAGCCTACAGACAGCTCCCTGCTTGTTCTGCTTTTCACACTCTGCCTAACGTCAGGAGTTAGGAGCTACTTTGCTAGGAGTAAGGGTACTAATTAGCAGTACTAATTACACATACTCTTTGACACAGCTTCATAATGAATCCCAAGCAGCCTCTGGTTGTAACATGACTACTATTTTCCTAGATTAGAGCACACACTCATTCTCTTGAAATCAGGGGCAATGGTCTAGCAAATGCCCCCTTGCAAGAGGCCTATATGTTAGAGTCTGCTGCAACTTCCCCATGGAGACCTGGGTGTACTCCAAAGTAAGAAGAACCTGCAGGGCACTCCTGTGCCTTCCTGCAGCTGCGCCATAAATCAGTGTTAGAAGAGAGGAGTAGTGATAACCTGCAAATAAAACCCATTTGCCCTTATTCCAGCATTACTGTCCACATCTCTCTCATCTTCTCTCAAAGAATAACTACCATCACTTGGGTCTTACTAAAATTAAGAAATCAGGGCAGGTTTCTAGAGCTACCAACAGGTGTTCTCTACAGTAACTCTAGAGCAGAGCTCTGCATTCACTAGAGGCTGGCTGAGTGGTGCTAGCTGCAATGCATGACATGACCATGGGTGTGGAGCACACCTCCTGGACAACCTCATTCCCTGCCATTCCATCCATGAGGCAGCAGCTCTGGAAGAACATTGTGGGGAGCACAGCAGCAGATGCCTTGCCCATTAAGAGGTCTGTGTTGAAATGCAGCTTTTTCACCCCTTGTTTATGAACAATATCTGAATTTTAATTCTGTCACTGAACACCTAGTATGGCCATCCACGAGTGCTAGCTTTGAGCTCTTGGTCTCTGATAAAGGAAACTCCTACTGATGTGCCAGGATTCACATGTGGCTGGTGGAGGAGTAACCTCAGGCTCAGCATCATGAAGCACAAATCAGAACAGATGCATTTTAAAGATTTGGCTGTGTACTTATTTCTACACTAAGAGAACTGATTTTGCAAAACCTTCCTCTGTGGTACAGCCAAATTGATATGATTATTTTTAGTGGTCAGTGGGAACAAATAGGTCTTATACAACTATAACACAGTAAGCCTGACTACAATTTTACACTTAAAAATCAAAGATTTCTTAGTGTTACCATTATTATTGCTTCTTTACTTGTGGAAAACAATTGCAACTAGTAGGAAATAATTATTAAAAAAGCTCAGTTAATTATACAAGGCATCTCAGCTGCCCTAATTAAAGATCAGTTCAATACTGTTCACTTGGTAATTTTTTTAAAGTTGTGAATAGATTTAATGGGAACCTGGCTGGTAAACAAATAATGAGATTGGTGGTCCAGAAGGAATCTGATAAATAAAATTATTCACCAATTATTTATTTCCTCTGGTTTATAACATTCTTTCCTCTGCATTAGAACAGGAATAGAAAAATAGGTATTGCACTGACTGGTTTTACTGCCATCTTCCCATCTCTTCCTGTCACAAACATCCTACAGTCCCAAGTCTGATGTTTAAAGCTTAATTCATGCAACCATGGGGGTGCAATTCAGTGCCAAGAATACACTACACTCCCCAATGTAGCCAAATGATGCGATTGGGTGGATTCCTAAAACTGTACAAGCTTTATGGAGTTTCCTGTAAGTAGTCACCTTGCATAAATACAATTTGTATGCTCAAAACTGAGAAAATGGTCAGTGCTGGAAAAAGTAGAGTCAAGCTCTGGCTCTGGGGTCCCACAGCAGACACCCCTACCATTTCCCCAGGATAAGTTACATAGAGTCTGTTGACCTCCAAGTGTAGTGTGCCAAGCCCAGAAATGTGGTCACAAATAAAGAAATGGACACCTACTGCCACAGCTACTGAAATGAGTCCCAAGAGCCTCCCAGAGTCTCAGCAGAGCCATGGTCAGTGGGCAGAGTGGACACCCAGCCCACAGGGGGGGGGGCTGGTGTTGGGAGCAGCACCAAGGGCAGCACTGGCAGAAGAAGAGTCTCTGGTTTGAATGCCTGCAGATGAGTCCCAGGAAAACCTTTTGTGTTAACAAAAGATCAACTATGGATGACTGCAGTTTACACAGAAAAATGACTTCACATATCTTTAAAACCACACAGCCTGCTAGCTTTAGATTTCAATAGGAAACTGAAGCTATGTATTTCCTTTTTAATGGATTATAGAAGAAACTCAAACTTCTACCCTTGCATGATCAATATCTTTAATACACTGATAAATTATTAATATTCTGCTCACAAAATTAACCACCTCCAAAGAGCCATAATTACTCAATTTAGCTCAGAAGAAAAAAAAATTTAAAGAAGTAAACTCTTTGCATTTTTTTAAGTTTCTAGTAGCTTGCTAGTATACTTGAAAAGCTACGCTATTTATTACTCAGTGTAGTATATTAATTGTAATGTACATATGTCCTGGTTTGGGCCAGGATAAAGGTGATTTTCTGTCTTCTACTTTTGCTTTCAGCTAAGTCTCTTGTAAGTAGCTGCACTTGCTGAAATTAACAGCAAGTTTCTCAGACAGTGTCTGCTTCTGGGACTGATAACACTTGATGTTTATAGTTACTGCTAGAGACTGGTGTGCAGAGCCAAGGACACTGCTCAGCTCTGAGGAAAACATTTTACCCTCCAGAAGGAGTAAGGAGGTCCCACCTGAAACCCTCCTCTGGGAAGGAATGGACAAGATAGGTGCCAGAATTGACCAGACAGATCATTCCATCCCATACATGTCATACTCAGTATAAATTTAAGGAATCACAAGGGTAAAACCCCTTCCTGCTCTTCCTGCCCTTTCTGCTTCCCCTTTACTTGTCCGTTTGCTTTGGCATCCTGGGAGGATTCCATTTGTTCATCTGCCTGTGGTCCTGATCCCTGCCAGCCCATATCTGTGTGTTCCTGCCTCCAGTTCCCGACTGCTGCTGACTCCAGGAGTCCAGCCTGGACTTTCCCAGGGCTGCCCTGCAGCCTTGTTGGTGATGTGAGAGTTATTGAAGGAAAGGGAGGAGGAATGTGGTAGCAATTTTCCTGTATATTTGTATATTTGAATATATTTAGTAATTTTTCCTATTTATCATTACTGTTTCATTAAAGTTTTGTAGTTTAGTTTCCAACCCATAAGCTTCTCTCCCTCATTCTCTCTCCTTTCTTTATCAGGGAGGGGGATTAATAGAGAGCATCTGTCATTTGGTTTAATTGCTGTGCCAGTGTTAAACCATGGCAACATAATATTTTTCCTTCCTTCTGTGTCACCATAAAGTGACTTGGCATATGACTGATTCATCAGTCAAAAACCCAAACCACAAGACTGTCTCCTTACATTCCTCCTAGAAATGAATCTCTGTTCCAGATGTGAAGGCTTCAGGTAAGAGGAAGGGGCTGAGCTGATTTAGGAGTTAACATAAGTCAATATTTTTCAGAACTGATGAATGCAATGTTAAAAAATATTTCCAATGCTAACTCCACAGTTCTCCTGGATGACACTTCTTCAATGTTGTTGATAAGCATTGTTAAGAGGACATACATCTTACTGCTAATTAATATCATGTGCTATATTCACTTAACTGCATTTCATTAGCTGAATTATCAAATTAGATAATAATCTTCCAAATGTGTCTTGTTTTTAAAATGTGTCTCATTTTCTGAATGAAGACAAAATACAGAGATCTCAAATCTCTGCCTTGGGACTACAAACCTTCAGTGTAACTCTGAATCTGACTTTCTTTTTCCAATAACTATTCTATGTGTTCTAAATGAAAGTTAGTATCAAACTGTAAAGCCTACAAATTTCTTTAAAAATTTCAACTAAAGGAGAACAAATGTGCTCCCCCAGAGGGATCAGTGTGTCAGAGCATCACTTTGTCTCAGAGCCTCAAGTGACATTCCAGGCAGTGCCTGCACTCTCTACTTTGTAGCTCTCTGGGAATGAAAGGACTAGCGAGGGGCAGACCCACTCATACATTTCCACTTGATTAAGTGAAAACGAACGAGCTTGGCAAATATATTCTTATCTAAACAATAGGTGAATTATTTGATCAAATGTTTTCAAGTCAAAATTTTTTATATCTATGCTCAACAGGCCTAAAATAACATAGCTCAGCACTAGTAAAAACAAAACAATAAAGAAAATCTCACTTGTTCTTTTACACAGTAATTCCAGGGCTAAGCAGATCCATAGTTGCTACTGGTGGCCGAGATCTTTCTATGAGCAATGAATTAGCAGCAGCCTTACTTCTGCCTCCATAAGGATGTTAACAGCTTTGCTGCAGCTACCCTGATTGCAAAGTTTAATAGAAACTTCTCAGGTGTGAAGCACAAAGTTTCAGCCTTGAAACAAGACACTTCCCATCAAGACCATGCCTACATCCATGGGACATGTATTGTTCTTGTGAAGGGAGCATTCAGACCATGGGGTTTGAGCCAGATACACTGACTTGGAGTATTTCTGTGGTGCTGTTTTGTTTGATCAGAAGTACCAGAAAGGTCTGAAACCATGAGACCACAAAATACTTCTACCAAAAATCAGACATAAAGAGAGAATCATTTTTACCTTTCATGGCTCTATTGAATCTCCCTTTATTTACCTAGTTTGTGCCAGTACTGGAAATTCTTGGACCAACTTAATTTCCAAATTCTCTGGGTTTTTACAATAATTTCCTTAAAAAGCATGAACGTATACATGGAAAAAAAAAAAAACTAGTTTTCAGCAACCAGTAGTATCCTAGTAAACCAGTGTGGCCTAGTAAAATGGCAGGAAGACTAACATGTAATTAACCAATTAACCAGATTATCTTATCCAACTCAAATATGCTAAGAACCTTCTTCGTTATAAAATTTCAGTAATGTGTTATAATGTTATGGTGTGTAAACTTATACACTTTTTTTTTCAGAATCTAGAGGCAGAATAGATAGTTGTCAATACAGCCAAAAACTCCAGACAGACTTAAAAGCAAGAAAATCTCAATTGTGGAAATGCTAAGAAAGTAGCTGTCTTTATACAATTAAAGTTCAAGGTTGTATCTATAAAAGATTTTTCAGCTGTATTTGAAAGTAGATTTAAATTGTTACTCACCCCTAACCTTGATAGAAATTCATGGTGTTGAGTATGTAAAGCAGAACAGACTGAAAGGGTTATTATAATACAGGTACTGAAGGAAGAGAGTCCATAGCTAGAGAGAATATTATGCAGGGGAAATACAGGGTTCTGGAAAAGCTGCATTTTGTGAGAAGTACATTTATCTTACACCATCTGAATTATTCTTAAGAGAGCATCCTTTGGAGAGGTAGTCATGGTCATTTACTAGTTTCATAAAGATGTTTATTTTCCATCCAGCCGAGAAATTAAACAGGGACCTGAATTTTCAGACTTGGTCAGTTATGAAATGGGTCCTTGTGCTTCAGTCAAACCCTGGTAAGGATGTGGGAAAGGATTTTCCTTCTCTAATTTAGCTAGTTCTTTTAAAAAACTGTGATTACCAACTGGTGTTCTCTGTAATAGCCTCTGGGCCCAGAAAGTCTTCAAGGCATCTTTGGGAGCTGCTGTGGAACAGCGATATGATTGGAGTTGTTTTTGCTTTTTATTAAATGATGTTTCTCACACTGTTCATCAAATCAAAAATTATGTAGGGGCTCTAAATGAGTGACTCTGAATAGAGTGACTCTCACTCTGTTCCAGGACTTACAGAAAAGAAGGCAGAAAATAGGAAAAGCAGAAGCAAAAAGGGAAATGCCAGCAGGCCAGCCCAGTCACTTAGAGTGACACAAAAGAGAAAGAGGGTGTTGAATGGGTAATACTAAGTAATGGTATAATGTCCAAATATTTGTGATGTTTGATTCCAAGTACCTGGTAAAGTCATGTTTCCCATTAGAACATAATTCCAGAGCATGACCCTGTGATTCAGCTGGGGTCCTCTTTTCTCTGATGAAACACCTCTGTGGCAGGTCTGCAAATTCCACTGTCCAAGTCTTCACTTGCAGGAGAGGCTGAAATGGCATCCCTTGAAATTTGCAAATGTCATTTAAAAAGTACATTTCACCCTACTCCACTTTTTTCATTTAGAGAATCTGAAAAGGGATGGAAATATTTAAATATCCTAAAGGGCTGTTCTCACAGCATTTTCAAGAATGTCAAGAATTTGAAATCCCTGCTACACCTGGTTACCTTTTACACTGTACCCATGACATGCCTTTTAAGCACTTCCAAAGCTCTTGAATACTTTGTGACCACAATACTTGATAAGCCTCTGGATGCTCATAATTTGAAAATAAGAGGTCAAACCTTTTGAGAGTAACTTCTCCCTAAAGAAGCTTCTGTCTGGCAAATCATAGACCTGGCATAGCCTCTCAAATGCAAGTTCACCGAAGAAACCTGGTAGCTGTAAGTACATTAGTGGTATATGATGTTATCATTACAAACTGATATTTGACTGCAACCCTTATTGGCCTATGAATTTCACAACAAAGAGCAGTTGTTTGGCTTTTTCATATATGTGTATGAGGCTAGAGATTCCTGAATTCATAAATATGCTATATTAAATACACTGAAAATTGACTGATGATGAGTGTTGCTCTTCTAGGCTAATTTCTCTTCTAAACCATGATATGAAAATTCCAGCTAATGGGCTTGTGACAAGACTAAACAGGGGTAATAGCAGACTTAATCAAGAAAACAAATGGGATTCATTAAAAGCTGGCACTCGGCAGATAATCTTTGGAGAGTTCTCACCTCAATCTACATGTCCCCATCAAAAAGAAAAAAAAAAATAATCTTCAGCTTTTTTATCTCAGGCTGTTGAACCAATTAGGTGGAAATTCCTAACGGAAAAAATATTAAACACAGTTAACTTTGAACTGTCTGTACCATGTTTTAAGCAATGTATCCTCTTTCCAATCCTTTTTTATACTCTTCATCACAGTATTCATGGTAGATTGTTAACTAGAATTTTCTTCTCACAGTTGAGAAGACAAATTACCTGCAGGGCATTACATGCAGTTTTCACATCTCTCTGTAACAGGTAGTACTATATATCTCTATAATGCAGTAGTACTAGAAGTATTTCTTGAAACTACTGCTAAGGAAATACATATATATATATATATATATATATATATATATATATATATATATGTTTTTACATACAAATTTGTATTATATACAAAGCCTATAAAGTCTATATTCAGATTGAGAACAGAGACATCCACACACCTACCTTGCATTGTGCACTTTTGCAAGCTGAAAGACTGGAAATGGAAGCCAAATGTTATTCCAAGTTCCAGAAACATTCTGTCTACTATGAATGAAGCCAATTTCCTAAACACAAATCTCTTCAAAAATCAGTTTCAGTTCTGCAGTTCAGCCTCCCATAAAAATGAAGAAAATTTAGAACTCAATTATCAGTTTACTCTAATAGCTATTTCATTGTTAAAATATCCATAGATTACCAGATAAGCAGATAACTCCCCCAAATCAATAACTAAATACTTCATTAATCAATGTAACATTATCAAAAAGAGTGGTAAATAAGCTTTTATCTCGCAAAAGATGTGTCCAGCCTTGATCTACTTTGAATTTAGGAGCAAGAAAAACTTAAATAGGATATCATAAATGCAATTGTTTTTTAGCCACTTCTTCTAGAAACATGCATATACTGTCCTACACATTTATACTGTAACCTACCTGAGCTCTAGGGGCCGAAGACCTCACTGATGCCAGTGGAAAGACTTGGTATTTCTGGTACGTTTGGGATCAAGAATTGATAAGTATACTTATTTTGTTCTGTAATTTCCCCTCACTGCAAAGACATTTTTGCTTTTTACTAACATCTCAGGCACCACTGCCAAAAGACAGGCCTTTTCTTTCCTGCACTTGCAAAAAACCTGACTTCTGATTTATTTGCTCTCATTTGGTTCACTTATACTTTGTTCTGCAAAAGCTTATTTACTCTTGCTACCTCCTAATTACTTTAGAGAAGTAATATTGTTTTCTCATTAGGTTCTTTTAGCTCTGCTTTGAGCAAGGCATATTTTCTGTTTAAGTGTCCAAATTCTTTTCAGGTGGCTACACCCTCTGCAGCGTGTGGCCTTATACAGTGTCTAAATTTGCTAAGGCAATTTGAGTATTATCTCATTGCTAATTAATGTCCTATAATAATTCTGACCTTTAAAAATTGTCTTCTGGCACTGCTGTATCAGAGGCCTGCTGTGCATATGCTTTCTTTTTTTGGTGTGTGTGTGTGAAATTTTTCCACCTACAACTTCTGCTGTCAAAGAAGTCGCGGCTCACTTAAGCGTTGCTGAAGGAGGTTGGCAATATCCCTGACTAGCATTTTAAAGTTCAGTCTGAAGGCTTTGGGTTTTTTTTTCCTTTGTTTGTTTTTAAGGTTTGATTATCTCAGTTACTCTTGCAGAAAAAATTTGGCAAGGGGAGTTGTCAGTGTCAGAGCTTGTTGCAAGCTGGCTCCTTGGCAAGGTACATCCACTTGCAAGCCTCCCCTCCATGTCTACAGGTCCAAACACGTGTGGCTCAAGAGCAGGAAAAGGCAATGACCACCTTAAGTAATTAATCCAGAAATGGGAAGCAGTGTAGCAAGTCAGAAACAACCACAGCAGTGCTTGCTCTCATTCCAGCTCAGAAGAAAGTCTGTGTTTACACCTTGCTTTCCCTTCCCCGGACTCATAAAAAGAGGGTCCAGAATAAGTAGGTGCCTTTCTGAGGAAGCTTTGCACACAACCTGCTTTGCTGACTAATGAACAGCAGACAGCTTGAACAGATTGACCTCCTCCATCTCACATATGGGGAAAACCAAACACAGGGCTCATGTTTCAGAGCTGGGAGAAGGAAGCAGATGTTGATGCCACTGTGCCAGGGTTGTGTCACAAGGCAGACCCAGAGGTGACACTGGCATGTGGCCTCTCCCTGTGGGCCAGCAACAGTGCTGTCACAGGCTAGGGAGCTGCTGGCAGTCCAGAGATCCTTTTGTGCCCATTAGACAACAGTTCCTCTCATAATTACCAGCTGGTATTGAGGCCCTTCCTAAGAACAGAACAGCTGGATCCAATGCTTTCAAAGCATTGAAATGCTTTTTTTGCAGTAGCAAAAAAGAATCAGGGAAGCCTGATGTAAGCAACAAGGATATCTGCAGAGGAAATTCACATCTGAAGAAAAAAAAAAAGTGAGAAGATATCACTCCACTGATGAAGTTTTGTACACTTGTATGTTATCAAGTTCATAAGCCTGGAAGAAGAAAAGAAGATGCAAAGTTTGTTTGTTACAAAAAGAATAGCAGGGATTTTTATTTTTAAGATCTCCAAAACCACAGTGAGGATTTTCTCACAGTCCTGCAAAGCCATCTTTTATGAACTCAATTTTGGGGGTTTCCTGTTATGCAGTTTCAAAATGAGTGAGGATTTTCAAGGGTTTTGCTTGTCACACCACCAGAATTCAGTGAATTATCAGAGACATGGTTTGCAGTTGTCAGAAATCTGTACGTGTATGACACAGCACAAAACAGAAGAAAGCTGTCCATAAGTGAGCAGCTGCAACTGTATTCACCTGAAAACACTGAGGGCATGTGAGTAAAAAGAGAAATATTCCAAAATATGCCACTGGAAAAGACAGCAAAGAATATTGACCCTTTCTGTAGTTTCACTAAAGACATCAAGACATCAAAGCCTAACACAAAGAAATTGCCCCTTTTTACTCCCAAGATATTTCTATGTTTTTGTTATCAGTCATGAACACAGTTACCTAAAACCCCAATGAATGAGAATGTGCATACACGTGGCACACATGAAGGTACACCTGGACAGCTTTCACAGACTTTGGGTTTTGTAAAGACTTTCTTTCTCCAAAATACTTTACCAGAGGTGAAAAAATGTTACCGTCATCTAAAGCCACTAAACCTAATCATAACAATAATACATAGGAAAAAGAATATTACAGAAACGTCGAGAAAGGAAACATGATACTGACAGAGAGAGATTGTGTTAGGCAAAAATACCTTGGCCTGATTCTGGTGTGTAGATCCAAAAGAGGTATTTCATCCTGATAAGTCAGTGCATGATGCAACCAGAACAATAATTGCAACACTTACCCACTAAATGTGATTGAACGTCTGACGATCAGGCACTTGTGGCTGTTCACTAGCTACAGGAGCCAAAGTAAATAAATAAGTAAAACCCCAAAACAGGAAAAACAAAGCCAGACTGAAAGAAAGCCAGATTGACCCATCTGAGTAACACCAGGAAACAAGATGGTTAAAAAGATGAAGTTCTGTCCATGACTGATGTGTGCCTCACCACATGCTGCATTCAGCATCGATAAAATCCCTCCCCCCATAAAACCCAGACCTTCATTTCAACTGGTTTCCTGGATGTTCCCGTTTTAATCGGTTTGCAGTATACAGGGACATGGATAGTTGTGAGCCCTAGCTAGAGCTCACAAAGAATTTCCAGAATGATCAAGAATGTGAAGGAACTTGACTGCTGTGCAAAGCCGCTGAGTAGCAACAATGAAGAGAACACTCAGCTTTCACAATTGCCTCATCTAAGGTCCAGGGAGAAAGTTTGCACAGGTCCATAAGATCATAGCAAAGAGCAGATTTTGTCAAGCTTTGGACTGCTGGTTTCATGCAAACATAAAGAAACAAAGAACATAAAAGAAATCAAGGCCAAATACTGCAGCCAGGCTTGACCATAATGTTTGCAGGTGATCTCCATCCTGTAAACAGATTACAGATGGATATGTTAATATCTAACATCCAAACATGTTTGGAAAATGAATGATGATCTCAGAAGCATGCAGAGGCTTTCTTCCTTGCTGCTTTGGGGAGGGCTAGCATATGGCATAGTCCTGATCCTGCAAGCACTCTTGTGGGAGTGACTTTGGTTCCAAGGGTACATCTCCCACCTATAGGAATAGCTGCATACACAAATAGTTGCAGTTATCGAACTAGAACTTTTGACATCTAAGCATGCTGTATCTGTTGAAATTAAATATCAGCAATACTGGAATATTAATCTTAAAGTGGCTCTGCAGTGTCTTGGTTTTGGGGGCAGGATTTTCTGCTAGAAAACACTAAGACTGAAGCTGGTATATTAAACATGCTGGGTTTTTTGGGGTGACAGGGCGATATGGTTAGCTACATTTTTAACCAGAGTAGTGAAATGGTGGACTACTGAGACTTGAAGTAAATGGGACTGTAGCCAACATGCTTTTATCCTGAAGCCAGGGTCAATCCTGCTTTGTGCTCATGCCCCCATGGCAGCAGGGTCTGGGGCTGGTGCTGCCCTCCACATGAGGGCATCTCGGAGCTCTCAGGTGCCTCTTGGCCTTGCTGTTAGGTTGTCCATCAGGCCATGACAAGCTCTTCTATCAGCCTGTTCTCCAGCAAAGTTTTAGTAAATTAGTAATTTTCACTACCTCCAGGTTTCTCCCTTTGGATCACCTGTTAGCTTAAATAAGATACATCCCAGGGCTCCTTCAAGAGTTAGAAGAGGCTGGAAGGAAGCAGACACCTGCCTGGCTGACCGCACTGCAAAAGCTCCCCCAATTTTCCTGCCTGTAGCTGGGGTGGGAGGGCAAAGAAAGAAAAGAGAGAAAGTTGTCCTTTGACATTTTACATCTAAGCCTTACTGTGATAACCTTTATAAATAATTTTCCTAGCAGGTAATAGATATTTCTTGAGAGTATTTTAAGACTGAAACATTATTAAGTGTTCCTGGTAAAAGTACTTCCTTACAAAAGTTTCAAAGGGGTGGAACCAAGACAAAATAGCCTCAGGATTTTAGATACAAAGAAAATGTATTCTTTTTGTACTAATCCTATTAATGCAGCTATTAAGGTGGCTAATTTAAAATCAGCTTTTCTTGTGCTGAACTCACTGGTTTCCTGGATGTTCCCATTTTAATCAGTTTTCAGTATACAAATGCATGGATAGTTGTGAGCCCTACCTAGATAGCCCCTAGCTAGAGCTCACAAAAAATTACCAGATTTATCAAGCATGTGAAGGAACATTCAAGATAAACTTTCTTAAGCTTTTAGAGAGAGGCAACTGTGAACAATTACCTAACAAAAATATTTTAAGGGTTCTGTAATCATTCCTGCCTCTTTCAAAAAATACTTTTCCAGGAATATTAACTCATTTTTTTTCCAGATTTTTTCAAAGGTCAATTCAAATAGTACAATTAATTCTACCATTTCATACTAGCATCATGAAGGACAAATATGATTTTCTTCTTTTAAAGTTCTACTTACAGATCTCAGAATGTAGCAAGACAAACCTCTTTTAGGGCACGGCGCTCCAAGGTCCAACCAGGTGTTCCAGGAGAAACTCACAAATAGTGCTCTGAGTCTAATGCTCTCAGGGCTGAGCAGCCTGAATAGGTGCTACTGCTCCAAAAGTGGCCTCCCCTCTGGCTTCCTCAGGTGTGAGCTTTATTGGCCCCCTAATCCTGCTCATGCACAGTAGGGGCCCACTCTAATCAGGCACAGGTGGGCTTAACACAAGCTCATGCCCACTACCTGGCAATTAGTGCCACCTGGTTGCGTCATTTCACTACAATAGAAGGATGCACCTTGGAAAATTTGGGTTGTTTGCTTTATGTTTTTCGTGATGGATTGTAGTTTTTGTTGGTTTGTGGGGTTTTTTTACCAAAAAAAATGTCATTGAAGAGGCAAACTTGCATACGCATGCAGCTGCTGACTCATTCCCAGAGCAAAGCAGTGGCCCCTGTGCTCTGTTTCAGCCTGGCACCCTCTGCCACCCAAGCAGAGCAGATTTCTTACAGTCATTACCAGCAGCTGGGCCAAGCTCAGCTTTTCAGATGATAAACACATGCTCTGATGGCTGGAGAGCTTCCCATGGTCAGAGTAGAAAGGCTCAGCCTTGCACTTCACCTGCCTTCCAGGCTGCCCCTTCACTCCCAGCTTATCTTTCCCCTCCCTCCTCCTTCCTCCTCTTGAACTTAGACTTTCTCATTTCCCCCTTTCCCATTCTTCCCCACATGCCATGGTCATGCCTGCATGCTGCCCAGATGTCCTCACCATGCTCTGCCCCTTGTTTCAAGCAGAAGCTGTGGTGAGCAGCAGAGCCCTGACACAGCTCACATTAACAGCTCTTGTTGCTGTAGCCCCATTCTGATGCCAGGGAGCTCTGGCAGCATCACTGTAAGCCTGCTGAGCTCTTGAGATGCTGCTGTACAGTGTTTTGTTTTGTAATGACTCCATTTCACACTCTGATGCAGCTGACTTAACCTGCTGTATTTCACTTTTCTTAATTAGATCTTGCTCACTATTTCTGAGCCGCTCCCAAAGCAGGAGCAGCCCAGTAGCCACCTCTGTGGGCCCAGCTGGCCCAGTACCACCAGCTGTGGGGTGGGGAGAGAACCCCAGGCAATGCTTTGCTCAGCTGTGGCTGCTGACATGGCTGCTGTCTCCGCTAAAACAGCTCCCCGGGCTGGGCTGGTGATCTGCAGCCTCACAAGCTGGAGGAAGCAGCTTTATACAAAAGAAGGAGATATGCAAGTGAAGAGCCTGCTAAAGCCCACAGGCACCAGGGAGAGGAGAACACTCAATCTCCCATGGGACTTGTGCATCCCATGGGTCTTCATCCTCATCCTCCACACCGATCCTGCCTCTGCTCTCTACACAGCCCCTTCCACCTTCTCTTTCTATTTGCTCTCCACTCACTCTGACTGTACAGGAGTATTTTTTAGAGAAGTGAATTATCTGATACTTATTTCTGAATCTAAG
The DNA here is from genome assembly GCF_036169615.1 of Heliangelus exortis. Lineage (NCBI taxonomy): Eukaryota > Metazoa > Chordata > Aves > Apodiformes > Trochilidae > Heliangelus > Heliangelus exortis. Next base: position 18,120,744 of record NC_092429.1, on the reverse strand, counting down.
GCCTGTAGGTGCAATATCCAGCTCCTGAAGTCCCTGGACCTGTAGGAATTTATAGCAATAGATTGACAGTGAGGTTTTTTCTGCAGGTTGTTTATATTATTGTAAGCTGCTTAGGAAGAAAGCCTTAACAGAACACTAGATAAAAAGAAAATGGGTTTTAAACCTCCAGTAACTCTTTTTTTTCTTAGCTTGTTCTTGAACAAATATTGTGAGCCCTGGGAAAGCACCTGAAGGCACTTTCACAAGGAACTAGCACAGAACACAGCAGAGTGCAACAGGCAAAACATGCCCTGCTCAGCTTTTGGCAGCAAAAAATCCACTGAGACCCTGGGGGAAGAGCAGGACCTGGGCAGTAAGGTCAGATAACAAATGCTGGCACTCAGGAATGTGAATAAGTAAAGGGTCCTTGCTTTTTTTACCAGTAGGATTCCATATCCTGAAGTATTAACATATCTTAATAGCTATTGATTTTTTTCTATATTCTACCAACAGCTAGAGAAAAATTTCATTCAAATTTAAAACTCACAAGCTTGCTGGCAGTTACCATGGGTGAAGAAAAGACAAAGGGCTGGGAAACAATATCAGACAGAATATTCCCTTTAGCATTATGCTGAGGTCCTGTTTGGCAAAGAAAGACCATCAGCAAGCCTAATCAAAATTATTCAGGCTCAAGAAAATAAACAGCACAGCTGTCTCTCTAGTGACACTGAACTGACCCTTTCTGGGCACAAGTGCATGTCTATCAGTCACTTAATACACCCTTATCTGCACCGAAGGCTGGCCCTGTTGTGAGAAGTGCAGGGCAATGAATAAGTAACATAATTTCTCCCAGGTGGTGCCAAATGGCAGCTTGTGCTGATGCCTTCCACTGTCCTCTTGAGTTCAGCCCAGAACCCATGAAAATATTATCTCTGACTGCCTATCCAGGAAGTTCAATGTCATCAGTGGGGCTGCTGTCAGGAAAAGAACAAGACCATTTCTTGGGATTTATGGCAGTCCAAGGGAAATGAAACCTTCACATGGAAGAGAAACGAGAATCAAAGTTTGTTTCAGCCTTTTCCAGTGGATGATACAAAAGAAAATAGCTATTAAAATAAACGGTCCAGTCCTGTACAAGTGGAGAACACGTGGAAAGGGCAGTTTTCTTCTTCATACTGCTGGCTAATGGGAATAGAGCAAGCATCTTTCCTTTTAAATGCCTGCCACCAGCCTGGAGGACAAGAGTTTTCTCCGGGCAGGGAGAAGACATCGGTTGGCCTGAGTCAAGTCCCAGCAGGAAGTTTCCCTGCAAAACACAGAATTTAAATCAGTTATTTGCATTTCTCATAGCTAAAGGAGATACTAGGAGGGAGAGAGGAAGAAACGTGGGAAACAGCAGGCAGCTTCCTTGGAAGGGAACTACAAACACAATAGCAAAAGGGCAGCTGGTATAAAGGTATAAAGCCTGGCAATTCTGAAATGGTAAAAAATAATGCAGAGTAAATTCAAAATTCATAGCAAATTGAGCAGCAGACATTCAGAATGTATTCAATAAAAGAGTACATTTCTTCAGTATAGTCTCTAATAATTTAGTGTATTAGTTGCTGTATAATAGCAGCCTATTTCCTTATTGGCAGCATGCTTAGTTAGTGTAGATAATTAAGATTAACTAATCAAGCTCTTCGTCATTCTTCTAAGGGTAAAAGACAGGTATGAGATAGCTTTTAGTGCCACCTTGTTAATCCAGGTAAAAAGGATGAGTGCAAAGCTGACGGATAATATTGTGCCAGCAGTGACCGTTCTTTGTCCCCATGCACGAGGCAGCCGAGCTTGTAATTAGAGTGGTATTTGGGATGCTGTTGCACTGTGCTGCACAGAGGAAGGCCAAGAAACTGTGGAGAAGCAGAGGTAAAGGAAGAGATGTGAGAAGCAACAGAGCACAAAATGGATGATGGCTGAAGATGCAGTGAGCCAGAAAGGGTCTCAGCCTGGAAAGGGAAATCTACGGAAAGCTCAGAAGAAAAAGCTTTCAGTCCTGCTGTGTTGCCTTATTCAGCTGGAGAATTGGAGGTTGAGCATTTAGTGTTAAAATTTGTTTTCCAAGCAGAGACACAAGCAGGTGAAGGAGCCTCAAGGAAAAGGAACTGATCCTGTGGTGCTGGAGCTAGGGGCAATAGATGTAACCTACAAATGCAGAGTTGAGGGTTGTGATTATAGTTCCAGCAGGGTGTTGGCTACTGCTCCACACTGATGTAGTTGGGATGGTTAAATAGAATGGTGAAATGCAAGCACCTGGGTGTTGGCAGTTCATACTGAAAGTTTTGGTCTCTGCAGAAAAAGTAAATCTCAAGGAGTCATCGATCTCTGTCAGACTGTCACCCGTTCACCCATGAACTCCATCTATCAGTCTAGATGTCAGTATTTGTGAAAGAATGAGTGTCCCCTTTCTTCAGAGAGACAGCACAAAAATTGAAGAACTGCTTTTGGGCAGGTGTGAGGTGAATCAGTTGTGTCCTGGGATAAGTGTCTTCTCAGGCCCTCTCCGGCATCCATGATCAAACAGGTGACACCAGGGGAATCGATGGCTGTTATCATGAGCTTTGCTCTACCTGATGTGTGAAAGAATGAAGATTTGACTCCTGAATGGGTTCAGATAGCTCCCTGTTTTCTTCAGCAGTGGCCCTGAACAAGCACCTGAAAATGAGACTCTGACCTTTTTGATTATACAGAGCCAACTTGCCTGATCTTTTAGCTGCTGCCATTGAGTTTCCCCAAGCAATCTCTAAATATAAAATAGCAGTAATTTTAAAAGAAAATGGGTTCATCAGGTCAGTGGTACTATAATTCTGGGAAGGGTATGAAAGTGAGGAAGTAACGATAATGCATAAATTGAAGGGCTGATATAATTTGCCATGGCATTGGGATAAGAAGTTGTAAATAAAACGTCCTGCCTGGCTGGAACATAATGAGTTCCCTACCTTTTAACAGTGCCTGCAAAATGAATAAAAAGAAAGCAGATACTGTCTTTCTTCTCTTGCAGATAGTATCCATTTGTTAAGGTAAAGAAAAAGTGACAGAGCTTCTGTCACTACTGCTTCTGCACAACAATACTTGCTTTAATTCCTAAGTCGTGTCCACTGCTCAGAGATGGAGAAAGAAGGGGGAATGACACTGCCATGGGAATAAAGTGATCTGAAATTGCCACTGACAGGAAAAGAGGGAGAGTGATGGGCAGCAAAGGCTTGTCTCTGCCCTTCTCATTGCCTTTCCTGTGCTTGAAGGGATGGCAATTTTGAAGAGGGAGAGTGTATCTGAAGGAAATTATTGTTTCTGTTGCAGAGATAATACTAATAAGTGTTTAACTGCATTCACTGCTTTTATAACTTCTTAGTTCTTCAATGAAGATATTTTCCTTGCTGCTCTGAAACTTTACAGTGGACTTGCAAGTGCAGGAAGCCCAAGAAAGGAAAGTGAACAGTGGTAAAAAAAGAGCAATGCTAATATCAGACCAAATCAAAATGTCCACAGCCAAAAGGGGTCACTAAAGGACACATAATAGCAGAGTTTCTGGAATATGCAATAATTACACAATACATCTTATAAAACTGCCCTGCAGATATGCTTTACCTAGGTGGTGACTCAAATGTGTAGCACCAGGGATATGGCTAAAAGCAAAAAAGCAAGGAAAAATAAAAAGAAAAAAGAAAAAAGAAAATTTTTACCTATGCACAACAGTGTTCTGCAGAGCTACTTCTCATTCCCTTAAACCTCACCACAGGCAGAGACCCTATGTCAACTGACTGATCAAGGCCTCTGTGAACTACACAATGAAATGCCTCTGTTTCTTACCTAAAGAGCAAAATGAAAACTATGGTAACAGAGACAGACATGGTGAAGTCTATCAAAGCCTTAGAAGGTAACTCAGTCAACCTCCACCTTGAGCCCTGACCTCTCTGCTAAGGCTCCCAGCCAGACAGGCACTTGTGTGAGGGTACCTATGGGGATATAAATAACTTTTATGTAGCCCTAAGCCACTGCACAAATATTACAAATGTTCACATGTGATGTGCTTGGTCTCCTGGTTAGAAGGCATATGCATCCCTCATTTTGGGATGTAACTGTTAAAACCATATATCACTTAAGCTGTTATCCAGCAACTGAATTATCCAAAGCATTAACATTTTCATTGGTAATTTTAACTCAACCTGCTACATTTACCTTCATTTGTGTTTCTATGAAACATGTCTGGAAGTTGTAGCTTAAAACTTAATATACTACGCATTTGAAATAGAGAGAACATTTCTGAATTTACTGCTTTTATAGCAGATTTTTTTTTTTTTTTTTTTTTTTTTTTTGCAGATTTTCTTCTTTCTGACATTAAAGAAATTTTTAAAAAACCCAAACAAACACAAAACAAAAACAACAAACAAAAAAAACCAAACAAAAAAAAAAAAACCCAAACAAACAGGACAAGAAACTTACCTCTCCAGCACTTTTCTTTTTCCACAGGAAGTATGGCAATTTTTATAGCACACTCAAAAGTAGTCTACTGTGACATGGGTTAAAAAGCAAAGCTCATTTTTACAATGTGCAGGGTTTTTTCCTATCACTGTAGAATTCCTGTATGTCTGACAGCACAAAAAAAGATGTACAGAATACCATGTGGACTTAAAGTGACCAAAAGCAGAGACTAGTTTATAATTGTCTTCCTTTTTGTGGCAGAACCCAAAATCTTTTTTTTTCTTTTTTCTTATTTTTGCGGGGGTGGGCTGGAGCAGGGTGTCTGTGAGCCTTAAGACAGAAAATGGGTCATGTATTTCAATGAGAAAGGGATGCCTTTTGGTTTGTTTTGTCTTCTCACAGCTGGTAGCAAACTGCACCCTGAGCTTAAAAGCAGAAAGCTTAGTGAGGTCAGAAGTAAACCAGCCCCCATGTTATACTTCTGCCATTTGTCTTTCCAGGCTGATTTTTAACTCAGACTTCAAATGTTAAAAGGAGGTTCTTATTGTTACCAGAGGTTCCCAGCAGACAGCCTGGCAGGGCACTGGGGGTGGTGCCAGCCCCCTGTGCTACCCAGGGGGAAGTGCCCACTGGGCTGTCCACGCTGCAGCTGCGTTGGGCTGGCACCCAGCTCCCACCAGCATCACCTGGGAGCAAAGCTTGGAGAAGGGCTGTGCCTGTGACATTGCCACTGGAGTTTGAGCAAAAGCCTGCCTGATGTACAGTCTGTCCAGTGACAGGGAACGTAGGGCAGAGCCAAGCTGCAAGCAGTCACTTTTCAAAGGATTTTTAACAGCAAAAATAGAGCTGGGCATCTTGAAGGAGAACAGGGATAGGCACATCTTGTTGTAATTAACACAATAAATGGATGTGAAAGTGTTAAAAGAAATGGAAACCATGGCAAAGTAGGATACAGAAACTTGGCTATACTACATCATTGCCACTAGCTTTGGGAACTTGTAGAGCTCCAGTGCTCTCATCCACAGTATCAAGCTAACTGGCCTTGCAGCCACTCTGTGTTCAGCACTCTATAAAGCACTTGCTTGAATAGCTGCTGTCAGTAATGTAGGAGCATTTCACTGGAAAAACAGAAAACAAAGTAATACTTAAAATGGACAGGTGCAAACTCTACCTGTATTTTTGTATTTCAGACATATGCGATTTTGGAGCACGCAGCATGGGAATCTGGGAAACAACAATTAAACCCACTACAAAGAAATCTGGCTTGAGGCATCTGAATTTTGAACTGGCTACATAAAATTGCTTCAAATTGTACTCCTTTTTAGTACCAGCATAGCTTACGTTATAAATGTCACAAAGACTGAAAGATACAACTTTCAGCACAAAGCTAGCATCATCTTGGAAGATTCTATATATGACAGACTCTGAAATGAAAGAAAAAGGAAAAATCAAACTTAGGGTAGAAAACAGAATCATAATTAGTGATTTTTGTCAGGCACATTTTCTAATTAGCCCTGGCTCAGGAAGTTTAAGAGCTAGTGATGGAGAAAGGAAGCAGTAGGCCAGCTGCAATTTGAATTCTAGTTTCAAACAATTCTGGAAGCTGTCCCCTAGTAAATGAGGCCATGAAAATGTTAACAGACGTCTTCATCTGGTAGCAGAGGGATCAGCCTTAAGCCATATTTTTTCTCAGAAACTTTGACAGAACTGGCCTTATTCTGGAGACAGCAGAATTCTGTTAATTCTGGACCTCAGTGGATGTCTACAAACACCATGCAAATGGAATTTATAGGTTAATTGCAGAAAGAATAGATACTATCACTTGCTTCTGGAAAATAATCAATATTCCAGGAAAGGCTTGTAAGCAGGATTAAAAGGAGCCGTGATTTTGTTTAATTGTTTTTGAGCTATTGTGCATTACTAATTTTCAGTAGGACTACTTGTGTGCCTCTAGAATATACAGTGTTAGGTTATGACTGGAATCAGTGTTACAGCCTGCCTGAGATTTCAGGTCCCCAGACTTTTTTTTTGTTTATCTACATGAAAAGGGATTTGTGTTATACGGTTTTCAGATCTGTTAGAACTTTTTTCCTTTCCAGTGCCTTGGTGCAGGCTTTTGAATATTACCACAGTGTTTTACTGTGTTTTGCTCATCTGCAGTATTACTTCATGTAATTTTGGCAGGGATTAGCCACACATGGTATGGTCAGCAGCCTTACCTGTACACTTGTATGGAAACTCTCAAATGCATCAGACTCCTGTTATGTTTGGTGCACACCAGAGTATTTGTACAATGCCATCATTACCTCCTTGGTTCATGGTCTGCCTAACTGACATATTTTTAACTGTATGCATAAAATTGCTCTCAAGGCCTTGATAGAACATTTGGATTCTCCATATAGCTATATATAGAGGGGTAGAAGAATGTATACAAAAGTAGCTTAGAAAGTTCTCACATTTTATATGCTGTTCTTTGCCTACTCTTTTTAATTATTGTTTTGTGTGTTTTTCAGTTTCACACATTTGGAAATGTTTCAGTAGTTTATCAGTTATAATTGAGTGGTAAAAAAATATTATTTCTCTCTTTGCTAGATGTATGGCACGAGTGAGTCAAAGCAAAGATTTGTCGGCTGTCAAGAGATAATTTAAGAGCATAACAGCATTAAAGCCTGCTTATATTACTAAGTTTGTTTTCTTTTCCCTTTTCATATTGGTCATATAAATTTACTGTCTTTCCTTGCTCTGAAATAATTTCAAAACATGTAATTTACCACCTTGTCTTATAAAAGGTCATTACTCACACCAATTTTCATTTAAGCTGAACTTTAAATTCTATGGATTTTCTAGTTCAGGCTGTCAGAAATGAGACTGGAAGTGGAAATTAGAACCCCTTCTTGGTCAAGACCAAAGTAAATTGAGAAGCTGGGTTTAACAGTCTGCCCAGCTGGAATAATACTCAAAAACATGGAGTCAGGGAGAAATGTCCATCACAGCCATGCCATTGCTGAACCCTCCATATCTAACCTTTGAAAGGGTCCATCATCTCATCAAAGGCAATAAAAAAGAAGTAACATACACACACAAACACTCTGAAAAATGAAGATCTACAGTGAAAAAAGAACAGACTAAGCCTACAAGAGTAGTGCAGGGATCTTCCATTATGCACTGCTGCCTTGATAAGTCAGATAACTAAGTTAATGATATTTGGATTTTAGGAAACCAAATAGTACTCACACAGTTTTCAGCTGATATGGTCTCTTGTAAAAACATTCTTTCTTACTCTCCTGAAGTAGAAGCTACAAGCAGATACAAAAACAATCCCCACAACTTTACTGGCAGATGTGGCAAATTATAGCTTTGGGGACTGAACTGTCCTTTTAACCCTTCTCACCTGATACCACTGCAGCAGGTCAATGCTGAGCAGTGGACAAGGGAAGGAGCAGGATTATGAGGATGCTGCTACTTGTGGGCCTCTGGGCACAGCAGGTCTGAGCCCCCACTCGCCACCCACCCTCCTCAGGGCACTGCTCATGACTGGGTATCATACAGGAGTTTGATGTTGCAATATTATCCTCCATCTACAGAGGTCTGCTCCATCCACATTGGTGTTTATTCATATTTTGTTACTGCAGTTTCCACATTTGAACACGGCCATTTCTTGTGGTTGGATTCCTCTGTTTCACTCAGAGATTTTTTGCACATCACATCACCTGTTTACAAGTATAAAAAATGTCTGGTGGCTAAATTAATGTATGTACCATAATTAGAATGATTTAGTCCCTTTTTTATATCAGTGCAGACCAACACAACTCTTAACTGCAGAACTGACCTGGTCTCAAAGAAAAGGCCAGCTGTGTCTAATCATCCAGGGGATGGATGAGAATACACTGAATAAAGGAAATGGAAAGTAACACCAAAATGTTTTAAGATGTAAAAATCACACAACGTTCAATGAACACTTGCCAACATCATCTCTAATTACTGCAGTGATTAAGTAGTAAAGAATTTGGTCTCAAGTGGGTTGCAGATCTGAAGGAAATACGGTGCCATGTGTTACAGAATTTTTCCTTGCAAATCATTATGGAAATCCTGCTTTCTGTAGTTCTCCTAACAAACTCTTTCTCTGCAAAAACCATGCTTCATTTGTGAAGTGCAGAGGGAGTTTAGCTTCCCTGCTTCTAAAGATGTACATCTTTATTGCCATATATTGAACTTGCCTTTTTAAAAAATCCTTTTATGTCTCTAAAGAAAGAAGCATAGAAAGCATTATATATTTGCATACTGTTCTTCATCCACACTGAAGAACAAACAGAGAATAGGGGAAGGCTGGATAAAAGCATCAAGACCTTAACACAGCATGGCAATGGCCTAACAAACAGCCAGAGAAACTGCAATTAATGCAAGACCAGTTTGAAATCATAGTCCCATGTGACACTTTAGAAAACCTTGTTTAGAAGTACTTCTATTTCTCTTTTTTTCATAATTCTCTTAACCACAAGATCAAAATTTTTTCAACTTAAAAAAAGCCAAAGCACAAATAAAAACCCCTGAGACCGAATAACAAAAGCATTTGAATGGATTTTAATTTACAGGTTAGGTTTAAACTTTTTATAAGTCTGGATCAAAATGTCTATTGTACTAAAATAAAACTTTCACCATAGCATGCTCATGTTTATTGTGTTTTATTCTCTCAGCAGGCTTACCTAGATATATGCTGTGGTGTAGTCTTTTCATTCAGCAAAGGCCCAGAAAAAAATCCTCATCCTCTTGCAGAGCTAGTATAGGAGACAAAGAACAGCAAGCAAATAACCATGGGCCTCCTCTGTTTTGTCCCTATTTTTTTGCATCAGATCCATGTCTCTGTCTTCCTCCTACCCTTTGCCATACAGAGCTTCCAAACACACTATTCCACAAATAAATATTTATCTTTCACAAAGCACTTTTATCAGTACATCAAAGCAACACAAATTATCCTCATTTTGCTGATGCAAAACCCAGGACACAGACATCCTGTGTATGAAATATGCCCAGCAGGGACACAGTGCTCTAAGTTCCCGAGCTGTGAATGCCACACGGACACATGGAAAATGAGGTAGTAGAGAGTGGGGCATTTCTGTCTGCTGTGCACAGAGAGGTCAAGAGAGGGGACAAGGAAGAAAAGGTACCTAACACCCCAGGTTATATGCTTTCTAAGAAAGCATAGAAATGTCCTAAGAAAGATATAGAATCAGTATAAACAATTAAAAATAAGACCAAGTGATTTCATACGTAGCTTTTAGAGGAAAAAATAATATGTGATTAAATGTGAGCCAGAAATGGCAAGACAAGCAGTTATGGGCTCTCAGCTTCTCCCCGATAGCCTGGGCATGCCATCCTGCTAGGTACATGGTAAAATGTTTTAGCAAAATGAAAACCAAAACTCTTTGTTCTAACTTAACTACAGTAGTAAATTAAAATGCTTCCTCTTACTGCTAAGTAGATATGAGTCTTAGCTGGAAAGGGCAACAGATGATGTGAATTTCAGCGTTTAAAATGAGACATTGAGACTCTTCCTTCTTAGCCAAACTGTTACACAAGCATGGGAGAAGATGCTCTTTTTTTCCCCTCAGCATTGAATGAGATATTAAACTTGGTTTTCTAACTTCATTTCATGAATGATTCAGAATCAAGTACAAATCCTCACGAACTCAAAAACTTCCTGTTCAAGGTCACTGAACCAGCAAGAAGAACATTTAGGGAGATTTAATGGGAATGCCAAAACAGTTAAAAATATGACCAGAGGGATCATAAACAGTAAGTGAATTCATTGGACCAGAACACTTATCAGTTAGTTCATTCTTATTGGCACTATCAGCTATGTTGATAGTACAAGTGTTGCAGATTTTGTAGAGAACTTCAGATTCTTAAATTTTCCCTGATTTTTTTAATGCATCTGTAGTTATTTCTCTGAAGGGTATCATGCCATCCTACTGCTGTTGCGACTCACTGAAAAGCTTTTTTTGAGACTTAACAATATGATGCTCTAAGTAAGCCATGCTGAGAAAAACACCGACTTAAGATAAAATAGATCAAATTATGTTTACAGTGACCATAAAACTTCTAATAAATGTTTCCACAAAAATCTGAGAACTAGATTTAAAGGGAAACATTACCTTAACTAGCAAAAGTGTTGTTTGGAAGGCACTTAAGGCAGAAGTCTCCATGTGGTTTCTACCATCCCCTTTTATGTCCTTATTCAATTAGAAGGTGCACATGTTTCTCTGGCATCTGCTCTCATTCCTCATTATCTTGCTGGGGGAAGAGACAGATGGGAGAAAAAGGGGTCTGGGGAGGGCATGCTAAGGGAAAAGGGCAGTCAATGGTATTAATGGTTGTAAAGGAAACAAATATGATGTTCCCTGCTTGTGAGAAGACCAGGTGAGAGTTAGGTTATGATGATTCTACCTCCAACAGCACAGCTAACCCCAAATGGATAATCAGCCTTCAGTGCCCCATGGCAAGCAGAGCTGCATGTCTCAGAAGGGGTGATCTTACTCCCATTTGCACCAAATCCTCCAGCACTGCCCCCATAAACTCCCAAACAAAAGGTCAAGCTCTTTTTCCTTTCAATGAGTACTGCAGTAGGATATAAACTTATGGGTGAATTTAGGGGTGACTCAGCTGGTGATTTGGAAGTGAACACGCACATTCACAAGCTTCAGATTTCTTAGGGCTAAAATCCTCTAATACTCAGGTTTTCCACATCAGTTTAACATCTTGAGTACCCCCAAGTTATACCAGTGCTTTCTAGGAGCAAGCGCCCAGAGGCACCAGTTAGCTGGTGACACTGCAATTCCCTGACAGAAATATGACACAAGGGACCAGTGTCTCTGTCCTCTACCCCAAAGAAGGTTAGAAAGAGCCATTCTGTTATCACTTTCAAATCCTGTAAAAACTCCATGATGCTATAAAAGCACAGGGACTACTGTAATCAGAAAACTCATCTATGGTAATTCTGCACAAACTGAGTACATTCAAAATATGATGACAAATTAATTAGTCCCTTCTGCAGCTTGCCAGCTCATTTTTGTTTTAAGTTATGTGTAATAGAAAGAAATGAGTTAAAAAGGACGATAGGCTAAGCTTGGGTTGCCCTTTGTTTGTTTGTTTAAGTAAACAGTAAGTTCTAAAAAGAATCCTAAAACAGTAATTTATGTTAAACATTAGCTGTTCCTCTTTCTTCTTAAAATCATTCTTGTTTTCTTTCTAACTGGCAGTATTAAAAGAGATGCAGATGTTAATATTTTAGGTTTGTGCAGTTGCATAAACAAAAAGCACATGGTTCCTAAATGTAGTGAAATGAGGCAATGAGGCAATCAGGTGTGGCTAATTACGAGGTGGGAGGCGTGAGTTTGTGCCAAGCCCACCTGTGCCCAATTAAGGCCTACCCCAACTGCACATGAGCAGGATTGGGAAACCAATAAAAGCTGAGCCTCAGAGTGCATGCCCAGAGGAGCGAGGTCAGCTGAACCCGGAGCACAAGCACCGACCAAGGCCAGCCAGGTCTAAAGGCAGCAAGATCAGAGCACTGTTTGTGCACCCCAAGATCACCTGCTTGACATCGAAGGGCCGTGCCCCAAGGAAGGTTCCATCTGCTACACCTAAACTGTTCTAAATTGTATTTGTACAGAAATATAAGTAAAATTTCACATTTCTGAAAGAGTAAAATCTCTATATTGCTTTGAATAGGGCACTATAGGGCTCCTGTATTTAGGACATGATGGCAAACTTTTTACTGCAATGTCCAAGATGCTGCCACTGGCCTTTGCTATGATGTCAAGCATGGGCCTTCCTGGCATTGTAATTTCCCTTTGAGAAAAAATTTGTATCTGTGGACCATATTGCATGGACTGAAATTTGTAGTCTCTGATGCCTGCTAGTGGGATATTTGTTATATGCTCTATTTTGAATGTATTTTACTGTGGCACTGCTGCTTCAAAAGATTAAAAACCTCTTAGTCCTGTGAGACTTGTGTCAGCATCTGATTTCATGTGCAAGGTAATCTTTAAATATTAATATGGAGCAAGGTCACTTTCTCTTTAACCCCCAAAATGGAGTTAGTAAATCATGATCTGGCAGTAAAAATATACAGGGCACATCAGTATTTTCTTAGGGCAAAATCTAAATCTAAATTAAAAAAAAAATAGCTGTTGTATTTTTATAATCACATAATATTTGTGAGCAGGGGAGAAGCATAGATATCCTGTGAAGATGAAGCTTAAAAATATTAAGAGCATATTAATAAAAACTCCCCCACTGTCAGGAGAGAACATGGTATCTGAAATAACAGTTAAATAAATCTAAAGTGGGAATTCAGAAGCTCCTGGGACAAATCTGCTGCTGTCAGATCTCTGTTGACTGTAGCAGAAAGAGTCAGTGTACACCAGATGATCAGGAGCCTTTTGGGCTTCCATCTAAGCTGAGCCAGTGATTTATGGCATGACACTTGTGGTCTCTTTAACCTCTTTGTATGCCATTCATCCTACTAAGGAATAGGGGAGTGAGGGGTGCTGGACCTTGCTAGAAAGTAGAAACCTGAATAGATTTTCTCTAGCAGAATAAAACAAGTCATATTTAAATTTCTTGAGAGGGGCTGATGGGTTAACCTTGTAATTCTAGAGACGTTACCATTACATGTTATCCAGAGCTCAGCTCCCAGTGCAGCTGAGGTTCATGCCACACGTAACTAACCACATTTGTTTTGCTGCCAGGGGACATCCCTGGCTGTGAAGATGGGGAATGGTTTTATCCTACAAAAGAGACAATTGAACTCTGCAAGTAGTCAGTACTGTGAGACCATGACCTTTCATACGAAATAGTTAGAGGGCACCTGAGGTGGCAGAGACTGGGGAGGGAAAGAGTCTTCATCTGGGCGTTGGGAAATAAAGGGAGACAAATAATTTAAATTTTAAAATACATCAAATGTTCTTGTTAAATAGAGACTGTGTGATTCTCATTTAGAGCAGAAAACAGAGTATTTTAGCTCTTGCAGTAATGATTTGAACAAGCAAAAGGACAAGACTTTCCTCACAGAAGCATCTGAGGCAAAGGGTGGACATAAATAATTGGCTAAAGTAGCTCCACTTAGTTCTTTGCTCTGCTTCCTAAAGTTGCCAATTACTTCAATTTATGTATATAAATTCTGTGATGTGGACTGTTATGTCCACTGGGAGATGTGCTTGGGCTTTTAAACTCATTTCCTCTGGCCCTTTTACTTTGGTCTGAGCCCAAAAGTGTTTTATGGGTCTCTTCTGTAGAGGTAATGGGTGTCTCTGGATCAGGTCATGCAGGCTGCGTTATGCCAGACACAAGGCGGTCAGCTTAGAGGTGTGCCAAACAGACTAGGAGTCTCTGCACTTCAGTCTCAAACTCAACAGTTATTTAAAACAGTGTTTAAATCAGACTCTGACAGCATTTGGGTTAGGGTGTTTTCTGCTCAGAAAAGTCATAATGTGGGTTTCAGCAGGAAAGATCATCCTAGACCTCACAGAGCATTAAACTGCTTGGTGGCTGTGGTTTCCAGTCTGAGGTCCAGGGATGCCCAGGGATCTCTGGGTTCATTCTAAGGGTTCTGCAAGATATTCTTGAAAATACATGGACAAAAAAGTTTGATTTAAGACTTTGCTTTCCTATGTAACAATTTGATGGCAATGCTTTGCAGTTCCTTATTCACAGATTGATTTTTTCAGCAGGTTCAGAAAGTGCTTTGAAAGCAAGTTTCCAGATCTCACTAAGCATCCCTGACCTGCTAAAAACTCACCGGAGTTATTTTGTAATATCTAACAATGCACAGAAATACTATCCCTGCTGGCATTGCCCCACAGAAATCAAACTCTGAGTGAAAAAACCTTCCTCTGAGGAGGATGTGGGAGCACAGACACAAGCCAGTGAACAAGGAGAATACTTAGAAAGAAGCAATAGGTTATCTGAAAAAAATACAAGACTGACGAAAGAGAAGGAGGGGGACAGGGAGGACAGAATAGAAGCAAATCTAGAAATAAGCCTGAAAGAGCAAAAATCCCCATTGAATCTCACTGCACCATCCTCCTTGGACTAGAACACAGCAGAGCCACAGACCACAAGCTTTGCAGGGTTGTGGTGGCAGTGGCTGCAAGGTGGCAGCTGGTACCCCCTTGTCCCCAGGCAGCTCCTGGGGCAGGGACTGGTCCCTCCTACAAAGTGCCAACCATGTTAGCTGTCACCACATAAACTACTAGGGAGAACAAAACCAGCAGATAAACAGTGGCTGCATTTAAAGCAGGCAAACACCCTGCTCAGGCTAGGGTCATAAATGCCTCAGAAATCAAAAGTATATCTTTTAGCACTCTCTCAGAAGAGTTGAGGAAGGAGGTTGTGCTAAGGAACTTGCCTTCCTGTGTCAACTGAATATTTACCAGTGCCTGAGCATGGAGACTACAATGCAGCCCCTTGGAAGGATGAAACAGTCAAAGATGAAGGAAACCTGGTGAAGTCTGGTTTTCCAAGTAGGATAACAAAATAGCAGTTTGAGATGCTCATTTCAGCCAAAAGGCTAAAAGGCTCTCTGCAACTGGCAAATAATTCAGTTGAAAAGCCCTTTCTGGAGAGTGAACAGGATTTCAGTGGCACAAGGAGTCACTGTTTACAAGGGCAATTTTCTTAGGGCTGCTGCAGTACTCTGTTGTTTTTAGACCAAAATAAATAGGCTCTGAGACATCAGAGAAGGAGATGGCAAGGGCAGGAGTTAAAATGTAGACAGACAGGCTGGGGCTGAGATTGTTGGAAGGAGCCTTCAGAAGCAAAATGTCTTTCTGGAGAAGGATTCTGGCTTGTGAAGAGCAGAATCGATGACAAAGAAACAGAAATTAGCGTGATTTTAAATATTACTCTAAAATATGCTATACACTTTTTTGCCCTTGGGAGAGCCAGAACAAAAGACAAGAATAAAACTGAAGACAAAATGGAAAAGTCTCCATCCCACTGTGCAAGCAGATGGAGTTATTTAGTAAACCCTCTGCAGTCTTTCCTGGGCTAAAAGGAAAAGGAAAAAAAAAAAAAAAAAAAAAAAAGCACAAGAAGCTGGCCAAAGTTTCAGTCAGTATTTACCTCTTGGGTTAATAAATTGTGATCCTGACCCCAACAAAAGTCAATATCTATCTTCTGATTATTATACACAGGCACCTTTTTATTTGCCCTCTCTCATTGTATGAGTCACCCGTTTCCATTGGCAACTTCTCTTTAATTTGAATGTCTGTATTGAGCAATCATTTACACTCCAAAGGCATAAGACAAAATTACTATAAACTGGAGCAGTAAAATGTGGACTTAGGTTACTATTTCCAGTGAAAAAGCAAGCTTGAGCGGGAGGCAAAAGGGATCAAGGATTAAGCACAAAACATAGCTGTTTTAAATCCTCTTTTTAAATACTTCTGAGTGACAAGGAGATGAGAGAGAAAAGCCCTGAAATGTGCTACTAAATACAACAAGGCTGCAAGTGTGGGAGGAAAGAAAAGACAACAATCTGGCCTGACTAGTGTACTTGTTTGAATAGAACATTATTAGTCTTTCTCCTTGTACTAACCAAAAGCAATTCCAGAAAACACATGCCAAGGGCAACAAGCACACATTCACACTCTTGCAAGTCAAGCCACAAAGGCAGAAATGAAAGTCACCAAACACTTCTTCAGTAGAGGTGGCCAGGCCAGACTGAAAGGGAGACAATTCAGGGTGTTATGTACAGTTTTGGGTAGTAGCACCGGTGCACACAACGCTTTCTTGAAAGAAAACAAAGCACAGACTCCCCCAGCAACAGCAAGCATGAGCTAGAACCACATTTTTGCTCTTCAACTTCTTGTTTTTCAAGCATTCCCCACTGACAATAATAAAAACATCCTTTGAGCTTACAAGCATTATGATGTTGGAAAGATTGCCATCCCCAAACCCACTCTGCCCACCTCTATTTCAAAAAAGTAAGTTACTTCACCAGTTTAGGTTTGTCTGGACTGACATCATTCTAATATTAATCCCACTGTGGCAACCAATGGTGAGGGCAGCACATCTCTAGATTAAGCAGAGTAACTTTTTAACACTGGAAAATCAGTGAATTTTGATCAAAACCATCACAATCTGGTTATCTTTGTGAACACTAATAAAACCCACATAAACCATCCTAGTGTATTTCTTCTAAAAGCCACATTATGTATCTACATGGAACTATTCTGACACCTTTTTACCTTGTATTGTAAAAAAACCCAGTTCATTACAACCAAAGTAGGTAGTGTTGTACTTATGGGAAAATGAATGCAGAAATACTGTTTTCAAACTAGAAAAGATATCATTTTCCAATGGGACATTCAGCCCAGTGTATAGCAGTTCAATAAATATTTTTTTATTGTGTAGTAATACTGTGCCAAAATTCTATACCACTCAAAAAGGTATATGTCATCCAGAAGGAGCAGAGCTGGCCTGCCCAAGCTTCAGAAAAAGGATCTCTTCTTAAGTAGATTTAACCTTTTACTTCACAAATCCAGCTTATTGTTCACTTGCTATAAGCTCATTTTAAATGAAGACCAGCAGACAAAAAACAATTTAGACAGTTCATACACTAAAAAGCAGGTGATTTTCTAAAAAAAACCAAATACATAAAGCCAGAATTTTAAAAAATCTCTTGTCTCCAGGAAAACACAGCCCGGAAACTGACAGTGCTGAAGCTCAGTACTTGAAAGGTTCATTTGAAATCCTCAGACCTGATCCTACTAAACTCTAATGACCTGTATCAGCAACTGCTACCATTATCACACTGGTACCAACAAGCAGACATACTAATGTGTGTGCCATTAAACAGCATGCATATCCAGAGAGGAGGCTGGGAACTGTCTCATAAGCAGAAATGAATGAAGTTTCAGCAGGTTTTTGGGTCCTTTGTAGCTCTAGAAAATTTTATCAACAGTCCTTGTAGTAGCTTGGAAATAATGGCAACTGCTTTCAACTCATCACAGTGAACAGACAGCAACTGGAATAAGGTGGGCAAAACATGGTTGGACGCTGTGGTTTCCGAAAACCTAGTGTGGTCCCAGGCAGATGCTTATTTTGGAAAGTAAATTATCCTTTCACATATTTTATCTGACAACCTTGAAATACATTAGCTTGAGGGGAACGGGAAGAATTAGATAGTGGGACATTCATAGCATCACAGAATGTTTTGTGTTGGAAAGGATGTTAAAGATCATTTAGTTCCAACCCCCTGCCATGGGCAGGAATGTTGCAGGAATGTCTCACCAGCCTTACACTAACAAACTTCTTCCCAATATCTAACATAAATCTACCCTCTTCCAGTTTAAAACCATTACCCCTTGTCCTATCACTACACACCCTTGTGAAAAATTCCTTCTCAGCTTTCTTGTAGACCCCTTTCAGCTCCTGGCAGGTATCTTTAAATTCCAATAGTTTTGCTGACTACAGTTGAAGCCCAAAATACTATAAGCCAGGCTTCTTCATAGCAATCTTCTCTGGCCAAACTCAGAGTAATTTACACATTTACTGTGAAATGAGGAAATGTGTCCTAGTCTACATGTCAATATCAGGTAAGAGTACAAGACAAGCTTCTCATTTATGTTTGGGAGCAAAGCCACTGCAATGTCTGCCAAGACCAGCATCCCCAGCCAGATGCACTGTTGATACACCATAAGCACCAATGATCACTCAACACTACAGAGAAAAAAATAGCTATGATATTTTGCATATTTTTGCCTCCAGGTCTCACCATTTTCATCAGAGAAAAAGGGTTTGTGTTCATGCGTATTTCCTATGGGACAAAATGGAGGATGAGACAATTGCCTTTCCCTCCTATGTTTCCAGACCAAAGCATGAATAAATAGAGAAATTGTATTCAATTCAAAATAAGCCACTTTTTTTGCAATGAATTTGGAAATACTGCTATGGAAGATACAGTTCCCAAGGACCTTTTCAAGATGCCAGGGCCTGACAGAAGAGTAGATGATTTCCACGACAATGCTGCTTTTGAGGTTATGCAGAGTCAGGGAGCAAACTTATCCAAGGAGGAAAAGGTCTGTTACCAGGAGAATGAAGAAGAAACTCCAAATTATTCCTATGCTCCTTCCTCAGTGCTGCAGGAGAGATAAACAGAAACAAAACCAAGAGAAGGTCCCAGCTGTTGGCAACAGTAGAGTCATTCATAGCTCTGAATGCCATTGCAAGCAATGCCACTAAAGTGTAAGAGCAAGAGGCAACTGAATCAAAGTACCACCACCAGAAAGGACTTTACCAGGGAGCAGAACAGAGCTTGGACCCAGGCTTTGGATGGGATGATTATTCCTCTCTGCCTTCCACAAAAGGAAGCTTCATCACTCTAGCCACAAAAAGTGCCATTTTGCCAATGGAGTAATGCTTGTCACCATCCAGGCAATGTGCCACAGACACAGGATCCACCATCAAGCTTTGAGCAGCCTTCATCTGCACTGGGACCTGGTCAAAAAATTTCTCCGAGATAATGACTACAAGCCAGAGTTTGTTTTTAAATTTCCACAGCAAGCCAGAGCAAAGAGCAGAACATGCATTTGATGTATTTATTGTAGTCTGTGCTGCTAAAGAGATTCAGCGAGTGTCCTAAATTAGAACAAGTTGCTGAATCCTGAACAAATTTAAGAGTCTTGTGAAGGAAGGCAGGAGGCAGATGGTTTCTGCAATGGAAAATAAAAAATTATTTTTGTTAGAGAATTTTGGAGATACTGAAAGATCATTTCTACTGACAGCAGAATACTAGCAGATATAAATGTTAAAAGTACTAATTCAACATTTATTTCTTCACAGTCACTCTCACTATGGTATGTATGTGATTTTAATTAATACCCTTAATATCTTCAGCTTGATGGATTTCTGTTTTCTTCTGTGCCCTGTAACCTCTTTTTTCCCCCAAGCAATAACCTAAAATATAATGCACTGACCAGAACATAATGGAATCAAATAAAATATAAGAATCATAAACCAACTTGTTTACAGTACAAGGCATGGATTAATATTAGCAAGTGTTTGAAAGCACTGGAAGAACATTTGCAGTCTCCACCTTTATGATCAAGTAAATTCTTGCTTTATGCAGAAAATAATATTCAATATTCAATGCTCCTCTGAAACTCAATAAATAGTTCAATAGATCTTCTTTATTCCTTTCAGCCTTCTGGGGAAAAAATGATTGTAAGGCAAAGAGCTTGCAGGCCATATTTCCATCTGAAAATAATCTTTATAGCTGAGTTATAAAACAATAAGAATCAGGGTTCATGATGTGAAAGGTGGTGCAAGCTATAATGCTTTGGCATGATTGCTGAAGCTGTATTAAAATTAAGTAAATTTTTAAAAATGAAAAAAACCCAAAACCTCAGGCATTCTTTATCCTTTGACTACATAATAGAAGCTGTATGCTATCATTGCCAAATAAATCTAAAGTCTTAAACCACTCCACCCTTATTATCTCTCCCAAAAGAAAAATGCTTATAATAATACATATATTGACTTTTGCTTTTTGTTCAATAACAAGATTTACTGCTCCACTCTTCAGTCAATTGTAACCTCTTTGGGTCAACAAATCTCGGTGCTGATCTCAATAGGAGTCAATACCTGCTTATTACTTACCTCCGCGTTTAGACGCCTAGCACAAATTTTTATGGGCATCCCTTTGACAAGAGGACATGGATACTTTCTGCTTAGTTTCTATACAAAATAGGCTTATGTGCTTTTCCCACCGTAATTTTTAGAGCTGCAAGATGATACTGTATTTTAGGAAAACAATACTGTACCTTAATTTCTGGAGCTAGGAATGAAAATTGTTTAGCTTCTCTGTGCTGCTTCCTTAAAACTTCACAGACTGACCTTCTTGTAGTTCCTATTTTCTTCATGCATAAAATGTAATTGAGCAATCTGACATTTTGTCTTCATTAACTGAGAAAGGCAAATAACAGTAAAAATTAAAAAGCTAGTTGCAATAATACCCAAACTGATATCTCAGAAGTTCAACAGGGAAACCTAAGAATTATTTTTTTAGCTGCACTGGACTAAGGCTAACATAAAAAGTAAACCTTGATATTCGCTGTCACTGAATTTGTATATGAATGGAGTAGAGTCAATCTTCAGATAATCCATCTGGTACTTAAAGTGTCAAACATTTGCTATGGGAGAATAATCAAGTCAGGATTTTGTGTCTTATGTGTAAACAAATTTAAAGGGTATTTATTTACTGTATGATCCAAAGGCTTGTAGAAGAATCTTATCATAGAGTTTGTTAATGAGAAATGGATTTAAAAGTCCTGTCTCATTGGACTAGGTTTTGAAAACTGGATTACTTACACCACACGTGTGTTCAGAATGAAAACTGAAAAAATACTGGTACAGAAGTCTCTAACACATGGTAAAGAAATGTAAACAGGCTGCAGAAGTTCTGCTCAAAAGTGCTTTTACAAGTGTCTGAAGAACCTGGAAGGAAAGTCACTGTACTGGTCTTTTCTAGTTGTACATGCAGTATAATATTCATTGTGTCAAACACAATGGGCAGCAGATGGACAAATGACCCCAACCTTGAATATAATTATTTCTTATATTGTCTTAAAATCTTCATTTCAGAACATCACAAATGTTGAACTGTTTGTACTTCCAGAATGGAAGGATGGAAAGGAAATAATGGTCAGGAA
Source organism: Heliangelus exortis (assembly GCF_036169615.1). Taxonomy (NCBI): domain Eukaryota; kingdom Metazoa; phylum Chordata; class Aves; order Apodiformes; family Trochilidae; genus Heliangelus; species Heliangelus exortis. Next base: position 18,099,589 of record NC_092429.1, on the reverse strand, counting down.
GAGTGTATATTCAAAATGTAAACATAAAATCAATTTTTACCTTTTTAGCCTAGCCAATGCAATTCACATGACTCTAAGGCTTCCCTAATATTGTGCATTCCCATCACTGTCCCATAGCACCTGCATTATCTGAGGTAAAATGAGGCCATGCAGTGTGCTAAAACTGATTTCATGTGTTCATCAGTTAAATCCCAGTCTGAAAAATTTCCATAAAGTGAGAATTTAGATGTGGTTCATACACAGAGATCCCATTGTCAACTTATTGACATGTAGTCTGCATATCCCTCAGGGGATAAAAGTAGTGTGAGGCCTGATAATCACGCCAGGACTTACCCAAGAACTATATTTCACTAACAAGGTGAGCCAATTTAGAATTAAAGTTTTTCAGGCTAAACAAAATCAATATTATTTATAACATGTGATAGTAGGTCTAAAAAACATTTCTAGTTTTTTAAAAATAGATAAACCTATATTGATTTACAAAATGTAAGGCATTAGGCTGCTAAGATACACAGAACTGTCATGTAAAAGACCAGGGTCGAGAACCACCAATAAAACTCCCATTCATCTAATTAGTCAAAGAGCACAGTGAGAGGTCAAGCAAGGTCAAAGTGCTCTGTCTAGCATCTGATATTTCTGCAGGAGGACAAGTTATTCTTTATGAGCAGCTTTAATGATTGTCTCCAGCAGTCTGGGAAGGGCTGCATGCTCCTGGGCAGGGGGGCTGCAGCAAGGAGGAAACGAGAGCCTCCTGCCTCCATCACACCCTGTCCCCGAGCATGGCTCAGCCTCTGCTGAGCCCATTCCAATGGCAGTGCCATGGTGTACATCCTCTTAGCTAGAGAAGGGTGTCTGGAGGGTTTTGATCCAAACACACATAGATATGTAACTAGTAGAGAAAGTAAGTCAAGCTTCCTCACCCCGTCTCCTCTGCTGCAGATCTCCATGAGGGCGAGGAGGAGTGTGAGGGCTCCGCTGAGGGACAGGAGTGGGGGGATGCAGCCAGGAGTTATAAACAACCAGAGCTGCTGTGTGGAAGCTCTCCACACATACCAAGAGATACAGCAAAGATCCATCTAACAGGGAGAAATGCTAAAATTAAACTACAGCTAGTTCCATAGGAAAGAAGAATCCAGGATTTGTTTCCTATTCTAGAAAATACTGAGGAGTAGACTTATTGAGTCTGAGTGTGATGCATTTCCTTCACAGGAAATGGCATTAGTAAAACCAAGGTGCTGATAGAAACACCAGAAATTCAACAGACTAAGCATCAAATTAACAGAAAACAAAGAAAAGAGGAGGAAACTAGAAAACAGCTCTTGAGAATTAAAGAGATTAAAGGGTTAGAAGGCTAAAGGATGATCACTAATGTGCTACACTCCACAGTTATAATGGAGGACTTTGCAAACAATTATATAATAAATAAATAACAATAACAATAATAATAATAGCAATAATAACAATAATAATAATAAATAGTTGAGTAGCACTAGCTAGATGGGAAGAGAACATGGGTCTAGTAGCAGAGCCCTTAGGGCAAAGGCCCTGAAAGATGCTCAGTGGGAAGAAATCTTCATGGAGATTCAGCAAAGCCGTTCATTATTACTATTTTGCAGAGATATTTCTATACCCACACAAGCCCCGAGACCCATTAAGATTTCCTGAAGGTCCTAGAAGATGAAACCTAACCTTGAAATGAGAAGAGTTTAAGAGTAAAGTTTTTAAAGTTTTCTGAAGGAGGGGGTGGGACAAGAGGAAACAGGTACAAGTTGCACCAGTGGAGGTTCAGATTGGATATTAGGAAAAATTTCATCATCAAAAGAGTGGTAAAGCATTGAAACTGGCTGCTGAAGGAGGTGGTGGAGTCACTATCCCTGGAGCTGTTCAAAAAACAGGTAGATATGAGGCTTCAGAAGATGGCTTAGTGGTTACAGTGGTGCAGAACTGATGTTTGGACTTGATGATTTTGAAGGTCTTTGTCAACATGTTGGTTCTATGATTCTATCCACAAGCCCAGCTGCAGAGAGGCTTCACAGTGCATCTGCCATGGTCCCACCTCTGACAACCCCCCTTTCCCAAGAACTCCCTGTGCATTTTAAACTATCACTTATGTCACTGAAATGCTTGGTTTTACTCCACACCAACATGTGCACCTCTTATTTTCTAAATGAGAGTCCAGTTAGTCAGGATATAAACCACTATCACTATTAGCAAAACCTGAGCTCCCTCATTCAATAATTATTATAGCAGCAGAATTAACAGGATTGACTACACCTAACATTTGACTTGATTATATTTTAATTGAAAATGTTCAGATATATTAAAGATTTTCTATTAATTGTATTATTTTCTATTATATTTCTATTATTTTCTATTATCTCTATTTTATTCAGGTGACAAGAGATGATGAGGCTGATGGAGCTACTAGTGCAGCCAACTTTTTAGTGGGGATTTGTCTGTGAGGGTTATCGTTACAGGAACCTACTGAGTTCTAGCACTGGCAGAAAGTAAAAAGTACTATTGTGTTATGTATTCCATTCCAGTTTCTCACTTAGAAATAGTTATGATTGTCATCCTTGGCCACAATTAAATTGACATTTTATCACAACATTCCTGGCATGGTACTGCAAGTAACTTGCTAGTGAATAGTTACCAGCTGGCAAAAATTTAAAAGGATGTTGGCTGATTAAGATTATATGCCAAGAACTATACAGAGACAAGAAAATAACCAAAAGGAGCCAAAGGGAGCTAAGATTCTTTTAAAAAAATATCTTTTCAGAGAAAGGAAACTTACACACGTGAAAGAGTCATAAATTGCACATCTTTATCTAATATTTGATCATCAGAATGCTAATAATTAAAAATGAGAAGGTTAGCTTGGTCAAGCTTTACAGCTGAGCACACTCCCTGAGCATGCTCAAATCAACACTTACGAGATTAATTTATAAGCTCCTCAAACTCTGAATCTCCAAGGTTTATGCTGTCTGCACATTGTTTGCATAATGCAGTTTTATACTACTAAAGCACTACCTATAAAGGGATTATTTTCATATTCAGCACATTAAAGATGCAACACAATTCACAGATATCATACTGTGTTTATGCCTGAGATAGCAGGTAAAGCGTCTCTCGTTCTGATTATCCATGAAGCAAACGTAGGAACATGGATGTTTTGGGAGAGAGTGTACCCTTAGTGAAATTAATTCCCCAATGGTTTTATTAAAGTCTGCAAATTGCATTATTTTCCCATCATATTTGAAATATTGCACTTCCTTAATGCTTGCTCTAACCCATGGCATGCCATCTTCCCTGGGGTGTCTAGACATGGTGTCTTAGATTTATGTGTATGATCTCAGTGTGTTACAACATCACTCCTGACTAATGCATTATTACAATACTTACATATATTCCCAAGTGTCACTGTATTGATTAGAAAATCACCAATCTGCATATGCACACCATCTGTGCTTCAGAGAAGCAAAACATGCAGGGTAACATTTGCCTTTCTCAAAGGGAAATTCAGATACCACTAAAAAGAACAAATGGGAATCCTTTTTATGTTTTGTTTTGTAAAATAACAAAGAAAATTAATACTGTTTCTGCAAAACAACAGTTCATGCCTCTGATGGTTTGAAAGAGCAGCCTTTTCCTCTCTACACAACAAGGAGATTTACCTGGAGTAACAACATGCAAACAATCTGCCCTTTTAAAGATAGCAAATAGCATGGAAGGGAAGCATACTGCTGCAATGAATTTTAAAAATCTCAGCTCAGATGCAATAGGGGACTTTCCAGCAGAAGAGGCTGTAGTCAGCAGCGAGTCCTTTCTCAGCTGAAAGCTGCAGGAGTGGCTGTGAAAGATGAATGAGGCCCTTGCTTGCAGGGGTGAAATGCTTTTAAAGGACAAGAATCTGCTTATCTTTGATTGATTGCTCAGTCTGATACTTTCCATTATAAAGTTTATTGACTACAAGCCCATAAATCAAAGAAAAACAAATCACAGGTTCAATTTTGGGGGCATTGACATCCTGCCATCTTCCAGCAATAGCTTAGAAGTCACAGGGCAGGGAAGAGGAGGACTACACAGGACTCATGGAAAAAAAAGCATCTATTTCAGCTAAACTGTTACTTCAAGTGTTTGTAAATTATTGTTCATTTGTGCCCTATTACATTTTTAAAACAAGAGGAAAATGCAGACAACCAAGCTATCCAGATTACTTTTCTAAACTAAAGACTTTAAATGCAGAATTTACAATTAACAGATATACTTTCCACAGTGCTGCTGCGTTTCTCTCTGGTTCTGCAAGAATACACATTCCTACACAACCTCACCTTCTGTAAGGATATTTACAATTTAAACTCTGAAAGCAAGAATCAGATTTCTTTCAGGGACATTTGAGTGTTTGGGAAGCTTGAAACCTCTATGCTGAAATACCCCATACAGTTGCATTTAAGGAATGCACCAGCCAGTGATCTTGCTCATGTAGGGCATGTGGTACAATATGACAGCATGATAATACAGATTAATTTGTGCTATTGACCTTGACATACTATTCTATTGTGTCTTCTTTTAAAGTCAGCACTCAGGTCACTAGAACATCTGGTGTTTAACAAAAAACTACCATTCTGAACTGCTAAATGTGTTGAAACAAATGGCACTGTATGGCCATTACACAGTGCAACCTCTCTGCTAGGGGTCTAATTTCAAGGCTAGCCCGATTGAACTACATTATTAGCAGTAGTTTTATAATTCACATCTTGCCACAGCACACAAAATACCTAATTATCAAAAGTATCCTTGTAAAAGCTGGATTGTGTTAAGATAACTGTGACTGTTGCTTTCCTTACATTTTATCTTTGGAGCTATCTGGAAGGACTTAGCCTGCACAGTGCTGAGCATCCTGGCCTCAGCTCAGCAGGGCACTTTAGCATACACATGTATTTATACATATAAGTAGACCCCTATATTTTAGCAGGGCAGGCTTTTAAGTGATGTGCACGCTAGCCTACCTTGCTGAATGGAGGGACTGGGTTCACTACACTGGCTAGAAATGGCACAGCACTCAGTATTGCATTCTCCCCATCTTACACCCTGTTATTTTCAGCTTGTGCTTGAATCTAACCTAGTGCTCAGTACTGGGAAAAGCTGATGCAGCCCTTTAAGAGGAGACTGAAGACAGGGGAGGTGATCCTTTGCATATAGTAAGCAGCTCTGTTTGTTTCACAGGAATATTTCCATGGTGTTTAATGAAGAAAAAGCAATGGGTGATGACTCTGGCCTAGAAGGTATCCCTGCACCTCACCAGCCCTCTGACATTGCTGCCATCCCCACACCTCTCTCCACTGCTCCACCAGATTTCTGTTTCCCAGAAGAGATTCTTCATGTAACCAAACACAGTGGCTGTCTCTGCAGGATCCTAGGGAACCTCACAAAGCTTCCATGGAATGCACTGATGGTTTCCAGTGGTCTGACAAACTTCACCTGACTCAAAGTAGATCACAAGGTCCACTAGCATTTCAGTTTCCCAATTAGTAGGGAGGCAACCACCCAGCCCAGCTCTCCTGACTGCATTGTGTTGGTGCTCTGTCACAATGGGCTGATTGTCCCCCACTTCACAAATCTGGCAGCCATTTACACCCCAGCAAAGTAAATATGAAAAGTTCCTACTCCTTCAGTACTTCTTCACCTGATTTGCCTGCACTGTGAAGCATGGACAGAAAGGAAATACCCCTGAAAATATACCAGTAACTTAATACTATGTATCTGACACATCAACTTGGTTGGTTTTTTGTTTGTTTTTTTTTTTAAGGTCGAGAAACTCCCCACAATCAAGAGCATGGAAAATTACTGTAGGCATCTATGAACTAAAATATGTGAGTCTCAGTGCCTGAGAAGGAACCAGTACCTCTAGCTGTTGAGAAAAGGGAACACTGCTAAGGTGAACATGCAGTTGCATTTACAAAGAGCAAGGGATGTGCATGCTGAGGTGAGCAAAAAAGGGGTGATGGGAAGCAGCTCGAGGTCATTTGGCACAGGAAAGTTACAGCCCAGAAAATGTCTTTGACTCACAGTAGGGCTGGAGAAGGAGGAGGTGGCTGTTACGCTGTGACTTGGGCCAAGGGGAAGTCATATCCAGTGGTTTTAAATGAGTTTTCTGCTACCAGTTCCCAGCTAATCTCCATGAGAAGTTATACATGGTTACTGAAAAGAAGAAAAAAGAAAAAAAAAGACTGGCATTGCTGCATGGAAAGACAGTATCATGCAATCAGTTGCCAAAGACCTAATCTCATTAAGTCCTTAAGACTTTAGCTGTTAGTCTGTAGTTGGCACCTAGTGGAGAACTGAGTAGAATGAACGAGACATTTTTTAAACCCTATTTTTTTCATGATATCTTCCTGATCTTTTATACTTATTTGTTCTGCAGTTTCTTAGAAGTTACAACTTATGAAGGAAGTAGAGAAAATCCAGAAAAAAAAAAAAAAAAAAAAAGCAAAACTGCTCTCTTATGCGGTTTCGAGCTGCTGGGTCAGTGAATAACAAAGGCAAGGTCCTGCTGCAGGGAAGCTAAATGGAGTTCATTATGGACATGAAAGTTAGCGGGGCCAAAAGGGTGAGTCTAGGAGAAAGAGGATGAAATAAGAGCCTAACAAGTGTGAATTTTACTTCCTCAGTCCAACAAGGACAGCTTTAAACTACAAGCTACTCTAAAAAAAATAATATCTAGATAATAGTGCCTTTAAGATAGGTACTGTCCGACAGACTATGCCATGCCATGCCATGCCATGCCAGGCCTTCTTGTATATGCTCAGGAAAATTAAAATTATAATGTATTACTTAAGAAATTCAGTGTTCTTCTGCAATGAGTAATCTTTGTCTTGAAGACTCCAAATTTGGTTTTGTGCTTTTCCTAGAAAAATTAGGAAAATGGAAATAAAGATTAATAGCATTTAAGTATAGTAGAATTAAACCTGAATGGAAACATTTACTTCAAAACCCCATAAACCCATGACTTTGTCACCAGTATTTGTGCCTTGAGTGCCTTGGGGATGTCAGTGCTTCCTGGGGGTGCAAAATTCCTAGAGAAGGACATTAGAGACAATTTGCTCCTATACACAGACAGCCTGGAACACTGGCTATGGACACTGAGGTATGGAAGGATTTTCTTGGCTCTGAAAAATCTGCAAGCAATAGCCTGTGTCTCACTCACGGATAATTTTTGGCCACACACAGCAGTATTGGGTACCTGGGCAACACAAAGAGGTTCAGCTCTTACAATGTGTCATATTTTCTCCCCAAATCAATTACTTTTCAAAATAACTTATTTGATTAGCTTAAAAAAATTAGGCTTAATGGAGTTAGGAAAAGTAGCAAACCAAAGTTTCAGTGAAGCTGAAGTCCACAAGAGATCAAAGGCTCCTAAGAAGGAGTGTGTTGGCAAATATCAGAGTGCATAAAAACAATAATTTCAATGTGTAAATAAATGTTTTCAGGGATACTAGAGAATGAAACATGATTTGAGGTCCCTGATTCCATGACAGCCTGACACCTAGAAAACGGAGAAGAAAAGGGAGAGTGGATAGGTAGCTGATGAATAGTAATGTATTCCTTGGTCCTTGTAACAGCCTCAAGAATCTCTACACAGATTCTCTCTCTCAATGATTTTAAACACATAGAGTATGCCAACAACATCTTTTACTTTATTTCATTGCCAATATTTTAGTGTCACATAAATCATTCTTCCAAATTAATAATCATAGTTACATTTGTCTAGGGGAGAGGACTTCAGACCTTTTATAAGATACCATTTAAGAGATCTGTTGTCTAAGCAACCCTTAGAATAGGCAGGAAGAATCAGATGTGAGACTAAATTAATGTGGAATTAACTTGCTTCCAACAGCTTGTTAATGGAAGTGAATTCAACAAGAAGCACAGTCCAAAAGGGGAAACTGTCCCTGTTTGCAGCATTGTATAAAAAAAAACCCCTCAAAATAAAGCAGAGAGTGGATACAAAGAGCTACTTACTACAAGCATCCCTGGACAACTGCAGTTTCAGCAGAGAAGACAAGGATGAAACAATGCAAGTCAGAGTAAACTAGGAAAGAAGAAAAATAAACCAATGGACAGAAATGTATTTTTCAGCAATTGTTAATATAAGTATTCTGAAGAGACTTCCTAGGACCGTGCAACCGTGTTGTTTCTCAGAACAGAAAGGGAAGTTTGAAATAGGGCCCTATGATTTAAATTTTTTTGGTATATGGGTGCAAATTTGTCTTGTAATAGCAAAAAACAAAAAAACAAAAAAACCCACTGTCCTGGTTTGGGCCAGGATAAGGGTGATTTTCTGTCTTGTACTTTTGCTTTTAGCTAAGTCTTTTGTAAGTAGCTGCACTTGCTGAAATTAACAGCAAGTTTCTCAGACAGTGTCTGCTTCTAGGACTGATAACACTCAATGTTTATAGTTACTGCTAGAGACTGGTGTGCAGAGCCAAGGACACTGCTCAGCTCTGTGGAAAACTTTCACCCTCCAGAAGGAGTAAGGAGGTCCCACCTGAAACCCTCCTCTTGGAAGGAATAGACAAGATAGATGCCAGAATTGACCAGATAGATTATTCCATCCCATACATGTCATACTCAGTATAAATTTAAGGAATCACAAGGGTCAAACCCCTTCCTGCTCTTCCTGCCCTTTCTGCTTCCCCTTCACCTGTCCCTGTTTGCTTTGGCATCCTGGAAGGATTCCGTCTGTTCCTCTGCCTGTGGTCCTGATCCCTGCCAGCCCGTATCTGTGTGTTCCTGCCTCCAGCTCCCGACTGCTGCCGACTCCAGGAGTCCAGCCTGGACTTTCCCAGGGCTGCCCTGCAGCCTCGGTGGTGACGTGAGAGTTATTGGGGAGGAGGGGGAGGAACGTGGTATCCATTTTCCTGTATATTTGTATATATTTAGTAATTTTTCCTATTTATCATTACTGTTTCATTAAAGTTGTGTAGTTTAGTTTCCAACCCATAAGTCTCTCTCCCTTATTCTCTCTCCTTTCTTTATCAGGGAGGAGAGAGAGATTAATAGAGAGCGTCTGTTACTCGGTTTAATTGCTGGGCCAGTGTTAAACCGTGACAACCACCACAAAAATAATACCAAAATAACAGCAAAACACTACCACACTGGCACATGGTGATAATCATTATAATATTGCTAAACAATGTGAGATCTTGAAAATATCATACTTTTAACTTTGCTCCCACTGCTACATGTTCTCAGACTTGAAGAGAAAATGAAGAACCTAGTTTGTTACTTTGCTCAGATAATAACAGTTATAAAAATAGATTAACTGTCAGTATCATGAATTAGTATCACAGTACAGAGGCTCAAATAACAGGCTTAGGCCAGAAGCAAAGAAATAGCAGAAAGCTTATGCTTTGACCTCAGAAAGGATAGCTGCACCACTGCTGTGGAAAAAATGCTTATATGAAGCAAAATTTCTATTTACTAATCCTGTGTGCTATTAAAATCTATATTTTGTTTTGTTTTACATATAGAGGCAGCTTTTGATGTTAAATCATAACCCACTAGTCCCAAAAGCTGATGCTCAAGTTAAAAATCTTCAGCTTTTAGTTCATGCTTTCATTTTTTTTTATTCCCCTCAGTTGTTTTTTTTTTTTTAAAAAAAGAAGAATCTCTGAACATCTAAATGATAACATGTTTCAAGTAGCAGCTCCTTCCCTAGAGTCGAACAAAACTGAAAAGATCAAAGTTAGTGCAATCTTGTTCAAAGGTGAAGAGGTGAAATCTTATGTGTGCTGGAGGATCAGAGCAAATAGAAATGTACAATGCTTAGTGTGTGACACCCGAAGCCCACTTTCATCAAGGTACCTCATTTTCATCTGAATTCAGAAATGATCTCATTTTATGGTAAAATAAGGAACAGCCCAGGATTAGCTTGGCTACAAAGAAAAGAAGCCCTTCCACAATGCTGAAAAGTAAACATCAGTAAAAGGTGAAAACGGTCAAATATGTTTTTTAGAATGAATAAATTTCCACATTACTTCTATATTCCTTCTTTAAATAGCATTTATATAATTGAGTAAGAAGAAGCCATTACACCCACAATGTTTCAAGTATCACAATGCTGTTGATAGTTGAAGAGTTTCTTGAAAAAATACCGTGTTTTGAAGGGGGGTGCAGAGAGGGACATCTAAAAAGGGTATATTTTTTCCCATAAAATCTTCATGTGACTGATGTGCCCTGACATAATGTATCACGATGAAATACAGCTGCCAAAAAGAACTTGAAATGATGCCCTTTTTCTGGAGAGAAAAAAAAAAAAATGATAAGAAAATAGGTACCTTTTCAGCAAAAGCTTTTAAAGCTTTAAAAGCATGGCAACCAGTAGAAAGGTTCTCAGGTAAAGGCTTCTTTACTCAATTTTGTCTAAATACCTAGAAGCTAAATGGGGAGGGAAAGGGTATGGAAAATAATGCTCCAGCTGCTGTGGGGACTGGAGATATCCTGAATACAAGACACTGTGACACAGGAAGGCATGAGGATTTTAATGTATTTTTCCTATCAGTATTTTCATCACACTGGACAGTCCATTCCCAATTTATTATGTGCTACGTAACACTAATAATGATGAATATGGGTATGTTTTAGCATAAAGCTGGACTTTAGCATCAAAAAGCAGTCACAAACATGCGAATGCTGAGAAGCTGAAGAGAGATCAACATTTGAATTTTTCCAAGCAGTTTCTTTTGCATTTTTCCTGTCCTAGGGCTGTTGTTATAGGGATCTCTTAAATTCCAACCTGTGCTTTGCTGCCTGAAAGCAGTAAGTATCATTGCATATATTGTCTATTACAGGTCAAACCTTGATCTGAAAATCAGGTCTTCTAGGGAGTCCTACGAAAGTCTCTTATATACAGCCCTCCTAGGAGCAACCCCACACAGATAACACCAAAAGCCATTCAAGGCTTCACCCAATACATCCACACCCAAATTGCCACTTTTGTTTTCTGGAGGCTGGGAAGGACTTGGGGTTCAGGAACAAGGGGAAGACAAAGGTGACAAGACACCAAAAGAAGAGAGACCCCAAAATTAAGAAAGCCCATTCAGAAAGACAACATAATATATGCATGATTAGACAAGGTGCAACTGAATCTTTCAGCAAACTACTACCTTATATTGGATTAGAAATTATGTTGTTCAAAATTCATGCCTTCTGGATTGTTAACTGTTACATATTTATATTACTTTTCCTCTTGGCTATGTAAATATCCACCTCAATCTATCATAAAGTATGATCTAAATACACATAAACAGGTCATAAATGGGTAACACAATCTGCTAGTTCACACGTTAGCAGAGGGCTTAGAGCAGAGAAACCAAGCCCTCATAGTTTCCTCTTTGCCTGTATTACAGATCAGAATTTCTTACTTTACCTTTGAGAAGGAATTGATGTATCCTCCTAATTCGATTGCCATCTTTCTGCAATTAATCCGGGCAGATAACTGTGATAGTGCTGTAGGTAGACTAAGTCCTTTGATGTCAGGGAATCTTCGTGTGTTTCATAAGAAATGTTACATTGATGTAAAATATCTAAGGATCAGTCAACTTGAGCAGCCCAGAGTGGTTGACTTGCTGACTGTGTGTTTTCATGCTTGAGTTTGCTCTTGCATTATGGTGGCATGTGGATCTATTTGCTGCTTTGGAAGGAATGACCTGCCAAGATTTCAGACTTCTTCTGAAGTGGTCTTCAAAACTGACTTCAGATATTTCCTTAACCAAATGTTTCTGCAGTGTTCAAATGCTCCCAGAAACCTTCCTAAGCTCCCCTACACACTGTTTTACACAAACCATGAATGATTGCTTTATTGCAAGCATAAAGATGCCTTTTAGACACTGAAAACCACACCAACAGTGAAGTTTTGAGACATGGCTTCTCTTTCCTGTGAGATTCTCCCATTCGTCTGCTCAACAGAAAACATGCAGCCAGTCACTATTCTGATCTTGCAAGGTGGGATATTAGGTCAGATGTATCATACTGTTACTGTTCCTTTCTGTGTTTGTATTTGTTATGGACTATAAACCCTGATGATCCCATGAAGGGCTGTGACCATGAATCCCAACTGGATAAGCAGTGCTATTTCATGGCGGGGTGAGTCCAGAGGTAAGGAATTCAGTCAACATAATGATTTCAGTTTCACTGCACTGCTCTGCTTCCTGGGAACCTGCAGAAGATAAGTGACTGTGTCATGATCATAAATTCAGACACATAGAACACTGAAATTTCTTACAGAGCTTTAAGTCCCTGCGAAATGTCAGACTAATAAATATGGTGATCATATTTGCTATTTGGCAAAAATATTAATTAACCTGGAAAAGTTAATAAAAATATATCCCTCAAAATTATGCAACAGAAAATAATGATTTTTTTTTTCTTATTCATGGTTTTATGAATGCAAAATGCCATGGATTCTTCATCTTTAATACCTAAGGGATTTATAAGCATATTGCATCCATAAAACGTGGTTCATCAGTACAGTACACAGCCCAGATATGCATATTTAATTATGCTGAAAGTAATTTACTTGTACAGATGGTGGTAATAGAAGGTCTTACTTCAACTTAAATTACTTCTATTTGAAAAATAATGTTACTTTGCTGTGAATCTTGAGTGAAGAATTCACTCTTATTACAGAAGAATAATACTTGACAATTGTAATTAATCTGTGACTAATCTAATACTTCCTTAATGAATATTTTGTTTCATATTTTACAAACAGAAGCATCCTCTTTTCAGGAGGTTGATCCAGTTGCATTTCAAATCCAAACCTGCTTACTGTCAGTGACCCCAACACGCTCCTGGGGCAAGTGAATAAAAAGCCACAGAAGATTTTGTTGGACACTCCCAAGAATTCCCCAGGCAGAGAGACATTGCAAAATAGTTTGCATCTTTCTGAAAGAGTAAACTGATTAATACAAAAGGGTACATGTCAAGAACATACATGCCAGGCATTAGATTTCAGGAAAACAGTGTCTTGATATGCATGAAGGGAGTCTGTGACAAGCATTAACAGGAAAGGTTTCCAAATACCCTGTTTTAGCCATGGGCAGCAAGGCAGCAGCACAGGCAGCAGGGCCATGTCCAGTGCCCATCCCGATGCCACTGTTCCCAGTCTGGCACCACTCGGAGAACAGCAGTTTCCAGGAGCAAGTGGGCATCAGAGGCAGCAAAAACTGGCAAACTACTCTTGTACCCTTCCTGGGAAAACAAGGCTTCAAGCAAGATAGTTTTTTTGTGCAGCACTGTAAAAGGTCTACGTGTGTTTGTGCAACTTCCTTCAGTGAACATCCACTTATACTGATGAGCCATTTATCTCACGGGTGGCTGCTGGGGTTGCTGTGCTAAGCATTCATTTTTATTGAAGACTAAATGGCCACAACCCACATAATGGGCTCTAGAGTGGCCCTAAAATGTGTTCTGTTTCTCCCTCCCCTACCTCTCTCCCCAGAAAAAAAAAACAATTTTTTGACAGTCAATATGATTTTAGGGGCCTACGCAGAATAAGGGGGCTTGTCCCCTCTATTCATGTAGCTTTAACCTTGTGGCCTTGATTTAATACAAAAAACAACCCCCTAGAGACCTGATTCAGAGAGCTGGAAAGCTCCAGAATCTCTCAATGAGTTCTAAGGAAGCTGGACTTGTTGGGTGAGCTGCATCTCTGTGCCATCAGAAGACCATAACCCTTTGTCAAACCGAAATCTGGGGGGGGGGGGAAGAGGGAGGGGAATCTTATCCCACTGGCTGTATCAACAGTGCTGTGTATGAGGGACTGTACAGCCCCAGCTGGATAGCACAGCCTGGAGTGCAGACATTTCATGCATGCAGGGCAGCCTGGGCACTGGAGGAGAGAAAAGGGACAGGGTGTCTCACCCCATTAGTAAATCTCCTCCTGTGACAGCAAAGGAGCTGTGGTACTTCGGCTGTTGCTGGCATTTTTGGCCTGATTTTCTTTTAATCATCCTAATTAAGAGAAAACTTTACCTCCCTTGGCTTTCATGCGCTTATATTTACACAGAATTTCCAGTAGTGCTTTTCCTAGTAAATTCAAGCACATTTGCTTCCATTGAGTTTAAAAGGATCAAGGTCACTTCTTTCCAAATTTGATTATTTTTTTTTTTCAAATTCTTTATGGTTGCTGCAGCTCCAAGCAGATACCCAGCATTCACATTGTCACAGCTACCACTTCAGTCTCCTGGCCCTGCGAGTAACACAGGGCCACACCTGCTGCCACCCTTTACACATCACTGTGCAAGGATCAGAGCTCATGGGTGCTGATGAGCTCCTCATGCCTAACCCTTCAGCAGTGGTTTTCCCCAGGCCATTTCTCACAAAGTGTTCTCTCTCTGAGGGAACAGGATCCCTGCTCTTCCTCATCCCGTCAGAGCCAGGGTGAGCCCACACATTCCCCTTCCTGCTGCTCCATTCCCATGGACACTTGTTTTAACCCCCCAAAGACCAATGAGAGCCACAGGCAGAAGGTGAGGGCTCAGTGTGGACTCAAGATGGATGTTGCCAGGCACAGGGTCCCTTTCAGCAGGCTGCAGGAGGGTGCAGTGCAGGTGGTGGGGAACGATTCAGAGAGTGAGTGCAGCAAGTGTCTGGGTGGGTGGGGAGGAGGAGGGTTGCAAATAAAAATCCCGCAGAAAACCAGGGATGAGAGAAGGTGAGTCAGAAATCTGGAGAAGAGAAGGAGTAAATAGATGCAAACTGTAGGATGGTTGTAGATGAGCCACTCTCAATTATGAAATTTATATTTTTAAATATACCATTTTAAAGCATGGAATTTCAGGTCTACAGTCTGAATTTTACAAGGCACAGTCAAAAGCCCAAAACAGAAAAAGCATCTTAGCAGTTCTGTCCCCTATTTTCACAAAAATTCACAGAGTGGGGCTTATATGCATATAAAGTCAGCCTTAAACACCAGATCCATAGTAAGTTTTTCAATAAGATAATCCTTTAGACACCAATAAATCAAGCAACAATGACATGGTGATATCGTAGCATCACTAAAAATGTCACCTCAGTTAACAAGCCTGCTTGCTTCAACAAATGATATTGGTGAATAATCATCCATCAGTTAGCATGTAAAAAAAACATGCCTGGTGTTCCTTGCCTAAAAAAAATTATGGGAGAGAAAAAATGTTTTCTTGCCAGGTTATTTTCATTTCAGGGAGAGAAATAACCAAGGGAAATATAGAGAGAAGAATAAATAACAAGAAGCAGTATGAGGGGGAAAAATCCTTCATAATTACGTTGTTACCTCTGCCTTTCTTACTGTCAGATTTCTCTCCTGTACCACACTGTGCCAAAGCACTCACACACAGGGCATCCTCCAGATGAATCAGCACAGTGGCAGGCTGACTCAAACATACATCTGAGGCACAGAGGAGGTGTTTGATACTGTCTTTATGAACAAACAGGAGACAAGAGGTTGGTGATTTGTTTTTTGGAGTTTTTTTGGAGGAGGAGGAGGAATAAGGGAAATTAGACTTTATATCACCTTGGTAGAAAAAAAAAAACACTTCATCTTTTTAAAATTTATATTAACCACAGACTCTGTTCAGCTTCATCTTCTAAGTGATAAATTAAAAGAGTACACATATATTCTATAGATTCTTTTCTTTATCCATCACTCAGAAAATACAATACAAAAATCTGCCTGTGCTGATGATCACAGCTCTCCCATCCATTGTAGCACTACAGACCAGGAAAACAGGCTACCTGGGGGCACATGCCCAGGTGCCACCAGACAAGCACATCCAAGCACCATGTTAAACCATGACACACCACAATCCCACCAAACCACCCAACTTCTCCCTAACACAGCAAAAAGCTTGTTTGGGGCAATTTCACCATGGTAATTTCACTTTGCTAGAGCAAAGCAGATTTATTATGCCCACAGGCCATCGGGTATGACTACAAGCCACCACGACTCCTCAGTTGCCATGTGACTTCTCTGAAGCTGGCCAGTAGGGACTTTGCTTTTTGCAAAACTAGGCACTAATGGGCGACATTTTTTTTTTTCAAAACTAAGCTGATGACATCCTTTTAATGTCTCTTAAGATAAGTTTTCCACTAATAAACATCCACTCAATAGGTAGTGACAGTAAAAGGAACTCTAGAAAGCCTGGCAAAGAAGAAAGAAGCCAGAAAATTGACAGGCTCCAGTCCTAGTCATGTCATATCATATCAATCATATCATATCATAGAACGGTTTGGGTTGCAAGGGACTTTAAAGAACATCTATTTCCACCTTCCGGACCATGGGCAGGGACACCTCCCACTAGACTTGGTCACTCAAAGCCTCATCCAGCCTGGCTGTTAATGCTTCCAGGGAGGGGACATCCACAACTTCCCTGGTCAATCTCTGCCAGTGTCTCACTACCATCACAGCAAAGAATTGCTTTCTAATGTCCCAAGAATGTACTTCATCTCCAAACTGACAAGACATGGATTTGACATATCAGGTCTGTATAGGGACCTGTTTAACATCTTTGTTGGACACATGGCCAGTGAGATGGAGAATTTCCTCAGCAAGTTTGCTGATGGCACAAAGCTGTGTGGTGTGGTTGACACCTTAGAGGGAAGGAAGACCCTCCAGAGGGACCTTGACAGACTGGAGTGGTGGGCCTATGCCAATCTAATGAAGTTCAACATGGCCAAGTACATGGCCGTGAACCTGGGTCAGTGCAACCCCAGACACAGATACAGGCTGGAGGAAGAATGGCTGAAGAGCAGTCCTAAGGAAAAGGACTTAGGGATGGCTAAGAGATGAGAAGTTCAGCATGAGCTGCCAGTGTGTGCTCACATCCTGGGCTCATCAAAAGAAGTATGGCTATCAGGAGGTGATTCTGCCCTTCTCCTCTGCTCTTGGGAGACTGCACCTGGAGTGCTGTGTACAGCTTTGGAGCTTCCAGCACAGGAAAGATAAAGTCTTGTTGAAAGGGTCCAGAGAAGGGCCACAAAGATGATCAGAGGGATGGTAGCACCTCTGCTACAATGAGAGGCTAAGAGAATTTGGGCTATTCAACCTGGAGAAGACAAGGCTCTGGAGAGTGTAGCAAGACAAACCTCTTCTATGGGTGCGGCGCTCCAAGGTCCAACCAGGTGTCCCCGTAGAATCTCACGAATGGTGCTCTGACCAGCCTGGATCGGTGCTACTGCTCCAAAGGTGGCTAAACCAGCCCCTGGCTTCCCCAGGTGTGAGCTTTTTATTGGCCCCCTAATCCTGCTCATGCGCAGTAGGGGCTGCCCTAATCAGGCACAGGTGGGCTTCACACGAGGTCAAGCCTGGCAATTATTGGCACCTGGTTGCCTCATGTCACTACAGGAGAGACCTTACAGCAGCCTTGCAGTATATGAAGGGGGCCACAGTAAAGCTGGGCATGGACTTTTCACCAAAGAGGGTAGTGACAGAACAAGGAATAATGGTTTTAAACTGGAAGACAGTAGGTTTAGGTTAGATAACAGAAAGAAAATCTGGAATAAGTTGTCTAGGGAGGTTGTTATTGCCCCCTCGCTGGAGCTCTTTAAGGCCAGGTTGTATGAGGCCTTGTGCAGCCTTTTCTAGTGGGAAGTGCCCATGCAGTGCAGTTGGATTTTTATGATCTTTATGGTCCCTTCCAACCTGAACCACTCCTTCATTCTGTGATTCATCTACCATGTGTTTCACCTCTTACAAAAGTTATAAACATAAGTGTATGCTACTTGTGACAAAAGGATGTCATGCCAAAGAACTTGACCATTTCCCCTATCTTTTAAAAAGCAGATTACATGCTCATAGGCAGGGCCTCACACTTGGCTTTCTCCAGCCTGCAAAGTGTCTAATGTAAAGCTTTTTTTCCTTCTTTTCTTTTTTTCTGTCCCTAATAGGAAAACCAGATGTGGCGAGCATTAATCAAGCAAGTAATAAACTGAATTTCAGAGGAGGGGCAAGACAGAAGCTGAGGAGAGGTGAACAAGACACTCCAGCACATCTCCTAAGAAACAAATTATTCTGCTTTTGCAGCTGAACTGTAGATTATACATCATCAAAAAGAATGAAAATTGTTGTGTTTCAAATATTTCATTTGTTAAGCAGTTTAGCCAACAGGTTATCAAGCATAGAAAGTATTAATATTTGCACATGTGCTGTTGTGTACATGGGTGGGTGTGGGGCTGTGATCCAGTGGTGGAGTGAGTATCTTCAGTCTGCGCTTTGTAGCTCTTGTTTCCCAGCCTACACGCTTGCAGCAGCTGAGATGAAAACAAAACCAGAGCCTCCTGCTAAGGTAGGGTACTTGAAATGCACACACTTTCCTATGTCAGACCGAAGAACATGACTGATAGGCACTTCCCCGCCACAGAAGTCTCCCAGTGCTCCAAAAAGACATTTTCTCCCATAAAGGCTGGCCAAAGGCTTCAGAGCTTTGCTATGCAGTTTCAGGGGGTTTAAGGACTTAAACATGGAAATGAAACAGAACTGACAGACCTCCAGCATCAGACCTCCACTTGAGTGGGACACATCCTTGGGAAAGCCATAGAGTTTTGGTAGGTAAGACACCAGTTTCAACAAGAATCTTTCCTAGTGTCTAATTACCTCCACTCTTAAAAATGTGCAGCTTCCTCAAGTTTTACTTTTCCTGGCTTTAATCTCAATTATTCATTTTTTAATATGTATTTTTATCACAGCCTAGGCCATTTTACAAGTCTTCGGGTAGCAGACATCTTCACTATACCTAAATACTTATGTAGCCAAGTATTTGACAAGTTAATAGACCAACCTGGCTCTAACTGTAAAAAAAACCACATTTCCTAGATCTCACATCACTCCTTCAATTCTTTTGAACCGGCTTGAATTTTTCACCATCCTTTCACTAGACAGAGTACTCTAGCAGAAGGCTCACTAAGAAAATACAGGGAGATGACTCCAGTCCCTTGCTGTTAGTTTGTCACACTTTTTATTAAAGATTCATGTACATTCTATCTAGCCTCCCCAGAGCCAAACATAATTTGTTTTGTTTTTCTGAAAAAAACCCCAACAAACAAACCACTTAAACTCCAGCACTATTGGTGTTATGAAAATGAATCATCAAATAAAAAACATTTTTTCTCCTTGTACTGCTCAAATAAGTAAAAGTGTTTACAACAAGAGGAGCAGAGAGTATGCATGATTCAGAGAATAGATGGGAGGGGAGTGTGTGTGTGCAGGGGGGAGGCACCTGGGGGTATATTTGCCTATAACTTTTTGAACATCAGAGTACTATGGAAAGACTCTATGAGCCCTGGAGGATTCACCTGAACAAATTTTGAAAATTTAAACTGAAGTATATTAAGGGTCTCATAAAAACAGAAAATAAGCACAACTGAGATTGATTTCATTTCTGGATTCAGCACCCTACCCAAAACCAAATTTTTACTGAAACCAATTTCCTGTTGTTTTATTAAATTACTTATTGTACCACAATTTATATTACAGATACCAGGGTGAGAAATTAGCCATTACTTTTAGGTGTTAGAAACATCTACCTTAAATAGAATATTATGTGTAGCTCTGTACAGAACACATCTCTGTGATGCTCACTATTTCCTTGTACAAAATGTCTGTAAAATGCCTAGCCTGAGACTGCTTTAGCTGGCTAAAAACTCATCTGTTGCAGAAAACTGAAGCTTCTGTCAACTCTATAAAATCAGAAGGCAGAAGGCTGTGCCCCTCACTATTGTAATTACACAGATCAATAGAAAAAAAAATCAAGAATTAACAGCGCAAATTTTTAAATATGCCAGATGCATGTTAACTGTAAGTGCTGTCATGAATTACAGTACAGAAAAGGTGTTGCTTTCAGATTTGGAGGTGCCTACCACAGCCTAACCTCTTTGTCAATGCATTTGCAGCTTTGCAACACCCATTTCTAAATGAATTACCTTACGGAGGAAGCCAAAAGACAGAAAACTAAAGAAATAGGGGTCAAATTCCTCCTGTGAGATCTACCTTGTAAAATTATCCAGAATGTAATAATACCATGTTATTGACTTAAGCACAGTTCCCTGCGACATGCTGCAGCTGACCTGTAATTTTTATCCTACATGTTGCCTGCACTATTAAAATGACACTTGTGAATGTAAATTAAGCTCACAAAGGGGACAGATTGTATGATTCTGGTTTCTCTCAGATGCCTGTAGGCTATCACAGGTTCCATATGTGAAGTAATTATGTTCACTGAAGGAAAGAATAAATGCTGTCAAATTGTGTACTGAGAAAGAAAGCAGCTATTATATTGCAGTAGTCACTGAAGCATTGCCTTAGAAAGTGGAAAGATGTATAAGTAAATAATAATAAAAAAGAAAAACTGGAGCAGAGCTATATTAAATATAACCCTTAAATGAGTATCTGCTTTTGAATATATATTACACAAAGTTAATATTTCACAAATAGAAGCATCTCAAGTCTTTAATCGTGTTTTCTTTCTCACATCTAGAGGGCACAGGGCAAAATATTTATCAGAGGGGTAAAGGACAGATGGAGCATCTTTCAGCTTTCTGTGTTTCCCCAGCGAGAGGAGCCCTCCCTGGCCCCAGAGATGCTGTCCACACCTCCTTTCCTCCCCCAAACCTCCTCCCAGCAGAGCTGTAAAGCCACCAGCCTCCCTCCCCAGCAAGTGGAGGTGTCTCAGCCTTCAGCCTTGCCTTCCCAGCCCTGTGTATCCATTATGGCCATAACAGCACCTCCTGCACACCCTGGGTAAGGGCTATAGGGCTGGGCAAGGGCATTGCTGAGGACTGAAGGTAAGTGGCCACCCCATGCAGCTCCAGAGCTGTGGGTGAACAGTAGCCCCACAGCTCCCAAGCACCAGGCTGCACCCGCATTGCAGAACATGCCACTTCGAATATGGAAACCCACAGAGCTGCTAAAAGAAAAGGCAACACTCCCATCACCCCCACAGCTGCAGCGTGGTCCTGCTCTCCTGTGCCTGGAGGAGGTGAGCTTATATTTAGACCAGCAAGGTCGTCAGCAAGCCAGCACGAGAGAGGAGGAAACACTGAGATGGGAAAGTGGCACTTCCAAAACCTTTCACTTAGATGGAGCCAAAGATGCCAAAAGCAGAGAATTATATAATCTAAGCACTTACATGCTTTTGGATTTTCATCCACAGATGAAACAAAGAAAGGAAGTCAGAATGATTTGGAAACAGCCTTGAAAAACACAAACACGAAGGCAAATAGTCTTCAGGGTGTAACCATAGATACAGAGCTATGAAGAAGCCCACAGCACTGAAAAGGATTAGGCTGAACACTTCTTGTGTTTTTACTGTTTTTAAGAGTAGCATCACTGGGCTGGGCACTCAAGCTTCCCATCTTGAGGGAGATGGGAGGTTTCAACAGTGCCCCATTAGCAGTTGTTCTGGATCTCTCTGACCTCAGTTTTGAGGTGCAAAAATAACTGAGGGCAAAAAACCTTCCATCACATCTGCTCTCCATGCCTTCCAGCTGCCTGCACTGCCATTGCTTGCAGATCTGTTGTAAGCCTGAGTGCTGTAGCAGCAGCATATGCTTGGGCCAGGAGAACCCACTGCAGAGAAGCACTGAGAGCAGGCTGGCTGCAGAGACAGCACCACACATTTACTGGATACCAGAGCACTGAACTCCTTGTGTGTGGCCCAGATCCTGGTCTGTGCTCATTTGATACTCAGAAGTTAATATGTACAGGAGACCAAATCCTTCTGACTACTCTAAGATATGAAGGCAGCTCCTGGCAAACCAAAGCAACTCCTGAAGCAGAGGCAATGTCTGGAAGCTCCCAGTCCTCCTCCCTGTCCCAAAGCTATCACCAGCTACCAGATGACACTGCATGGAAGTAGCCACCCTAGGTCTGCAGGGTCTATCTCCAAATGGGTGATCTGCCTGACTGGCAAAATCAGGTAACTTGGGCAATAAACTTGCAGCCTGCAGCACACCTCTGCATGTCCCCGTCCCCCCCCCCAAATCCTGCAGCACACCTCCACATCTCCCCAGAGCCTGCAGCACACCTCTGCAGCCCCCCATCCTGCAGCACACCTCTGCATCCTCCCCGCAGCCCCCCAGGAGTGCAGACACCCTGCTAGAGGCTTTCCCAGGACGGTCTTCAGGGGGTGGGGGCTGCTTGTGCATAAATGAATCATTGCATTGTGCAGACTATTAATGCCCATCATGGGTGGGTGGGCAGTTGGATAGGCAGAGAGATACCCTGCCTGTTTGCAATTAAATACTGTACCAGTTGTACAACACATTACTGCACCTTCTTAAAAAAAGAATACAATGAAATCAACTCAAATTTCCTAAACAGCTCAAAACTATTAAAGAACTGTTTGCAGGGTAGCTCATGTCATATGTGGGAGGCTGGAATGTAGTGTAGAAATGAGAGAGTTTTTCTAGTTGGCAGCATTGACAGCAACTATAATGTATGACTCTTTTGGCTGCATCGTGGTAGAAGCAGGGTGAGGATCACCCAGTGCTATTCACAGAGAAATTGTTACACATGAAAAAGAGAAGGCAGAATCAAAGATCTCAGGATCATAGCAGGGAGGAGGGAGGGAAGAAGGAAGAGAGAGAAAGACTTGGTTTGCTCTTGCAGTTTTAATAAGGATTTGTGGGGTAATGTTGTGTAAAGGTAATACAGATGAATCTTTAATAATAATAACTAGAACCAACTCTCCATGTTAACTGACCTTTAAATATTACTGTCCCTTTCAGTTTACCAAAAAGACATTTACTTCATGAGAGATGTTATTCAACTGTTTAAAGATCCAATAAGCTAAAATATGCTAAACTGACATTTAGAATTATCTCATAACACTTTTTTACGATAACTCGTATTATATCCATGTGGTTAGAATGCACGGGTTTTTTTGTGTGGGTTTTTTTTTTTTTAATGTATTCTGAAACCATTTCAAATAATAGGCAGATATTGCCTGGACATTCAGGTTGTCTGTAATGATATTAGGGCCTTTCTCAACAGCTGAGTAATTACTTCCTTATTATGCTCAAGGCAAGTTGATATCACATGTCCTACTCAAGATTTAAACCTAAATCACACAGGCAAAGGAAGCACTGAGACTGACATTTTACATACCTGACTGCATTTTTTATAATAAGGAGAGCATCTGTGGTATATTGCCTTGATAATCTGTGAAATGAAGACAACTGGGAGCACTAGGAAAAAAAAACAACATCCATTACATTGGGGGGGGAAGGCAGTGGTACTCAAGTAAAGGCAGCTGTATGACGTGCTGGTTCTGCAATCATCTCCCAGGGCTCATTTTAGGCATGGCCATGCACGAGCAGGCTGCTGCTGAGGAGGGGAATGGAGGTGGGCAGCAAGGTGTGTTTGCATGCCAGGGCCCCACATAGTGCTTTGAGGACTCAGTGCACAGCATCACAGCCTGACACCCCACTTCTACTTCCCCAGGACACCCCAGCAGACACAGCAGCCCATTGCTTCTCCACTCCATCACCTGTCCTCCCCTTTGCAGAACCACCCTCCATATTTTCCTATATCGCTGAGAGAGCTCCAGCTCCAGGCCCTCCCTCCCTAGCCAAATACACCAAGACTACCTCCAGAGATGTTGAGCATCACAAATTGCTTGAGAAAACAAAACCCAAACATTTTTCATTCCTTCTGCGTCCTGTCCTCTGTAAGAGGCTCAAGTTCTCATGGTCTTAAACTGGGCAGTAAGCAGGAGGGTTCACCCAGCAACACTGAAGGCACACAGCACCTTTCATTTTTTAAATTCTACATTTTTTTACTCTGCAGCATTGCTTTCCCTCCCAGGTAGGGGGGCCTGTCTACCTCTGCTACTCTTATAGTTACCTGAGGATACAGTTACCTGGGAGAAGGGTCCATTTTCCTGGTCACAGTTTAGCTCTGTTTAGCACAGTTTAGCACAGTTTAGGGGAGGGAAAATCAGCACAGACTGCTGAAATGCCAAGAACATGGATAAATGAAGACACTGTAAAGTAATGCATGCTGATAAATGCCATCCAGCAATCCGCTTAGGCACTCCTGGTTATAGGCTTTCATAATGAAAGAGAAAGGAATGGTCATTTATGTGACAAAACACTGTGAAATTATTAGAAGAAACACACCCAGAATCAGCAAAGAACTGAAGGAGAAGCTACAAAGGAAACCAGCCTCTTGTAAGGATTTCAGTATTCTGTGATTTCAGCAAACACTAAAGCAGCAAACACAGAGGGGGGAAATTATGTGATAAAGAGGAAGAAGGCTAACTTAATAAATAAAATCTGTAATGTTTTCTGTACAAGGAAATGCTACTCAGAATGCTCCCGTAGGTTGTGTCTTGGTTCAAGTCAGCCCTAATTTCATCCACAGTGTTTTTAACATCAAAAATCTAAAGCAGACAAACCTACTTTTTAATTGGATGTTAGATTTAATTTTAATTGAGCCAACAGCAAAGTATATGTAAAATCTGAGTAGAAGACTTCAATGCAATGCTTGAGATAATCATAACATGTCTAGCCATATATCTAGCTGGTGGATAGCTCTACTGGAGAAACACACATTATCACTTTTGCCATCTTCCAATGAATCAGAATTAGAGAAAAGTATTGTCTCTTTTCTGATTTCAGCATTTACTTAGTGAGTTCTGGTAAATTCTACGTCAGATATTGTATACTTGACAACTAATTATGTTAGAAATCCACAGCGATAAGAAAACTGCATAGTAAATATGTTATATCCAGGCAACAGCAGAAGGTAAGTTTGTATTTCATTTGCTGTGGATTGCATAAGTCAGTAAATGTTTTCTGGCAAGGGTCCTTCAAATTCCAAAAATAATGCATCTACTTTATGGTATTATCTCATTTTCTATTATATTTGTTTATATCTCTGCAGTGAAACCATATTGTTATTAAGGGTATCGTTATAACAGAAAATTGCATTAGCTCTTAAAACCCTGTTCTATTTTATGTGTATATAAATAGGAACATTATGATCATGTGAGATTCCCATTTGTCCTTGCTATACTCTTGACATTACTGTAAATGCAAGCAGAGCACCAAGTTCTTACCAGGGCTTAAAATATTGCCCCTTTGATCAGCTACACAGACATCCTTTTTGCTTTTAGCATGCAAAATCTCACCCCGCTGGTTATGCACTTGAAAAAGTGCAAACACTGTCTTTCTCTTTACCTTTCACAGGACGTGAATTCCAGAGGGTCTCCAGACATCTGTATTTGGATGGTAAGGCAACAGCAAATCACCCAACATTGACCAGAGGAGTGGTTTATGAAGGTCTCTATGTGGCCAATGGCACCATGGTGGCTAATCCCAGGTGCCTACTGGGGAAAGGCAAGGCATGCTGTCTGAAATACTCACTGAATCAGGGTAATTACAATAACTAAAATGAAATTAAATACAAAATTTCTTTTTATATAGTGAACACAGAATGCCAGTATGTTAGTAACAGCCATTTCAGTCTGGTTTAACTGCCTAACACCTGGAGAACATTAATACAGACTCATCAGCCATTTGGCCAGTACCCTATATGGAAGAAGTTTTACCCTCTTTTCTCTAAACATCAGACAGCCACACTGAAACGTATATTTCTCTTTTATCTTCTTGAAAAGTTCTCTTAAGTAGTTTCAATATTATAGAATTTAAATTGAATAAGCCATTTCTTTCTGCTTGAAAAACAAACAAAATTAGATCAAAATGAGAGGCCAATTAATGAGAGACCTTAAATTTAAGCAAAGAGAGGGCTGCTTATGAGAGCCCATGGTAAAGGCAGTTGTTCATGCTATTTAAACAATATAATTACATGGCATTTCACAGTATAGAAGAGACAGATTGGCAGAAGGCTGAAAACCATGTGCCTTTGTTCCTGTATAAATATGTACACAAAACCTACCACTGGTTACTACCAAATTTATATGAAGTGTAATTTGGTCTTTGTTACAGTTGCTGTGCTCAAAAAGAACCTCTTTATAAATAAAGCTTTTTTTTTTTTTTTTTTTTTCCTATAGTAATGAAAAAACACAGTTGTCAGCATAATATCCTGACGTTCAGGATGCCAGCCTGTCTCTACTGGAGTCAGATGTGAAAATAAATAGATATTAAACTGTCAGTCAATGAAATTACAAAGTCAAGAGCAGCTCTAGCTGTGATCTTGTGTGTTCTGTTTGATGGACACAGGTGTTTAAGTGTTATGAAATCCAGCAGAGCCTCAGAGTGAATAATGCAGCAGTCCTGCCTTAGCCAAAGGAGATGGAGTGAGCTTCTATCTCACCCTGAGGCCCCCAAGTAATCCACGTGCCCTAAGAAAGGGGACAGAAAGGTCTGCCAGGTTTATCAGAGCTAAAACCTGAGAAGCCTTAAAGCCTGTGTTATGGCATATGTTGAGGAATCAAAGCTACACTGCTCTGAAACTGTGATGGTTAGTCCCACTGGCTTTGCATACAAATCTAAGGCAGATGCCCAAAATCCACATCATTTATTTATTATTCATAAGACACTTAAACTCAATCATCTGTCACTAATAAACATTAACACTATTAAAAATTAATGATCATCCTACAGCATGCTGAGGCAGATTCTTCTTTCTGTTTGATGAGTATTGGAGCAAAGTACATCACTTCACTTTCATTTACTGACTTTTAAAGTGTTTATGCTTGCTATAACGCTGATTCTTCAGCTCCTCCTCTGAACCCCAGTGACTCCCTTCTCTTGGGATGCCAAGAAATTCTTAAGTCTTGTGAGAGGAATTTGAAACAATGGGTTTAGATATGGATATGTATCTAGAAAGAATAATAAATTACAGATTCAAGGTTATCACACAGCACAAGCCTCTGTGATTACAGGGCTTTTTGTCTCCTTTTTATGCTCTCTGCTAAATAGTATGAAGCATGTGATGGGTGATATGTGTCCCAGTGCTCCCTGCTGGCACCATACCACAAGTGGACAATGAAGCTGGAAATAACAGTTCTGATGAGACTACCTGAGAGTCTCTCAAGCTGGAACAAGAAAAGGCTTCCTGAAAAGCAACTCAAAAAGGTAACTTCACCAAAGGTCCACACAGTGTCATAGGTCATTTTCTTATCTTAGTAGGTGGGAGGCAAAGCCCACTGCTAGAGATGAAGAAACATCATTGCACCTTAAGTCTCAAAAAGACATTCCCTCTGAAAGTAAAAATCATTCTAGACCCTTTATCTTTTGCATTCACATTTTCAAACACAAATCTTGGGGAATACATTTCCCCCCTACCTTTATCCCATTTCTGTCTTGCTAGCAGAGCACATTCTTCAGTGTTTTTTCCTAACATGCATACATCATTGTTTACCCTGCTCCTCATTTTAGCAATTATTTAATTTGTTGAGTGCTGCAAATATATTATAAATAAAGATTTGTTACACACCTGATTTTATTAAAACAAGGATAAATAAATCTAAGTAAACATGCATGCAAGACCAGTCTAGTAGCAGAAGAGCCAATATGATTGTGCTCATCAAATCGAACTAACTTCAAATTTCTTTGATTTACATCAATTCTCTAAAGACAAGCTAAACTTAAGGTCTGAGTGCTAATGATATAATGGGAAAACTTGCCAAGATGGGAGACATATGAATCTTCTTCTTGCAATTTAGACTATAATATTTCAGTGCCAAAAAATCTTTCATAGAAAACCAGTGACTGTTAAGAAACAGAAAGGTCTGTAAGTAGGATTTAGTGACTGCAATCACCCTGTTTTATTTCCTTATTTATGTTTCACATGACATAAGTAATGAGGATTTGCAAAGAGCAGCTAGCAGACCTAGAAACATACCAACCATCTGGAAAAACATGATGCCACAGGACCACACTAGATCTACCAAGGACTGGGAAGGGTTTGTGTTACATATGTATTACCTTTGTATCATCTGTTGCCATTACAAATTAAACATGGTGCCATTAGAAAAATCATGTCCTCCAAAATTAATTCTGCCTTTCAGGATACAGCAAGTCAGGAAGCGATGCTAACTCCCTGCTGTGTCTTCAGCAAAACCCAAGGAAAAATTTTTCAGCTACTGCCGAGCTTCAGGGACCAGTTCAGTTCTTGGCACAACGTTTTTACAATTGCACATCATCTGCCATCTTCTTCAGAGCCACACAACAACGGGCAGGCTCCAAGAGTCATGGCTAGAGAACTGAGACATGGTCCTGAAGTCACAAATACCATTACACCTCTCAGAAGTTGAATTAAAACAGTTTTGAACAGAATTAAGGTACACAACACAATCTCAGGCTGAAGATTTTTCTAACTACGTTTTAGTCATACCACCTTGTCCTGCTGCCTGTTCTCTGACAGTTGACTTCTTCATTTTTTTGTCTCATTTTTATCTTAGAGTTCATGCACTGTCAAGCCAAGTTACTCTTATAAAAAGAGTTGGACTCACAATCAAAAGAAAGATATATTAAAGCATTGTTATTCAAACATAAAAATGCAATGAAAATGTTAACCATCTTTCCTGAAGGTGAAGGTGTTTATTGCTAAGTTTTTGCAGCACAATTACATTCAAACAGAAATGCTAGCTTAAAAGAAAACATTTATTTTTCTGACTCTACTTAGGAGAAATGAAAAAACACCTTGAAAGCAAGCTTTCTCATATCAAGCACCTTAAAGCTTTTTTATTAGAAACGTTAGATTTTTAAGAATAATTTTGAGAAGACCAGGCAGCTAAAATACTGTGCCTTATTTTCCCTTCTTAAATATGAATACCTTGCATTGGTGCTCTGTGATGGGTAGCTTTGGAATTTATATTCATTTCTAAAACAAAATCAGATGCTTTTTTACATTATGCTGTGCAAACCACATTTCCATAGACTTATTACTGTTAGCACAATGCAAAAGCCCTACAGCCAGCAGCCAGGTGTACCCGGGATGGTTCCCACTCCTGACTACTGCCCCAGTGCAGCTCCTGAGGCCTCAGGGACTGGAAACTGCAGGACCTGAACAGGAGCTCTACGTTAAGTGTTTCAGATGGGGCAATGGTAACCATGGCACAGATTTGTGCAATACCATCATCAGAGGTCCCAGACAAGGTGAGGTGACCATGGGACACTGATGTTGAAAGGTTGCCCACATGCACAGCCCCTTTGTTTTCCAGCCTGCCCTCACTGCAGGGCTTCAGCCCCCAAAGTGGGGTCTCTCAACTGTCCTGGCTACCCCCTTTGCCACTGCTCTTAAGCCAGTCACTTAAGTGTCACCTTCTTCCTACCTGAAAAGACACAGACTCCCTTTGCCTCTCTCCAGAGAGAGGCAAGGCAATGCTGCTCCTAGAGCCCATTTGGTGGCCCATCAATGGCCATAAAGATTATATACAGCCAGGGACCTCATGTGGGCTTCTGCCACAAATGACTGACTCAGTTAAAAACCTAAATCACAACAGGAGGTGATGTGGCCCATACTGGGCCACAGAAAAGAGCCACTCTGCAGCACTAGTATTTATAAACATAACTGAATGGCTACTATCCATCTCTTTCACATGATTGCTGGACCACTGACTATGGGCCATCTGCCCTCAGTCTATTACCACTATCTGTGAACAATTACAGATAGGATATTTCATATTAGAAAATGGAAAAGTTAACAAAAATGGCACTGAAAACAGCCAGAAAACAATCAAAAAGCAAGCAAAAAAGTGCAGTCAGCCATTGCATAGAGCCCCATTACCAGTCCTTGAATCTAGCAATGCTTCATTCCTGGACCACCACCACCACACACCACTCTACCTCAAGGCAGAGATAATTGCTGCTGCTGCTACCAAGGCCACAAGCCAGGTACCAGCTTCAGTCTTTCTCCTGAAAATGCAAACACCTGACCACACTCTACAAGACCTGAAAGCATCATTACCCTACCTGTGCAGCCAGCTCACTGGGTGCAGGAGACATGAGAGCAGCTATAGTCACCATGGTACTACTGCAAAGGAGAATGTCTCAAACCCCTTCCACAGTGGGCAGCTGAGTTTGCACCAGAACAGCCAGTCCTTCCTCAGGCTACACTGTCTCTGCCCAGTCCATCAGCATCCTCCACTCCCCTGTGTGATGTTGGAGGTGCTGCTGGCAGCTGCTTCTGGGGGTGGCTGAACCTCACAAGGGAGTCACACAGGGCTACTGTGAGAGTCATTGTCCAAGGGCATGGCACAGGTGATTGATGGGGCTGCAGCTGGAAAGGCATGGGGCAGAGGACAAACACCACTCCTGGCCTTTGATCTGTGATATTGCTGCAGAGATAGCTGGGGAGATGGTAGCTGCTGCTTGGGTGACTGGCTTGCTGTCACTGAGCAGAGCATGGTAATGTGTGATCAACGTATGCTGGTGATCAGTGCTGGACCTTCTCTACCTGCAGATCATGGTTGCAGTGAGGGAGTATCCCTATTAGAGGAGCCTGCTGAATCCCTAAGCAATAAGTCCCTTCTGGAATAAGGCTGTTATATGAGCCTGGGGAAAGGCTAGGTCTTGGGATTTTACCCTCCCCTCATCCTTGTCTCCATTACACAGCCATCATCTTGGAGCTGAGCCTGTCCACTGAGAGCCCACCCTTTGACTCAGGACAGGTCTGATTCAGGCTGGGCAGAATCCTTGGCACCCCTGGAATGTCCCCTTTGGTAAGCCAATGGCTGACTCCAGAAGAAGTCTGCATGGAAATGCCTTGCCCTTTTCTTCTACTCACTGATGGTCAGGGTAGGAGTCCTGCATCCTGAATGGCCCAAGGGAAGCAGGAGGTAACTCACTGCTGCCCAGCACCTGAGTACTCAGCGTGAGAGGTGAGGCTGTCACTCCCACTGCAGGATAATCCGAGCTCAGAGGGTGCTGTGATCCTGGCTGGGACTGGGGACCAGCACACCCTGACTGGGAGGAGAGCCTGTAAAGCCTTGACACCCCTGCTTTCCCTGCATTTCTGTGTCATGCTCCAGGTGGGAGTCTCCATGGAAGCCCCAGCAGACACTGCCAAAGGGGACAGGGTATCTGGGCAGGCAGCATGGGATGGTGCCACCAGGCTGAGCCAGCACAGTTCAGTGGAGAACATTTAAGAGCAACCATATACTATGCACATGCAGGAACACTGCATCTGTCTGAAGTGTAGTCTGAGTAATTAGTGGTTTCTTACAACAGGTAAACACTGCAAAAGGTAAAAATGCAACTACCTTAAAACAACAGATACTCTCAATTCACTTCAAATTTATGCATTCTTGTCATATGAAAGCCACTCGCTTAAGCTTCTTTTCTATCTATTTGCAGTCTATTCAGACACACAATGCTCAGTAGGGGTCTGTCTCCATGATTCATTGACTCAGATTTCCTATAGAGTTTACATGATGTCTACTAAGCCCCATACAGTTTTATATCCATTATAACCAGGGACAAGCAAGCAGGGCTCAGGAGGCTGAGCATCCATCTAAGAATAGCTTCCTGTCTTCCAGCTATCTCCCAACAAATGAACAATGGTTACATTTTACTGGCTAGCACTGCATGGTGAGGGGAAATTATAGGAACTTGCCTGAGTTAAATAAGGGAAGAAGCATTTAGAGTGAAGCTCCTCAAATGAGCAGGTCAATAACTAGTTTACAGAGACCAAGGCACATAGCTAATGAGAGAATAAAGAATTATTCTTGTCAAGAGAAAAAAAGATGCTGCCCTGGTTTTGTGCTAAATAATTACATTCATTGTGTTTAGGACAGCCCTGCAAGTGGTCTTTTGCACTAGTAAATTCATTAGCAAAGCTAATAGGCAAACTACTATTGGGGCAAATTTAAACGATTGCAATAGGATGGATGGCAAAGATGGGGAAAGGTAGTATGAGAGCTAAGAGCCAAAGTCAGCTTTAAGTATAATTGAATTTATCTTCTCATCAACTTTAAAGCCTCCTTCTGGGCCTGAAACAAGGAGGGGAGAAGCCCTTGAAACAAAAGGATATTCACTTGATTCAATTTGTTGCTAGCTTTTCCAGCTTACCAAGCTGTCTAAACCGACCTCTTGACACATGACAACAATTATAAATCCAACAAAAATTAAAATGTTAAGTAAATTGGCTCAGTGTTTCCAAATGACAAATATCAAATGTGTCGGGAAGCCTCTCCCCAGAAGAAACACTGAAAAAGCAGCCAGCTTTGAATGTACCCAGAAGTTCACGAAACTCAGCTGGGCAGGGGGACCGTGGGCTGCAACATC
This sequence comes from Heliangelus exortis, assembly GCF_036169615.1. NCBI lineage: Eukaryota > Metazoa > Chordata > Aves > Apodiformes > Trochilidae > Heliangelus > Heliangelus exortis. The sequence continues at coordinate 18,067,357 of NC_092429.1, read as the reverse complement.
TCCAGGCAAGAGTTACAGTCACACATGGACTGTGAAGGAGGGCAACAGCATGTGGCTAGTGCCAGGCACTTCAGAGCAGTGGGCACCCCCCCTGAAGGGCAGGGGTGCTGGTGGCAGTGACCATCCCTGCCTGCCCAGGCTGCACAGGGGAGGGTTCAACACACTGCGAACACCCCCGAGGCCGTCAGCCCTTTCTGCTACTCTGATTCAGGCTCCCTCCGTGTTCACGCAGACACCACCAGTGTTAGGTATGCTTAAATGAGGCTTTCTTTACAGATACATTTTTAAATAAAGAGGCTAGAATCTAATAAAATCACTGGAGGAGCTGTGGGTATGAGTACCTCTTCTTTAATCATGCCCTGCCTAGAGTGCAATCAGAGGTTCATAGATACAAAATTCATAGATACAAATACAGCACATTGAGGTGAGCCTGGGAAATGAGTGAAATCAATTTAGTGAGTCTGTGGAGCACAGCAGTAACACATGTAGGACAGAGCAGGCTGCCAGCAGCACTTAAGGCAGTGTCTGGCACTGACCACCGTTCTCCAGGCAGGGCTTGGCAGCCCCCCCACCCTGCAAGGCTGCCTTTGCTGACAAACTGAATTACAGGGGAATGGAGACAAGTCCTGTTATTGAGCTTAATACAGCATATAGCATTGGCTGAAAATGCAGAAGAAACATTTCTTTAGCATTTTAAAAGTCAGATTCCAAAGTGCAATTTTTTTCTGAAAAGTAATTTTTTCTAAAAATTACCATTATGAATTGAAAATGTGTTACCTTTGAAGATACTTGCTGGAAAAAAATCTATTAAAAAAATAAGCTTTTCTCTTTGAATGTAGAATAAAAATACCTTTTCCTTTTTCTGTTAACTTCGTAAAAAACAAGCTGTTTCATTCAATCTCAGCTGGGTTGAGTTCAGTTTTGTCACTGAACTAAAAAGCTGTTATACATCATATCTGTATCTAGCAGTTTTAAATGGACACTCAGATTATTAGATAAAGGCACCCAAAAAGTAGCTTTTCAGTAATTGAGTCTGGGAAAGACAGAAAAGAAGTAATTGCAATGAAGCCCATATCTGAAACAAAGAAGAGGGAAAAAAATTCTTCTCTGCCAAGTGGAAATAGGAATAAATGTTCTTGGCTACTGCTGCAGCCAGAAAAGCCAGAAGAAGCCTGAGGCTCCCCAGTAAAGTGATTTTAGAAACCTGCTCAGCTGATCTCTTATTTCTTCTGGCTAGTTGCCTTATCCAGTCAAGTTAGAAATTCAGGATTTAATTCTTGGTGAAAAATTGGAAAGACAAATATATAAGACATCCAGACAATTAAGTTCTTTACCTAAACTGAAAACTGGGGACATGCTTGTCACCTTTCTTATTTCAGCAAGAGCTGATCCCTTCCCTTCAGCCATCATAGCAACTCCCCTGACCACAGGTCTGGACTGCATGGGTTGTGGCATGAGAAGGTGTTGGAGATCCCAAAGAGTCACATCACTGTACATTACCAGAAGAAAACCAGTGACCATCATCCTTCTTCCCCCATATTCTCGCATATATCTACAGTCTCCTTCAAAACCAGAGTGAAAATAAGAAAAAAAAAAAAGAAAAAGAAAAAAAAAGTGTCAAAGCTTTCTTCTTAATGAATTTTTAACTAATCATTTCCACAGGGAAGATGAGAACTGGAAAATAATTGTTAAGAGTGTGAGGAGGGCAGGGTATGGGGAGGGTGTCAAGAGGTGTTTTACTGAAGACAGACCTAGAGCATGGACTGGACATAAGTTGACATCTTGTTTTCTCAAGGGTCAAGACTAAACCTGGCCTTTAGATTTTTGACAGCTACTAAGTAATAAAATACATTACATAATATTCATATGTGGAGAGTCTAAAAGTCCAATTCTATGGCTGCTCCAGGGTTGTTATGGTTGAAAATTATTATAAAATTGTCATCTTGTTCCTGAAGGTAGCTATTTCTTCAAGTGTCGTCTCTCTTGCCAATATATGTCCATTTTACTCACTACTGTTTATGGGTACGCCAGTCAGAGAAGACTGGCCCCTTAAGCCTTATCTATTTTGCCTGTTAACAAAGCAAAATTTTTATCAAAATAAACAAGAGAAAGCCAGCACACATGTGCCACAGTAATCAGTATTATACTTTGCATCATGCTGTGCCACCTCTGCAAAGCTTTGTTCTCATTCCAAAACTTGTAGACTTGTAGAAGGTTAGTGATGAAGTACAGTGCAGGTCATAAACAACTAAGCTTCATTTTGCAGTATTAAAAAGAGCAGTAAGCACTTAAAAAAAAAAAAAAAAAAAAAAAAAAAATGCATACCAGCTTGTAAATAGAATGATTTCATATGGAAGTAAGTGATGACAAACACAAAATGCCAAGGTAACTTTTCCATCACTAGCTTTACTCTGTTCCTTCAATTTCTTTAAAAATCAAAGCTATTGAACTAGAATTTATTCAATCTTACCCAAGAAATCGATGCAGAATATGAACTATACCCTCAGGAAGAGAGAAAACTGTGCTCTTTTCTGAAAAAAAAAAAAAAAACCAAAACAAAACATCTTTCTACAGAAGCTGCACTGGGAAGACACAACTAAGATTAAGGTTTTGCAGCTACCTACCTGGAAACACTCTATACTGCCACCCTTTGGCAAAGCCATTTGTGTAGTAAAACCTCCTCAGAACAGCAGCACAAAATTGATACAGGCAAATTGCAAAACATCTTTTTGTCTCATTTCTTGAGCTACCTTCAAAGCACGTAGGTTTTTTTGTCCAAAGAAGTGATGCTTTCGCACATGTTCTGGCCAACAGTCTGTTTTTTAAAACTACATGATCATTCTTGTGATCTATTGCACTAGTAGGGGATTGAACCTGCTGGTCTTTTCTAGCAGCTAAGGCTTTATTTTGTGATTTCCTGCAGAAAAAAAAGATTCATTGTTTATGGACTCTCATTGACAGGTGAGCGCAGTCTCAGCGCTGCATCATCAGCAGATTTGAGTCTTTTATCCATAAGTTTAGCCATAGAAATCTATGTGTAGCTCTGGGAGCACTGGCTCCAAAGAAAATTATGTTGGAAGTGAGGAGATTGGTGAAAAGGCACATTTATGCTTTAGGTGTGATTCATGGGCAGGGAAACAACAGTAGAGCAGGTGCCCAGGGGAGCTGTGGCATCTTCATCTTTGGAGGTTTACAAGAGCATATAAGACAAACTCTTAGCAACCTGGTCTGATCTCACAGCTGTCCCTGCTTTCAGCAGAAGGTTGGACCTAATCCCTTCTGCAGTCCCTTCTCAACCAAGGTGGGATTATGTGACCTGAAGTCTCAAAAATTATGCCATCATCAGCCAGCCAAAATTTAGAGAGATTCTTACCCTGGCCTTTCCCTGAGTGCACAGCATTTGGGTATGCTCAGAGAACTCTTGCTAATCCCTTTTTACAGATTGTTCTGTAGGTTTTTCAGTGGTATGAACCCAGAGGCCTTACAGAGCCTCACTGGTCTTTCTCAGCAGTTTGTAAGAACAGATGCTCTGAAGGGAACAGCAGCAGACACCCCCGAACTTTGTTTCCAGCCACTGATCAGTGTTCTGTGTTCACTGATATTTATACCTTCTGACTTCTTGATACTTACTGCTGAGTGAACTTGTCCAAAACGTATTTCTGGTTTATGAGTGTGGAGTTAGATTTATGTTCACCGATTGCTAATGAGAAATCTTTCTGCCTTAATATTGCATAAAATTAGGTACCTACTGCAGAATACTCCTCCCTACTGCTTCTCACTGATTGCACAGGGAACTAGGATCTGGCAGCCATTGATAACAGCCATGAAGAAATGCTCACTGTTTCTGAAAGTACCTAGAGAAGGGACAGCAAATGTGGGAATTTGTGCTGGTTTATATCATCCATGCTATAGTGCCTAGAGCCGAAGCTTTGCCATTTAGCCAAAGTAAAATAAACCGAGCAGATCCCCCAAACGTGTGTCAGTTGACTCAAATTCATCTGCTTTGGGAGGGGAGGAGGCAGAACCACAACTCATTCATTTTCCTATGTACAGAGACAGTCTGGAGGGCTTGGAGGAGGTACAGGACCAAGGGAAAGAGTTCTTGCTCCTCCTTACTCTACCATGCAAGGGAAAAGGCCAAACTACAGCTCAGCTTCCCACTGTTGCGGGTCAGTCCTATGTTGGTGATGGAAAAGCTGGCTAGAACATCCATGGCTGAATTTAGTTACTTTGTTTAATGTAACAAACTATACTACAACTGTATGTGATGTATATTCTTAGCCTTTAAAACCAAGGATAATCTGTTGCTTTTAAGATTTCAGTTTAGCTTTCAATAATATTAACGGCTGTGCGTAGCAGACACAATTTTATCAGAGAGGAGAACATTGGAAATTTGAGGAAGAACATCTCCATCTCCCTGCCTACCTGTAACTGAGAAGTAAGCATGCTTCCCAAGAGAAAAAAGGCCCAGGTTAATTAGGTGATCATTGAACAGTGCACACTAAGCTTCTATTGTGGAACCTGATTTTATAAAGAATTATATACACATTCCCACCTTGCCACAGTCTGATAAAAAATAAAGGAGAGTACAGTACATACCACCAAATGGATGATGACTCCATATAAGTTGTTCTGAAAGAAAGCAGCCTGTTGTTTACTGCATTTATCGACAATCTGTGAAAGTAGACCAGAAATCAGTCTAATTACCAGAGTGCCAGTTGTGCTTGTTAACACCAGCTTTGTGACCAAATGTTATTCCACAGTTGTCACATCACAAGAAGGTTTCATTACTAACATAATAGTGAACAAGATCACACGCCTGGCTATTGATTGATCTGCCACACAAAGGAAGGACATTGTTGTCTCTATTATAAGCAGTTACATCTTTGTCTGCCTGTATAATATGCACAGGAATGTATCATGAGCAGTTGCTGCAGTGTTTCCTAATTTTTGCCTGTTAGGCCATTAACAGCCCACTAAGATTTGCAGACTTTACCAGCAGAGAAGAAACAACCTTGCCATAATTCTTCCTTGTACAGTCTTTTAAAAATTGTTTTCATCATCCTTCCTGCAATGGATCCTACATGGATCACAACATACTGAATATTTGCTTTAAAAATATGTAATTTCTGCCAAAACAAAAGACGTTTTAATTCTTTCTAGACAAAACTAGATAACAGGAACAGTAGAAATATTCATAATTACTGCAGCTGAATGGCCCTGAAATAACTGTTTCTTAGACCAGAGAAATTTTCTGCTAACAAGCATGGCAGACAAAATGAACTATCGTTGACCCTTAGACCATCAAGATATTGCTTTCCATTCAATGACCAGTCATGAATGCAAACAAGAGTTTTCAGGTCTATTGTTAATATCAAAAGTGAACTGTTGTGTTTATTTTTTCCATGAACTCAATAAATTTTATAATATAAAAGTGGATTTGTTTATCATTATGAGCCTACAGAAAAACAAGCATGCCTCATCATCTTATCTGATGATGAATGATTTATCAAGCAGAACGTGAATCTGCTTCTAACTGAGTCTATTTTCCTGTTTATGCTTGTTGAGCAGATACAATTTAATGAAGAATTTAAAGTACTTAAAAATCTGTCTACTATTAATAGTTTAATTAAATTGACATGTACTTCAAAAACAGAGAGACAGAAAACATTGATTTTGGTTATAAAGGGCATGGCATTATTAAAGTGCAATTAAAAACTACATTCAGTTAAAATTAATAGCTAAAACAATTAATTATTTAACATTTGATTGTCAGTTCTGGCTAACTTAGCCAGCTCAAGGTAGGTATGTTTTTTGCTCTTCTTGTAGATTATATACATGGATCCAGTCACACTGCAAAAACCTAAGTACAAACTAACAAGCTGCTTCTCAGCAACTGTAAATAAATCCCTGACAAACTCCTCACTGTGCTGTTGTCCCCTGGTGTCTCCTGTGTCCCTGAGGTGCCAGCTCCCAAAGGATCCCTTCCCTGTCCTCTCCACTGGGGCAGGTATCTGCTTCCACTGAGGCTGGTACAAAGTCTGAGGCTAATGGGTGAGCTGGCTCCAGGCTTTTGGACCACTTTTCCCTAATTTGGATTCCTCAAACATAAAAAAGCACCTGTTTTACCTTTCTGTCAATCTTGACTGAAACTGGTCAACTGGTTCAGCAATTATTTGACGGAAGGCATTGGAAAAAAGGAGAAAAGAAAAGCAGCTCAGCCACATAGGTCTTGTTTCACTTGGAAACAGGACAAAAATCTTTCCTGCCAAATTCAAAGATAAAACCTGAAGATGCAAAGTGAGAGTCTGCCAAAGAATTGTTGTAGGACTGCTTCCCAGAAGCATACATCCTTCCTGAACAAAGTAACAATGGAAATATCCCTGAAATTCAGCCCCCATTTTTTACATTTAAAAATCTCGTCAGAACTTCAGGGGCAGAAGAAAATCCAGACTTATAACACAGGGCTAGTCTGAAAACAGGAATTATGTTCCATACAATATTTCAATATTTTCAGAGAGATATTGAGAAGAAAAATCAGCTTCTTGAAGCTTTACACTAAAAATGAGACAGATCTACCCCTCAGTAGCTGGGAACCCTGCTGCAGAGCCATCCATCTGTGACTGGAGTAATTGTGTCCAGGTTATAACATTAGACAGTCCACTGGCCACTGGGCATCTGGCTCTTCTAGGATACATGTAGGAGAGAGTCTGGTTTCAGTGATTTTGTTAAAAAAACTATTTCATTGAACAATTCTCAAGAAACATTGCTCTCATTGTAATTAAAAAAACCTGCATGCTGCAGTTTTTTTCCACATGGGCAGAATGTCATGGCAAGTTCCATGGCTCTCAACAGGATTTCACAGATCTCAGAAGTTTGCTCTTACAAGGAAATGGTGGGATTAATATCCTACTAACCAAGCATACTTATTCCTGAACATAGCCTGGAGCAGAATTTGTTTCAAGACTATTTAACTAAGTCCTGTAAATTGTGGTTGCAACAGCTCCAATAAATCATGAGATACAGTTATTATTAAAAAAAAATAATAAAAAAAAGTTTAAAAAAATCTGGGGTAGAAGACCCTAATGGCATAGTTTAATTGTTTACAAAATATTTCTTTCATGCTTTTTTACCAATTCAGAGAGTACTATAGCCCTTGTCATACCACCTAAAGGGTGATGACTGACTCCTGAAACACAGAAAAAGAAATCCTTCAGCCCATACTGCATGTGGCTGAGCCAAGCTGGAGCCTCTGGGATTAGAAAGAGAAGTGTTCTGAGCCTGGGTCTGCCTTGCAATAGCAGCTTCACATCTGGGACTTAGAACAGGGCTCCAGACCTTAACATAGTTCTGCAAGCCAAACATGCAGCAGAAGATGGCACCTGGGCTTCTGCTGGTAGATTAATCTACCAGAAAGCTGCTTGGGGAAAATATGGTTTTATTGATGTTTTTGTAGAGAGCATTTCAATGAAAAAATACTTTTTACACTGCACCTGTAAACAATGTATAAAAAATTAGAATAAAACTAATCAGTACAAAACAAAGTATTCCTGTACTTAAATTTCTCCATGGAAAAATTTAAAATTCTCTTAATTTTATTCTCTGATAAATTTAACACGTAAATTTCTCTATGGAGAAATTTAAAGGAAGAGGGAAACGGTAAAAGGTGGGAGTTACTAGGTTTCATTAAAAAATAAAACATGAACAGTTTCTGTCTTTACTTTTTTTCCTCTAAAGAGTCTTATAATAATAGAACTATTTTCAATGCAGCTATTAAGCCTGCCACCTTCACATAAAAACCCCTGCACTGACACACCTTAGGCTCTGAATTCAGAGAAGTTATTCACAAGAGAGTAAATATATTCATAAATGGTCAGAGCTAAAGTATTTCAGCCCACCAGAAGAAATTATTATGAGCATGGATGTGTTTGCAGACTCATAGAGACTACCAGAGTAGGTAGATTAGAGAATAAAGTCTGAAAACATATTTGAAAGTAAACCAAGAGATATGGACAGCCTATACATCAGTGGATCCAAGCTAGAAGTAAAATCCCTTGTACCTGAACCAAGCTTCTTTACTTGCATGGTAATTTCCATAGAATTGTTACCCACACCAGCACTCAGATGTTTGCATGCACAGAACAAAACACCAGACAATTACTGAGCTTCATTTTCTTCATGGTTTGTTCACTGTTATGTGACTAATGCATCCTGGAAAGGCAGTCATCTTATGAAATACTGTATTAATTGACTGGATGTTTCAATCTTCTTTAAAGACAGAATTATGCCTATAGTTTAATATTTTGTAAATATACATATATCTCAAGTTACCTTTTTTTTTAATTTTTCTTACAAGTCTACAGATCTTCAGTAACATATTTTAAACTGCCATTTATGAATTACAGTTTCATCTTCTTTTTTTAAACAGTTAAAAATCACATTTAAATACTATGATCCTCTAATTAAAGCTTTGCCCCATATAAGACTCAGGCAATGCATGTTTGCAGCATTCCCTGACACAGAACTTTAAGGAAAAAAAAATACCTCCCAAAGTGTGCGGTTGTATAGGTGGCTTTGCAAATGAAATCAAGGCATTTGGTATAGATTTTGTTATTATTATGTTTAAATTAAGCTTGAAATGCCATGCAACTAAAATAAAAATCAGAAGCAGAACAGGGTATTGCTTGGTTTCTGAATGTTAAATGCAATCAGAAGGTAATAGTACTTGTAGATTTTTCATATAGAAACAGATGAAAGTGTTAAACTGATAAATATTTGCTCACTGAGCTCCAAAAATCTGGATAGTTTCTTCTGTGAATAATCAAATAAGTTAACTCAAGCAGCCTCTTCAGTTCAGTGCTAGAGATGTAGACCATTTCTATTCAAATGACTACCATTGGTTAGAAGGAATACTCTTCAAAAACCAGGTCACTTTACCACAAATGTAATTTAGATGTAGTGTAAAAAATGTAGTGTAAAAAATAACCCAAGTTCACAGCTGGTAAAAACAGAAAGTCAGCAAGTTTCATATTTGTTACTAACCAGTTTTACTTTCAGGTTTCCATATGTGAGAATAAAGCTGTAATACCTAAAGATAGTAGTTATTAATTTTTACAATCTTTTAATCTCTCTCTCTCTTTCTATTAATTTAACATTTCTGGAGAGCTTTTTTCAGCTCAGAAGAACCTGTCAGGTTTTTTGCAGCATCTCTGATTACCTCTCTCACTAAGAGAAGTCAGTTGTTTGACCTGGATTTTTCTTGTGGTAGCTTTTAAAAAAATAGTATTTATGTTGAATATATGTCAAGAAAACAAGCAAAATTGTACTGCAAATTTTAGGGGCTCTGATGCCTTCTCAAGATGCATCATTTCTCTTCCCTACATCATTGTTTCAAGAATGATAAATAAGAAGAGACAAATCCCTTCCTTCAGGGGAAAAAACAAACAGACAAAACTAAACAAAACAACTAAAACCAAAACCAAAACACCATTCATAAAATGCTAGATCATGTCAAAACTGTGGGAAGCCTTTTCAGATACTATCGGGTGTGGTTTTATATTCATATTTTGCTTGCCAACATTTCGGGTAGTATTCTGAATCTGAGTTTTGATTCTTCAAGGACCTCCCATCCCCTAGGCTCTGGTTTGACTCAGGGTGGAATTTCACAAAAGCAGCTTTCCCTGCAATGTTTTAGACTAATCTGAACTGAGAAAAGAAGGGAGAAAAGAAAAAAGATAAACACAGAAATCAGACAGAGTAAAAGCTGGAAGGGGAATGTGGAAGGCAGAATGGAAGCGTGGAAATAACGTGTGGAAGGACTAAGGAGCCAAATGGGGAAACTGAGAGAAACATTTGGAAAAAAAATCTGAGGAGCAGAAGGCTGACAGAGGAGGCAAAATCTGTGAGGGGGAAATGTGGAGAGGGGTAACACACAAATATATAGAGGAAGCTAAAAATTAGCAGGGAAAGGAAGCAGAGGAAGGACAGAGGGCAGAGAACTAGAAACATGAATCAAAAATAGCAAGGCAGAGATATGGTGGAGAAGGTAAATTAAAAACAGGGATCCAGAATGAAGGCAAAAATTTTACAGACTGAAAGCCCAATGTTTGAAACTTCACACAATTTGCAGAGAGTTAGTTTTGGGGAAAGCCCAGGAAGTGCAAGGACAGAAGCAGATGTATTTCTTCACCTTCTCAATCTGGGTTCAGGTTGATACAGCCTGTGTTTATAGCAACCTCAAAAAATAAGGACCCAGCCTGTCAGAACTAATGGGTGGACTTGGCATGGCCTTCTCTCCACAAGCAATGCAATTTCTTTCCTATTTTTTGTTCCCTGTCTTTTGGAACAGGAGGAACAAACAGGCAAATTATAATTTATTGTTTTTGCTTATCTTTATCCACACCCCATCTTCTAACTCACACAGCAGCAGAACACATACAAGAGCATTCAGCAAGATGGCCATCATTAGAGCAATGAAGTTAACCAATGTATAAAAGCCAGGATCTGATCAGTAATAAAGTTTACACTTCATTATGGATGTGTACTGGGTTTGTGTGGTGAGGTTTGGGTAGCAGTGGGGAGGGCTACTGGGGGCTTCTTCTGTGAGAAGCCACAGGAAACTCCCCCCATGTCTAATAGAGCCAGTTCCAGCTGGCTACAAGTTGGATGTGCTGTTGGCCAAGGCAGAGCCCACCAGTAACAGTGGCAGCACCTCTTGATAACATATTTAAGAAAGGGTAAAAGTTGCTGCAAACCGCAGCTGCAGCTGAAGAAAGGAGTGAGAGTATGTGAAAGAAAAGACTCTGTAAACACCAAGCTCAGTGAGCTCTAGAAGGCAGAGGAGGTGCTCCAGACACCCTCTGGAGCAGGGATTCCCTCGCAGCCTGTGGTGAAGACCATAGTGAGGCAGGCTCATGGTAGGGAAAATATCCACCTGCAGCCTGTGGAGGACTCCGTGCCAAAGCAAATGGATAATCTCAAAGAAGGATGTGACCCCGTAGAAAGCCTACACTGGAACAAGCTCCTGGCTGGACCCATGGCCCCATGAAGAGTGGATCCCACTTGGGAGCAGGTTTGCTGGCAGGACTTGTGACCCCATGGGGAATCCACACCGGAGCAGTTAGTGAAGAACTCCAGCCTGCGGGAAGGCTCATGTTAGAGAAGCTTGTGGAGGACTGTCTCCCACTGGAGGGACCACATGCTGGAGCAAGGAAGAGTGTCAGCAGTCCTCTCCCTTAGGAGGAAGGAGCAGCAAAAATAATATGTGATGAACTGACAGCAATCCCCATACCCATTCCCCTGGTGCCACTGGGGTGGAGGAGGTTGAGAATCTGGAAGTAAAACCAAGCCAGAGGAGAAGGGAGGGGTGGGGGAAAGGCGTTTTTAAGATTTGGATTTAATTATCATTATCCTGTTCTGATTTGATTGGTAATAAATTAAACTGATTTCCCCAAGTTGAGTCTGTTTCGCTCTTGACAGTAACTGGCAACCGATCTCTCCCTGTTCTTGCCTCCACAAGCCTTTTCTTAAGTTTGCTTTCTCCTGTCCAGCTTAGAAGGGAATTGGTCAAGATGCTATGGTGGGCATGTGGTGTCCAGCCAGTGCCAGCCCACCAGAGGATATCAAAATCCATTATGATTATTTTTTTTTTCTTATGAGTATTTAACTTACATGCAAAACCATCTCTAGTAAGCATTCAGAAATCCTGGAAGCTCCAGCATTCAGGATTGAAACCTGAAAGCACACATTGCCTTAATATATCTACAGAATTAGAAAAACTGGACATATTAACATACATCTCTATATTCATCGCTGTAAAATTATTGGATTCTTGTCTCATCAAATTTACATTGTGGAATGTGAATATAGTATGATTAGGCATTATTTTAACAATGATATTACAATACAATTTAAAATAAAATGGCCCTTCATATCACACTAATATCAGTGTTTTAAATAACAAAGGGGATTTTTTTTTTTTTTTAAATAAAGGAAAGGATTAGCATTTAGTTTCAATCAGTATAAGCAATGCTGTACCAGTTGGTGTCTCAAAGATTCAGAATTTTATTAATATTCCAGAGACGCATTTGTGTTGCCTCTGGGTACACTGAAAAGCCACTTAAACTGCACTTAAAGCAGCACTACAGGATCAAATTGATGTGCATCAACCATTTACAATAAAACTTGATTATTATAAAGGCATACATATTTGCATAATTACATGTTTGATTTTTTGATAATGCAGCATATACGACAAAATGTTGCTTCATGTAGAAAGGCATCGTCAAAAAGCACCATCTGCTGTAGTGTTTAACACACTGCAATGTCTGAGGAATTCTGAAGGTAGATTTGTGTGAATCAAAGGGGAAAGCAAAGGAATTTTGTTAGAACAGGAGAGTCAGGGCTGAAGGAGGGGACATGGTACAATGGGGACTTTTTGTTCAGCTACCGTTTGTTTCTGTCTGCCTATTTTTAAATAAAATTGTCCAGGGAAGAAAGGCAAAAGAAAACAAAGCAGCATATCCTATGGGCTGCAGAACAGAGAATTCAAAACTTGAGAGTGGTTGGCATAAACATTTTTTTTCATTGTTTTCACTTAAAAATATATATATTTCAGTATCTGATATATACAATGAAGGAATTATACTGGAAAGAAACAAACAAAACAAGTGGACAGTTACTACCTTCACAAGAATGACTATTTGTAAAGGAATCTCTATTAAGTATCACAAGAGCAAAAGACATAGATCTTGAAAGTAAAAATATTTCTGTATTTACTCAATTCAAAAGAAGAAGTCATTTGTACTTTAGTATATCTGACCATAAATCCTAATGAGAGCATAATGTGTTCAGGAGGTTCAGTTTAAGATTGCAGAAGTAAAAGTGGGTCTTGGAGGACAAGAAAACCAAGCACTTCTAAACATCACAGTTAGCTAGAGTTCTTATATCCTAAAAATAGGCATAATTTTCATTAGCATTACATCTCTACTGTTGTAATACCTAAGGCTGTTTTTTCAAAGTGGATTTTCAGAAAATCATTAATCAAATGTAGTTGTAGCTTTTTCTGGTATTGCGCTACCTCAGTGCACGTATCCAGAACACACATACAAAAAAGGGTCATCTGTGGCTTTTTTTGAGTCTGTTGCAACCTCTGAGCTATGCTGTGAACATTTGTTGGACATTGTGCTGAGTGGGAAAGCACAGAACAGAGCCAGGACAGGGAAGATCTGGCAGGGAAGTCAATAGGCATGTACTAGCCTGTTGCCTCACAGTAGGAGCTCATTCCTTCACAAATTGGCCTTCGGTAAGCAGTGTGATTCATTGCTCAGGGACTGGATTACAAGCTGGAAACCAGCTGCCAGGACTTGGACAACTCATTTCACTTCCCTGTGCTTTCCATTTTCCTTCCTCCTGTTTTTCACATCACATTAGTTGAAAAAATAAAACGCTTTGGGGAAAGGACTCTTGCACAATACAAGTTTCTAGCATGTTGGGCATTAAAAACGCTTTTATCTCTGTGGGCACCTGAAGGCATACCAGGATACACACAACAGTTGAATTATATACTGCACGTGGGACACATACCAGGTCAATTAAAAAACATCTTTAACAACACAATCTACAGATTGTCCAGACTGCTGGACTACAGGGTCCAGCAGTCAAGAAGACCATCTGGCTCCAGACATATTCTGCAGTCCACTGACACTAAAAAGCTTCAGAAACAGACAAAATTTGGCCCACACACCTGAAGAAAGCTCATGGTGGTTTATGTGTGAATGCAAATACATCAAACCTTCTGTGCCCAAATCACAACAGCTTGTATGCAGCTTCATTGAAACCAAAGTGATGACCATAGTGTTTCAAGCCCTAAAGCTGCATTACTGGCCTGTTAGATAATGCTACAACTAGACTATAATAAATTTACATTCCAACCAAGAAAACAGCCACTGTTGTAGAGTTATGAGATACATTTTTGTTTCACATTATGAGACAGGATGCACTTGAGTCCCCTATTATGCAGAAGATTTTTAAACATCTAGGCTGCTTACTCTGGTTTCTCAAGTACAACTATAGCTTGGCATCAGAGATGCCGAACACCCACACTGTTATTGACTTAGATTAGCACTGTGAAATCCAGTGCTTCTGAAAAATCAAATCCTTTGTGTCACGCAGAAGAGAATAAGTTTTAAATCACCACCATATTGTTGTGTGTACACAGTTCACAAAAGCTCAGAAATATTTATCTGTTGGTATTTTCCCTCACCCATCATTTACCGAGTTGAATTGTGCTAAAAAATAATGCAGTGCCATTCCCTCTGCACTTGAAACTGGACCTGTATGGTTTCTTGCTCTTCAGACATCCATACTGAAAAGATAATGATAGATTTATAGCATAGTATTGAAAACAGTCCCAAACTGTAACAAAGCCTCAAAGACACCTGCATTTCTTTCCCACTGAAGTCTCTAAGCACATTTGGTCATAGCACTGAAAGAGGTAACAAAAACAGCCAGACAGACCCAAATCTTTAGAAACAATGACTTTCCTTTTTATGCCTTAATATTCTGCTCTCAGTGAGCTTCCCTAACAAAGTCTGCACTAATCGTTGCTGAAATCAGCACAGCAGTTACTGCTAACCACAGTATTTTTCTCCACCCTCTCTGCACTAGGCAGACAGGGATTTTCATTACATATATCATTTTCAGCTTGCTGCAGTGATTCCACAAAGACATGAGGATTTAGAAAGCTAATGAATGGGGGTGGGGAGCAGGCAAGGACTGGGGCTTCAGTGCTGATATTTAAGGCGAGATACCGTAAGAGGCTCCACACTCAGGGCACTGCCACCGATTTTATTTTCATTGCCTGGCACTGACGGACTTTGACAGCCAAATCATTCATCTCAAGTTAATAAATCAAAGTAAGGAGTGGAGGTGGTGGGCTTTGTTTGTTTGGACGTTTAGTGCTACAGGATTTAGGGCAAGGCTCACTGGGCATTGCCTTGTCCTGACTGTTATTGCTCTGCAACGACTGTGAAATTATCTATCTTTTAATTGCTAATTAAGAACAAAAGTCAAGAAGAATAGGTTTGGTCTGAATATACTATAGTACCTAGGGACCATTTGCTACATCATAATGAGATGCCATAGATGCTGTAACTCAGTACGTCTACAAGTCTCTTGCCGCTTTATTACTAGGGCAAAAAAATTCATCTTGCCAGTTAACTGACATAAAGTTAATAGTTTATAAATAAGATTAATCTGAAAAAGGAAAACAACATTCCCTCCCACCCCCAAGTGAAAAGATCGCATTCCTTCCCAAGCTCCCTCCTAGCACAGATCACTCCATTTCACTGGCATCAGTGCCCTTGCTACTATTCATCTACCATCTAACCCCCCCTTTTGGCAGACATGTCATCAATATCACCTGTCACTTAGGAGAACAGGCTATACTGATTACAAAACACTGGTTCTATAAATGTGATAATTTTCATGATAAACCAGGATATTTTAGACTTTCTTCTCCCTGAAGAACAAAGAACAATTGCAGGTTGATTGTGAACCAATTAAGGACCTTTGAGCTATAAAGTGTGAATATATCATTTCCTTATGTTATGAAAGAAAAAGAAAAAAAAAATCTGGTTCTTACCTCTCTACATAATAACTTAAAATGTGGGTGAAGCTGGTAATTCAGACCTGAGTGATGAATTACAATTTCAACTTTCTCAGACCAGTTATCAACAGATTCTACTCAGCTGCCTCTTTCATGACCCTCTGTCATCAACATGTCAACCAGAGGGGGAAGAAAGTATTTCCTCAGTGAACATCAGCATACAGCCAAGCACAGGCAGTTTTAGTCCTTGGTGTTCATTTGGTCCTCTGCAATACTTAAACACAAGTTAATAAACAGTAGTTACAATCTCCTTCAGTGCTAACTGCAGCAGTTCCCCCCTTAATTGCAGAATCTGGGACAGTGGGGAAGACCCAAGGTCTAGTACAAACCTTGAGAAGGTGTTCTCCAGACTGATCATAGCAAGCTACTCCCATAGTGGCAGGTGGAACACTGTTGCAAGAGCTGAATGGAAACTGCATGGATTAGTTGATACCTTTTACTTCATGCTTAAGAACAAGCTACTCCCTGCAACTGTATCCTGCTGCCAGTGCTCAGTTAATAGGCTCCCATAGTGAATAACATCATGTGCTCTGTCAATTATTAATAATGAGACAAGCATTTTCACATCAGAATGCTGCCTTGTAATGTGATGAGCCTGTATCATATTAGTGTATCAAAGCTCAGGCTCGTAACTTCGCTAGTTTACTAAGCAAACTTTGAACAAGATTTATTCCCCAAACAGTCTGCTGAGTTCTAATTTTCATGAATTTTCTAAGTAGAAAACATCACTTTACTGGTGAGATTTTTAGAATATGGTTTGTATTTTAGGTGGTTGATTTACTGCTATGTTGCATTTATTCTAACACATCATTGATTCCCTGTCTCATACATCAGATTTAGTTACTTTTTTATTGTATAATTTCTAGGCGACAGTGGCTATCCAAGACAGAAACAGCTGATGGATCTAATTTGATTTTGTCCTTATACCAGCAGAAGTTCACTTACTAGTTCACTTACTCAGAATTCATTGATCACTCAAAGGTCTTCTGGGATTGTGAAATCTAATTCTCGGTGTCTTTTCCAATTGTCAAAGCACGGACTCAATAGTGCAGCTGACATCCTTGCAGCTTGCCTCGTTCTGCATAACACAGCAGTCAACCGTGGGGTTATAATCAATGATGGAGCTCTCATAAAGGATGACAAGGCTAACTCTTACTGACTTCAGACATGGCAAAAAGGTAGAGCTTTCTGAGAGGTGGGTTTGCTGGTGATAAGCGAGGGGCATCTCAGTGACAGCCATATATTTTAAAAAGAGAAAGAAAGGACTGGGGAAGGATGACAGGAGACGAAAAAGGAGATAATAAAGAAAGAATAAATCACAGGAGTTTTACACAAAGATCCGTAGGTTTCAAATCAAAGAAATTGTACTGCTTAGCATAGCAAGATGATTGAATTCCTTTATCTGTGGCTTACTGCTCCTGCCTAAAACACAAGATAATGTCCTGCACACAGCCCATTCAGTTCAATGGCAAGATAGTAAGGCTCATGGAGGATACTGTCAGAACAATAATCACTTTTAAAGTGGTTGTAAAGATCTTCTAGTCACTAAGCACACAAAAAGAGGCAAGAGGAGGTTAATGGAACTTCAAGAACTGTTTGTGTTCAGTAAAGTTACTTCGTCTTGATTTTTTGCAAACAGATAAGGTGGAAAAGAAAGATATTGGGAAGGCGGATGACATTTAAAGGAGCAGTATTAAAGTTCTCCATTACAAGAATAAAGAAGACTATTTTGTCAACAGTAAACACATTCATCTTCATCTGGGAGAATCAACTGATGCTTCCTGTTACCCGAGGGGATTCTAAACCTCAAGCTAATCTGTGCACCTACAGCGCAATTTTCAAACAGGCATTAATATTTAGGTTATCAATTTTGGACCGAATGCATTACCAAATAGGAGTTTCTTTCACAGAAACAAGCATTAGAATCAGAACAGACCTGCTTCAATCTCAAATTGTTTTCTGAACACATTCACCAGTCTAATTTCAAACTGTTTGAGCACCTGAGCTTCCATTTCCCCTCTCTGGGAAGTATTCACCGACCTAAACACAGCCAGCTGTGCTGGATAACTTTCCTCTGATAGGCATTGTTCATTTTTCTCCTTTTTTGCTCATCCTTTGGATGACATGAAAATATTTTTCTCACTACATGCTTAAACCCATCCACAATCATCAGCTGCTGCATTCTCTTTTCATAGTCTTGTTTATATTCAAATAAGAACTAATGTTGCTGTGTTCCATCAAGAGCCTTGGTCAATCGTTTCAAAAAAGTAAAAATACCAGGGGAAAATGGTGAGGAATTACATATCCAGTATCATGGTATTTAAAATCCCTTGGCTGGCTTGTAGACTCCCATACTTCCATTTACAACTGTTGGTTTATTTCAAAAGGAATTTTATTTAAGCAAAGACTAGCTGAAGTCATGGAACAGATGGTAAGTGTTCCCATCCTTAAAACCCCTACTATGATCATTCACTATTTTGCTACAAATATTCTGTAGAGCCTCAGTCAAGTTGCTTAGGGTTTTTTGTGGCTTAATCCCCTCTTTGAGATAAGTATTACTTAGCTTCCCTATCTCACAGGCACACAGTGAGAATAAATACATTTAAAAAGAATTAATACCTCACAATATAGTGATAGGAGTTCAATATCCTGCATATGGAGTGATTTATCTTTTTGTCTCCTGCATCAAGTACAATTTCTAGGTGTGTGCAACAGTAAAAGCATAACCTATTAAGGGAAGCAAACAGACTCCTGCCCTATATTTCTGTACACAAAACCATGAAAATAAGGGGATGGGAAATGCTAAAATTAAAAAGGAATTTTTTTTATTTTATTATTATTACAATGGGCATAAGACAAGTATTGGAACCACAAGCTAGACGTAAATACAGAAATGTATTCATTATAAAAGAATAAAGCAGAAAAAACAACAAAAGTAAACAAATGTACATGAGATTCATATATAAACTAGATATATATGTATTTAGGCACGCACATTTTAAAAAACCTCCTTAAGGTTATCTTGTGTATAGAATACACCAAAATTCACTAGCATATGAATTATATACTGTTCCCAGGATGAAACCTCCATATTTCTTGCTCCAGACTACTCTCCCAATAAGATAGCTTTATTAGAATTTAGTAATGTTAGGAAAAAAGTGAAGGCAATGTCTATAGCTCCCACTAAAATGCCAATCATACGTTTCATAGTGATTATAGAGTAATATACTATAAAAAATGAGTTTTCACCAAATATTCAAAATTATAGATTTATTCAGACTCCCAGAGAAAAATCAAACTTGTAAATTGTGCAGATTATATATCCAATGAAATATTTATTGTTGCACAATGTATACTGTTAACTGTGTTGGCTACTTTTCACAAAGGTGCCAGAGAAATGAAAAATTAACCAGTGTAGAATATAAAATAGTTTTTTTTCAAGTCCTAGAGCTAGTTCATGAGCATACAAAACAGATTGTATTCAGAGCCGTAATACAGAAATTCTTCAGCAAAGAAGACACTAGAGCTGAATACCTGACAGCAGAACAAAACAGGGAACAGCATTAAAGCCACGTAGCTGAGGTGCTGCATGCAAATGCAGGAATACCTGAATTAGTAATGTTGAAGGTCTAGCTAAAGTAGACAACAGCTGTGTATATGAATGTTTTAATGACATCTTACTAGTTTGACTGACTAACAAGTGCATACATGCAGTCTGATGGAATTCTGGAAGTTCAGTGAATATGTGGTCTAAAATCTCTTTGGGTAAACAAAAACGAGTAAACATTTGAATATCCTCTTTCTCAAAAACTTCAAAAATTGGCCTATGAAAATTATACGTGTGGTGGATGTTCTTGCTTTCAGAGTTATTCGCAACCACAAACCACCAATCCTTCACTGTGTATCATTTATTATTTTTCAAAATTTCATGAATATTCATTTAATCTGTGGCTACAAGGAACCAAAAGGTGGTCATGCTATAAAAGGGAAAATGTATCAAAAATAAATATCCCCCAACCACTTTGTACCTTAATGCTATGACATCATATGTACCTCTTTATCACTATACTTCCTAACCTCTTCAGTTTGAGATGACCTTTGAAACTTTCCAAGGACAAGGATAACAGGCAGGCTAGCAGCACCGAGCCTGGGTGGCCCTGAGTTAGGGTTCAGAGAGCCACAAGGCCCAGAGATCCAGGGACACGGGGGTTGGATTTGCCAAGTGGACCATAGCACTACACCAGCATTGCTTTCTCCATACCTTTCTCATCTGAGCTCTCACTCAGGCTGTGCACATCTCTGCACAGAAGGGCATTTCTGACCTGCCCTGCCCATTCAAAAATCACCATGGATAAAAAAAATAAAGGCACCAATAATCTGGAGTAAAGGGTTTCATCCTTGCCCCTGCTCTCTTTCTTGCCCTTTTTGCTTCCAGCCCTTAGCACAGACCACAGAAGGCTTGGGAGTGCAATTTCACACTCATAGTGAGTGTGTGGCAGCCTGACAGAACACTGAAAAAACGGCATTTGAGCTCCACTCTACTCTGTAGCTGTGGCCCAGATGGAACCACACTACTGCCCATCCTTTTCCATAGGAGAAGGTTACTTGAGCTGGGGGCAGGGATGTTCCCTCCTTTGCCCAGCACAATGCCTAGGCTGCTGAAATGGTTAAAATATGTTCTGCCTCTCTCTCCATTGGCCTCCTCCTCACAGTGATGAAGACTAGGCAGGAAAAGCAGCTGCTTCATAGGGTTTGGGATTTAACAGATAGCCACCTTTCTCCTCCTGACCTAACTGGTTGCACTGCTTGATGCCTGACAATGAAAAATGTGCTGAATATTTCAGAATTAGCTATCATAAAGAAACTGGTCCCTAGGTTACACTACTTCATGTTAAAAGAATAATTACACCAGGTTATGATTTCAGAAAGCTCTGAGAGACATACTTGCTTTCTTACCCCAGATTGAGAACAGCTACAGCTTGTCCATCCTCCAGTCATAGGTCTCACTTTTTGAATGAGAGGAAGGGGTGGAATCAACAGAAAAACTCAGGTTAGATATTCTCTTAACGTCTTACAGTTGCTGTGTTTTAAAATTCTTGTTCTGTAAGCAATGGATGCCTGCATGTTTCTGATTTTTTTTATTTACCCTGAGGCAGCTGGATTGTGCTATCAGCCAGGGTGAACAAAATATAAACCACTGCTATTGGTTGTGTGTTCCTTGTGCACCAGGCAGGACAGGGGAGCACACATACACCTGGGTAAGAAGAGCCTTATTCCAACATCTTCCTGCTCAGAGAAACTACAGCTTGGAGTCCCACCATGTACAGATATGACAGCAGGGATGGATTCAAAAGACTGTCTTAAACTATGTTCCTAAATCCATGCTTGAGATGTCTAAAAAATAACCATCTTGTGATATTTAGACTGTCAGGAAGGTTTTTTTTTGAGGCCAGTAAAAACTTCAGTTCATTCAATAATTTTGGATGCATTTTGGTATATAAACTCCAGGGTCCCATTTTTAGAAATAGCTTGATATTCAGATGCACTGAGGAGTAAAAGGTGAAGAGGTCTGTACTGATGCACAAATGGTCAGGCTGCACCTGTGCAGAACCAGTCATCCCACCCTGCTGCCTTACTGCTGTGGCAGGAGCTTCACTGCCAAGGATAAAGTTGGGCAAAGCATAAGAAACAGGCAGCCTTTTATATGCCTGAAGCCTAAAGATTAAAAATACCATGTAGAACAGCTTTACAATGTATCAGCCACACATCCCTGTAGAAGGAACAATGGTTTTATAGAAGACTAAATGAAAAAATATATATAATATTTCTGGAGACTACAGGAAGCCCCAGAGAGTTCTAAGTATTATTAGTCAGGCCAAAGGCTGTCAGATGCTGCCAGAGCCCCAGCTGCTCACTGGGGAGCTCAAGCCTTTCCAGTGGGACAAGTTAGGGCAGCTGGACCCTAAATGGTATAGAGCTCCCCAGAGAAAGACTTTTTTGTTTTCTTTGGTTTTGAGCATGTTTCCTTCATAAGATTTGGTCTAAGGTCTTATGTTTTCCACCTATAGATTTTATTACAGGGAAATTAGTGATAGTTTTCTGGGTTTTTTTATTTCCCTGACTTCAAGAGTTTTACAAAAGCCCAATGTTCAGTTAACCATGTCTAGGCCTGTGTTAGAAAAAAAACACTTCACAAATTTTTTCTTTAGCAAACTAACTCAGGCTATTAGCTAGAAATGTTTTCATTCCCATCCTTCATAAATTCCTTCTGTTGCCCCATTGGTTTCCCAAAGGAAAGCAAATTAATAACTGAATTATTCTTTTTTCACATTTCTTTCACAATTTCTTTCACAAATTCTTTTTAGCTTAGAATTTACAGTCTGAAGATCAAAACTTACTCCCCATTTCCATACAAATGTACAGTGAAGTGAAGCTTTTGTAGAATATATGTCTATTGACAAGAAATAATTCAGCATCAATAAATGCCTTCACTATGCTATTTGTCTTCTCACCTCTGGCACTCGGTACCCTTCTCAGACCCAAACAGTACCTGTGCATGCTGCACCTCCTCCTCTTCTCCACATGACACTGCTGCAGTTGTGTGAGCTGAGCTGGTCTTAGTAATAAGTGCTTTAGGCACACCATATGATTTTGCTTGTTTATGTTTTCCAGTCTCTCATTAAGTGACAGACAAAAGCTCCCCAAATCATAAATAATCAAGACAAGATTTGGAGTCAAATTCTCTTACCGACATATTTTTGGCTGCTCTTTTGCAGCTATGGGAATAGCTGCATCACGGACTCAGGTGTCGAGGTGTTGGATACCACATGCACCCAGAAACACACTTTGAGAGCATCTACTCTCCAGGGAACACTAACAGTAGATGGCAAAGATCTGTGGAAAAGACAAGCTAATTATTTTAAAGGAACATGTAAGGAGATGCAAAGCCAGGAGGTAAGGCTGCCTTTCACTAGGAAAACAGACAACCCATAACTGCACAAATGCCCCTTCTCTTCATGCCCTTTGGACTGATGCAAGACCTCAGTGAGAAATGATTCAAACACATACCTACCAGACTTCCACACAGATTTCTTTAAAGGTCTATCTAAATAATTAAATATCTAAAGAATCTACTTTAAATTACCATTAAATACTACAGATTTGCTTGTATTTTATAATAACTATTTTTCATTACATTAAACAGTAACAGTACAATAGCCTGAATAATTCTTACCCTTCTAAGTTTGACTTATGAGGTGACTCTTCGGAGCATAAACTTCTGGTTTTAAAAGCTCCAGTGTTGCAGTCAATCCCGGGACCTCAGTTCCATAGTCTTCGTTCATTTAATTTCATTTGAAGACAACACAGCCATCAGGACAGATTTTACAAGGTTTATTGTAAGGTGTCTGTTATATTTAAGGTCTATTTGAGAAAGGGAAGTTTTTCAGAGAGGGACCTGTTAATGTATGTATTTTGCTCATTTCTTCCAGAAAGGCTTGGAGATACACACATATATACACATATATACACACATACATATTTCTATACAATCAAACATTAAAGAGAAGAGTTCTATTAGGGGCAGTGAGTCATTTACTGCAAGTATCTAACAAGCATTCCACTACAACTCGAAAGGAAGTTGGAGGAAAGTTTTACCAGAACTGAAGAATGCCTTAAAGAGAGGTAGATGATTCTTCTTTTTTTTGTGAATGATATGGTGCTTTTCTTTTCATACCACTGTCCCTGAATAGCTGACTTCAAGTATCTGGTTAAACACAGGAGAGAAAAAAATATCACATTGTTGACAGATGCAGCTAAGGTCTAGATACAAAATACTGAATGTGATTCAGGCAGATGATAATACTCAGGGTCAATTATCACAAGGAGTTTTTTTCCTATAATTTAAAGAAGCTCTGGTGCTTTCCATGATATGGGCAGGTACATATATATAAACATGAATGCACATGACAACACTGCCCTAAAGTGAGGAGTCCATGCCCTTTCCCTACAGCCTCCTCCACACCAGCCACCACAGGTCCCCTCTCACTGCAACACATCCTTGTACCTTTCCTCCAGGGCACCTGTCACTTCCAGACACGCTGTGCAAGCAGAGGCTCAGCACACTGCTCTGGTCAGGACAACATTCCAATGCAGGGGCAGTCCAGGCTGGGATGGGTGCTGCTGGCCACCCCAGGATGCTGCACTCCTCTGCCACGTTATACCTATCCAGAGCTAGCAGCAACAATGCAGATATTTTGTTCTGCCAGACTAAAAGCTTCAGACTGGATGACCCGATATTTGCAGCTGTTTGTTAATAATCTTATAATAACATACAGCACATAAATGAATAAATCCATGCTATCAGTCCTCTGTGCAGATCCTGATCACGCAGTCTGCAGTACTAAATGAAAAGGAGCCAAGGTTTACATTCAATTCTAAGACCAAGTTCTGACTTTGCTGAGTACAGTTTAATACAACTGCTCAGAGACACAAGACAGATGGGATAGAGAGATCTGAAGTGCTACAAATAAAATCTAAAATTGAACTTTTAAATATTCATTCTGAACTATAAAGAGAGCTGTGGCTTTTGTGTGCTACAGATGGCTTGGAAATTCAGTGCAAACAAAGGACCAATGTTTTAATACTCATAGCTGCTCTACCATAATAGCTAGAGGCCCAAAACTCCAGGGGTTTGAGATGATTCAACTAGATCCTCTTACCTGCCAAATTTCATCAAAGCAACTTTTCTTTTACCATCTTACAGGGATGAAAGAAATATGAATAGAGTGGGTTTTTTTAATGAAATGTGGACTGCTTAAGCTTGAACAAAAAATTACAATATGAATGGAAAGTGCAAGGTAAAGGGAAAACTATCTTTTTATCATATATACTAAAGCATCATATAAGATGAAATCTTTACTTTTTATAGATTGAAAGATTAAACAGAAATATTTGGTAGATTCAGATAAATGAAGGAAATAAAATGAAAAATAAGAATAAAAAAGTCCCTGCCAGTCATAATCAATGCGAAACTGCTGACAGAGTGCCAAGTATGGCCTTAGGTTTAAATCTATGAGAGACACATGTGTTTCTTTGTAAAGTAACAGGGCATGACCTCATCAATCAGAGATTATCCTCTGCATAATAGTTTATGGAAAGAAACCACTAACACCAGCCCCTAATTTGCCTTCCAAACCAAGGCAAGCTGATACAAATACCGCTGGAAAGGAACTAAGCCAAAGTAACACCCCTGCAAAGGCCACACACACAGCTACATTTACATAGCAGTGCAATGAATGTGATCCACTAGCAGTCTAGTCCAGATGCTGGAGTTTTTGGCTTTAGAGAGGATACTCTTCAACCTTTTGCATGTTTTTTGGCTTCCACAAGGAGCAAACTGAACAGCAAAATCCATAAGAGAGGTTGAGTGTCTGCATGGGGTCATGGACCAGCTGAGAGGCAGAGAGGACCTCTGAACAGCCAATAGTCCTCCAAACATAGAAGACAGCAAGACAAACATGCAGTGCTGTCTCAGAGCCAGGCTGATGGATATTTATGAGGCACAGCAGCCAATCGAAGAGAAACTGCAGGAATGGGAGGAGAAGGCATGAAGGACTTGATAGTAAATGTAACCATCCTACAATGACAGCAAGTGGCAAGAGGCAGTCTAGGCTGATATTGAGTGATGGGCAGAAGAGGCCTGGTGACAAGAGGGTCATGCTGTCTGGGAAATCAAGGGAATTAGCAGGCAGGGCTACATACCCAGAGGCTGCCTGGCCAGCAGGAGCTGGGAAAGGAAGGGGTGTTGCCAGGATGCTCTGGATGGGTAGTGGTAACTAGTGCTGCTTTTGTAAAAATTAGAGAAAAGGATGATGAGAAAAATCAAGATAAGATGGTGGGAGCTGGAGCAAGCATTTTAATTGTGTCCAGCAAAGACAGGAAAAGTGGCAACTTACAGCATGGAATCGGCCTGAAAACAGCCCAGGTAAGAAGTGTGAACTGAAGACCAGACCTGCTGCCTTGCTGGAGAGAGGCAGGATCCTGCCCCCCTGGCAGAGAGTGAGGAAGGATTACTTGGCAAGCCTTAAGGAAGCAGGCAGCAAGTCCAGGACCTCCCTTTCATCCATGTTTGGTTATTGTTGCCAGTTCCAGATCCATCAGAGGGCAAGCAGGAATTGCAATCTGATAGTGCAGCTTGGCTTCTGTTAGCAGCTGAGGAGAGCCAGAGACGAGCAAAGGGGAAAGGGCAGGGTCCTGTGGCACTCTGGCAGGAAAGAGATTTTCCAGCGACCTCCCCATCTTTTTGAGAGTAACTGCTTTCTAGGACAGAGTGTCCCAAAAGGATACTTATATGCCTTCAGCATAATACAACATTCAGAGACAAAAATGAACAGTTTTTCATGAAATCTGCCTCCAATAAAAACATTTTTATTGCCGTGGGCTACTGTGTAAGTTAGTGAGAGATTATGGTACAGCCTCCATAGCTATTTTATGTAATATGAAAAAAAAATCCATAGGGACCTTGTCTGTTAGTCCTCTAAAATATAAAGTGTAGTTTTAAGCCACAGTTCATCAAGGTAGTAGATTTTGAGCTTTTTTCTTAAACCCTCTGACTCACTGCTGTCAGTCCAGGCAGAGCCAGACAACCTGACTTATTCATCTGCTTGTGACTTGCTGCCCCATGCCTCTTCCCTTTGAACACATATAAATCCTAATTATTTTTTAATCCATTACTAGAAGAGCAGCAAAATGACTGCTACCCTTGCAGCATAAAGATGTAGATGTTTGTAGGAACAGGAGTCACAGTGCCTCCTGTCCCAGGGCAGGGCTCGACAGAGGGTGCACGACTGCCCCCCCAGGACTGTCCTCTCCTAGCTTCTCCTGCTCCTCTTCTGGAGGGGCAGCAAGTGTTACAGCAAGGTCACATCCTCATGTTCTAAGGCTAGAGTGTCTGGTGTTAAACTAGCTTAAACCTAGCCCTGAGGTGAGTTTGAACAAATGTTGCCCCACTCCTGGACACAGTTTCCTAAAGGACATTCTGATTTATTGTTGCATCTCCCTGGCTCCTGGCCACTAGAGCTCTGCCTTTCTCATCTGTTAGAAATGGGGTTCTCTGTGCCTATCTCTAGCTCACTGCCACCCCCAACCTAGATGTGCATCCCCAGGCCTGCCCATGCTGTGCATTACTTGGAGAAAAGTCCCCCAAATCAGCAGATTAGCTTTCTGATGAGCTGATGTCAGTGATTACAAATATATTTCAAATTGCAGTTTAGGCTTTGTTGTCCTCTACTGTAGAGAAAAGCCTAGACCAGGGTGAATAAGAAGTTATTTTTGTTGGTCTGTTGCATTCTCTAAAATCTTTAATACAACAATGCATTCCCATCACGAGAGGCAGCAGGACTGCCACCAGCCTGCTGCCTAATGTCTCATATTTGCAGTTACAAAGACCTGCCCTCCACCAGCTCATGCAGAGAGGCAGTCTGGGACCAGGGATTCCATAGAGACAGATGCTTAACTGTGTCTCGGTATCTTCTGGAGACAGATGGGGAACACACACTATACACTGCTATGGTTTTACAAGCACTGTCTGTGCCCCAGTCTCAGCTCCTGTTGATACACTGGAAACTGTCACATAGTGCCACAACTGGCAGCTACACACACACAGGGCACGGGTTCATACCACATTTGCAGACCACCCTGTATTCCCCAAGGAAATGACTGTCCAGCTCCTAGACTTCTTCTAAAGTGAGTGAATTAGCAGGACCCATGCTTACAAAAAGCTTTGGGGATCTCTGGAAGTCATTATGTAAAATGTAACTCAGGCATCATCATTCCTTTTCACTCCCATACAGATTCTGGGACCACCAGCATCTCACCACTCTTATTTCCCAGCTCTGCTCTATATGGAGTTCCCATTTCTGTCACAAAAATAAACTGGAAGAAACTCATTCTGCCTACTTTAATGTCCCAGTTTCCAGGTCTATGAAAGACTGTACACTGCAGTATATTTCTGTCTAAGCCTTAACAGTTGAGTCTCACCCAGGAACTGCACACTACTGGAGAAAGAAGCACTGCAAAAGCATGCCCCTTGCTCACATCATCTATAGCCTGCATCACCTATTCTGGGAGACCAATGGGACAAGCATGGGACAAGCATGGCCTAAGCTGTTTGCTATATCATCACAGTGAACTTTAAAAATTACTCTTATAAAATGTATGTTAATTGGAGTAACTCACTTTCTAATTTGCAGTTTTAAATGTGAGCATGTTTTAACTTGTACCTGAACATTTCTATAAAGATAATTACATATGGCAAGACAGAAAAACTTCTAAAAACATTTTCTCTTGAATGTGTGCCTGAATTCATTTACAACTGTTGCTGCTTTAAACACTTCAGGCAGAATAAGTGGATGGCACTAAACAGCTTAGCTGCAATTATTATGGAATGTCTGAGGTATAATTTCCCCTGCGGTTTTGTTAGGCGTACAAAATTCATAATTCTGATTTGTGGCAGGTACTTATTACCCATCGCAGGTGGAGATATGCAAATATTATTCTAGTAGGGGTGAACAGCCTTTATTTCAGTATTCAGCTATTAACGAGATTTGTGAGTTTGGTACTCTGGGGCCATTTAATTAATTAGATGGTACAGATAAAATATAAATTGTTTTGTAGGCGACACAATTCGAGTTCTAGCAGATATAAAATATGGCTAAATGAACTCAGTATGGACTGATTTGTTGTTTCATGTATGGCACAGGGCACAGGCAAATACTGCTTGTTATTTCTCCTATAATAATCCTACACAGAAGCCCTGCATTGTCAAGCATTGTGGAAAGAGATGTTATGTATTTGCCATTATTATTAAGAATGTCTATCAGTTATCCTCTTCATAAAAATTGCTGGCATGTATCAAACAAGAAAAAAACCAAGCATGTTCTTTTATGGTAAAACAATATGTGCATGTTTCAGAATAAGCACATATTTTGAAGATATGCAGATTTGGTAGGATATTATTGTCTCAAGGTCTGACACTTCTAGCTTAAATAAATCATTTCCATGTGATAGATAAGCTGAACTTGCGAGGGGGAAATGGAGAAGAAATTTACAGCAGCATGTTAGCATCTAGATATTCAAATTATTCTATTAATGCCTAACACATGTAATTCTTTTCCTAAATATTATCTCTCTCTACTCCTCCAGAAGATTTTTAGAAAACCTTGAATACAGGAATTGGGGTGAAAAAAATCCCAACATGCCTTTATTCCCCAAAGTGATGGCTATAACGGTCACAATACAAGAATCAGCATTTATCAGGACTTACAGCAAAATGCACGGTAAGACAGTCACCCTGCCCTTATATGGAGTGAAATAAAATGCACGAGGCATGAGACTGGAAATTGTTAGCAAACTGTCAGCCTTTAAAGGCAGGAATTGACCATTATAGTAGATTTAAATTGCTGGTAAAATACTACACTACACAATTACAGTACCCTTAACACTGAATGAAAGCCAGATACTTTTACTAAAGTAGAAGCATAATCAGCAGACACTCTTATAGGTTTATTGAACATATTTTGGGGTCTGTTTCAGCTGTCTTTATTAGCTCTAATGCAAATGATTTTTACACTGCTATTTTGCCAAGCCCTGGTAGCTTTAGTGCTGGAAACACACCCCGCTGCTTTGCGTCTGCTGGAGATTTACTGACAAATATGATAAAGGGTACATAAAATGAGTAACAATACAGAACTAGCACCATGGCAGAAAATGAAAGCTAACAGGGGGAAATTACACTACAAGGATTAGGAGCTATTGTATGGTTTTGTACTGTGTAACTCGAAAGCATGCAAGTTCAAAATGAGATACATACCAGGAGCTGTTCTGGTCACTTCTCCAAGGGATGGGCAGAGCTGAGCAGGGAGCTCCATCACAGCCAGGGTGGCCCTGCAGCTGGGTCCCCCCTGGGACCTGAGAAAGCTGGCAGGAGATTCAGGATGACAATACTCACCAAGGGGCTCGGGGCTCGGAAAGAGCATAAGGAGTCTAATGGAGACGGGAATAGGCTGGACTGAGCCAAGAGTGCCTGAGCTTCTGACATGGAAAAGGGTATGCAAAGACATAAGAACCTAATTCCACTCCAGGAAAATGCTTCTGACTTTGGAGACATCCTGCGTGGGAGAAGTACAAACCTGATCTCTTTGAATAGGGTAAGGAATGACCTGGGAATCCATCTGCATAAATAAATAAGTGTAAGATAAAAAGTAGAAGTGAATCAAAGTGATAAGGCATCAATTAAGGTCAAAGGAAAGGGACTGGTCATATCTTGTGGGTGAACAGAATTGATCATGCAAGAAATTTGCTGTGGCTCAATTTTCAGCAAAAAAGTCAATTGTGTTTGCAGTGAGATTCCCTGAAGCAGAGAAGGTAGCAAAACTGTGACGATTTATGGGGAAAAGAGCTGTGGATAACTGAGTCTGACAAGGGGATCTCCAGCACAGGAGAATCATGGGTTTTTCATGACAGCATCAGCATAAGTAGCTTAATGGTTTGGCTGAATTGTCAGCTGTGATTTGCACACTCAGACACTTGGCAAATCTAAGGATTGGTGCAATGACAGTGCAAGAGATGGGTCCTCAGGATGCACTTGTGGCAACAGCTGGGACCATCACAGTATCCCAAGTCATAAGCAAATTCTGCAGTCAAGCAAGCAGTAAAAAGTAGTGAATAGCTTTTATGGAAAAACTGAGTAAAAATGACCAGAACTGGAGAAAATCTCAAGGATAAAAACATATTTGGTTAAATACAGAATAAGAAATGACAGCTACATGTATGGAAGCATTTTAATAAAACTATATGAAATACTTGTGATGTTCTGACACAAGGCCAAGTTACCTGCAGGCTTTTGACAAAAGGCAGAAGAGTCAAATTCTCTTCAAACTCGTCTCTCAGAGCAGTTGGATAAAATGGACTGCAACTGCTCCACAGAATGGCAGACTGCTTGAGAAAATAATTAAGTCTAGATTTCCACAGAATAAATACACCAGAATGATATTCTGCATTTAACTACCTTAAATTGGGTAACAATACCTCATGGGTGGAACCTATAAAAGGCCATTCTCGCAGAAGATGAAATATAGAAAATGGTTCTAATTAAGTCTTTCCAAGGACTTGATAAAAATCCAGGCACAGCAGCAGTGCTACATATGCAGTACCACCATGACAGCCCTGAGCTACAGGGTTCAAATCAGAGGAGGAATTCTAGCACGTGAAATTTTTTTTTTTTTTCCTAGGTATGCACACACAAACACATCGTTAGTTCAAAATCAGTGCACAAATGAGAGATTTGATCAGAGAATCACATTTATTCACAGTAGCAGAGAGAGAACTGCCATAGGCCTAAGGCAGTTCCTGAGCCACTGAGGAGAGCAGCACTGCAGTAGGCAATTAATGCCTCTGAACACAGGCAGAATTGCTGCCTGCTGGTAGGTGATTATTACTGGCATTTTCTTCAGAACAATATATGTAAGCAACATTTTTGGTGACACTGTAATATCCACGAGGCATAGTATTTGCGAACAGGTAGCAGAACAAAATACCTATCTGAGGAACTTCTGTACCACCTGAAGATGATGTAGCCACCACAGTGCCTCCACGACAAAGTTACAAGGATGAGCAGTAACATTTGTTCCAGGTTCAGCCAAAAATGTACCCCACCAGAACATGGGCATGGCATTTCTGCACTCCTGGTAATCACAGGAAGCACTGGCAATCATACAAAGCTGGTTAAGGGATGACTGTGCTACACACTGGGGTGATGAGCTAAACCAAGAGTGGAGGATGTATTTGAGAAGAAAACAAACAACAACAAAAGCATTACTTTGGTTGGAAAATTCAATCCAATGAGCAGCCTAAATCAAAAGAGTGTCTAGCGCTATCAAACAACCAGCTTGTTGATGGTTCCCTCTCTTCTTTGCTTCCTGTTATAACATTTATTCAGATAAAGTGCTTTATAAGCCATACATTCAGCCAGCACAGCTCAGTGTAGCTCCCCTGCCATCAAAGCACGGCAGAGCTGCAAAGAGGACTTTGGCAAGGGAAGATCAATTTACTCAAGATACGTAAGAATTCAAAACTTAATGCAACCAATCTGCTGGTTTCACTTGATAGGAGGTAAATTATTGATCTCTACAATACGAAAACACCAAAAAGAACAAACTTAGAATTGCACACTTTCATGTGCACCCTTGCCTCCCCTTGTCAAACTTGAAACACAGTCATATCCAAAGGGCTGCAGGGAGATTTGAGAAACACGTTTTCCCTGCATGATTTAATCATGGTGTGAGCAAAAGGAGAATGCTCCAAGAAGCCAATGATTGTGCTGAACAAGAAACAGCATCACCTGAACTTGTGGCACAAGCTGATGCTCACAGAAATACATGCAGGGAGAGTGGTAGTTTAGGATATTGGAGCCTTTCCTTAATCTTTAATAAATGATTGAGGATGTTTAATCCTACAGCCAAACCTTGCATGTACCTGAAAGCCTGGTACAGTCACTGATACATCACCAATGCTCCTCATTCAAGGAGCAAACCTGCTTTATAGACTAAGCCTCGTTTTCCCCCATTTGCTGCCGGCTCCTGGCTGCTCCCTACACTGCAACATTGAAGCAGAGCTGTGAAGTCACTGCAGAGGCTGGAACTCTACAGGATAAAAGCGTTATTGCACAGCCACCCCTCTCATTCCTGACTGCTCCCCTCCACATCCCACCACAGAAGTGCAGCAGGGAGCCTGCCATTCCAAATAGGTGGTATTTGGAGAGGAACAGCACATAATCCTACCAATAGTGACCGATATTTTTCCTAACTTCTTTATAGTGGAAAAAAAGAGGAGTTACTCCAGGACAGATGCTTATTCTGTGACCTTAAACACAAAGCATTGCCTTACGTTACAGAAAGTCACATGGTCTGGGTCAGCATCTGCCAATATGAGCTAAAAACCTGAATATTTATTTTTAGATGTCTGTTCTGCTGTGCACACCACATGCATCACTGCTGATTTGTTGTGTGAATGAAACAGCTTGAATGATCTTCACCCAGGAAACGATTTCTCTGAAGACAAAACATGTTAGAAAGAAAAGAAAGAAGGATTATATTTCCTTTTCTACTCATTTTGTCTGTCTTTAAGCCTGCAAATCCCAGATTATACTTCAACATTTTTGTCTAACACAACACTTTGTTTTTCCAGTGGATTTTAGTAGAAGTCTCACAACCCTCACCAGGTGCATCACACTCTCCACAAAGCCTGTCATTGCAGGAGGAGTATTCCCCAAACTCCACAAAAAAAAATTAGCTTCTCTAAACTGAAGCTGTGTATTTAATATGCAGCTCCCAAAAA